>NC_139711.1:10607861-10625361 GCF_964188405.1 Protomyctophum parallelum
ACTTTGAGAAACACTGCTTCAATGGAAAAACGTGTCCGTGTGAATGTGTGCCTGTGTGATGAGTCATAATATATTAAATGGTGCTCATGATCAAAGTATTTGGTGCATCAAATTAGGAATGGACAAAACCACATGCAGACGTTGCAACAGGAGTTGACAATCTGGTTTTCATTTGCTGGGGGGGGATGGGGGGTGCTTCTGCTGTTGCTATCCCCCCTTCTTATCGCTGGTGGGGGATATGTTTTATCGCCAGTTCTGGTCAGACTGAATTAAATACACGCAGTTCCTTTAGGGAAATGTACCCGTGTGTAGACTGTCTGACATGTTTGATATTTATGTTGAACAATATCACAATTTAATTAAAAATATGCTAACCACATTTGTGTTCGTATTTTGACACACTTGCAAAACCGGTCGACACAAAAATGCACTTGGAATTAATTAATACGCTTAAGGGGCTAGGAAAATGCACGAACAGGGAGGGTCACAGAAAATGAATTCTTCTCTTGACGCAGAGACCAACATGTATTTTGCATTGTATTATTGAATGCATGTTATATAGTAACACTGTGTGCTTGTTATTTGTTATCACAGGTCTATCACAAAGAAGACCCGCTTAAAGTCCAGACGCGACCGAGCCTTTTCTGTTGTAGCCCCCAAACTATGGAACGCACTCCCCTCCCACGTCAAATTGGCCCCCTCCATCGAGACCTTTAAATCTCGCCTAAAGACCCACCTCTTTACCGTGGCTTTTAACCCCGCTTGAGTTCCTTCGGTCCTTGTATATGTTTTGTCTCACTGTGATGCTGTTGTTTTCTGTAATGTGTCTCAGTTGTTGTCACTGTTTGTAGTACTTTGTTTTCTCGCTGTTGTTTTTCTGTGTGGTAGCTTTAGTGCACTTGTTTTAATTTTTTCTCCTGTACAGCACTTTGTAAACTCTGAGTTTTAAAACGTGCTATATAAATAAAGTGGATTGGATTGGATTGGATCTTTGTATACTAATATTGCATTTTTAATTGTGCATTGTGTCTCACAACTCAAACAGGAGTAGTCGCTACGGCTGAATGTTTGTTAAACCATTTAGACCTGAGGCCGATTGACCAGAAGTGACTCGCTATGAGGTCATAGGGATTGATACGTTAATAAACATTCTATTTACTGTACTATACAGTACTGCATGTGTATTAATTCAACATTATATCATCGCAATCAGGTGGAAACCTTGTGTGTCCAAAACCTGTGTTCCAATACTGTAGATCCCATGTAGTTATTATATAGTCACAAACTCTTGTTTGTACTTTTCATGAATAATAAATATTTAGCTATAAAACACAGAAGACACTAAACCACTTTAATCTTTGCTGTAAAAACGCATTGTGAGCTTTATCAGCTTATAGCTTGGCTATTTTCACATTTTACGCGGGGCACTGTCACAGGCTGTAGTGTGTATGAGGCCCAAACCGCACCAATGCAGCTCCTTGCAACTCCCTGCAACAAAACAGTTTGAACCCATTCTGAACGGGAACCCCTTTTGGTGTCAGCATCATGTCATGCTTTAGCTATTGAAAAATAGCAGATCTACAAGCTCCGCTACGTGCTACGAGCTTGTAGATCTGCTATTTTAGAAAAATCGAAGAACGACTGACATTTTTTAGAATCTGATCTCAGGTCAGAATGGGTTAATCAGACCAGTGTGTGTCTAGTGGAAACCTCGTATGAATCTGATCTCAGAATCTGCAACTCCTTGCAGATTTTTTTTTGAGAAAGTGGGCGTGTACAAGGTACCTGTCACTCAAGCTGCCTGGACTGGCTTTGAGACGAGAAAGAACACAGGCAGTTTGAGCAGATGCGCATTTGAAAGTCTAAAATGTAAAATAGCGACTGTAGAGGAGAAATAATTATATATTTAGTTACATCATAACCTATGTATGGATGAATAAATAATATAATCTTGGTAAACTTGTTTGTAAATAACCGAACGAGACTACGGACCGGATCTCAATCCTCCCTCTTTTACCCCGTCTTCAGTGCTCATCTCCCCCCCACTCCGCTCTCCTCTCCCCCAGGCCACGAGCGAAACCCTCCGGGCATTTTTTTAAATAGCGGCTCTGTATGTAATGTTAATGTTGATTTAGCAAGAGCATACCGTAGAAATACAATTGTATATATCCAGCACGTCGTAAAAGCAATTAAAACAGCTTATGTTTACGTGTGATTTCCGGACATTCAGTCCCAAGTCTCCCGGGGAAGGGAGACCCTATCGCGGCGCTGTCTGTCTGTCACTGACCCTCCTCGGCTGGCTATATGTGGCAGTAGGAGACCGCTCCTCCACCACCCCCCGGACCCTCACCGTTTACACCACAGCATCAGCACATTTAAAGTTTGCTTTTAATTAGCAGATGATGTGAAACATTGTGCCAACTAGTAGGCTAGGCATACTTTAATTACTTAAAGGTATATTCAGTGATTTCACTTAATTCAAATATCACTTATTTTTTTGTTTTGTTGTGATAATCCTCCCTACTATAGAGTGTGCTGGCCATATAAGGAGTTCCTCACTGTCCCCAGTTAACCCCTGGGGGTCAAAAAACCTTAGGTTTCTTTTTTGACTCTCTATCCTGATTGGACGAAAGGCTGGGTCCCACAGCCAAAAACGAAACCTAAGGTTTTTTGAGTGAAATCACTGAATATACCTTTAATTAATAATCAATATCACCGGAACGGAGTGCAGTGCAACGGGCGTGTGTGTGTGTGTGTGTGTGGGGGGGGGTGTGTGTGTGTGTGTGTGTGTGTGTGCATGAGTGAGAGAGAGATATCGTTTACTTAACATTAACATTAATAGTTGATAGGGCCAGTATATAGCATATATATATATATATACGGGCCATTATATCTCTCTCTCTCTCTCTCTCACACACACACACACACACACACACACACACACACACACACACACAGTCACACACACACACACGCACGCGCACACACACACACACACACACACACACACACACACACACACACACACACACACACACACACACACACACACAGGGATTGTGTTCTATCTATCTATAAATATAGGCTATGTACTGTCTTTCAACTTTTGCTATGAGGTTCATCGATAGGCCTACATGAACGCAATAAACCAATTGAAATGATTCCCTCAAAAAAATATTATCTATGCGATTGGTTTATCGATTCAGAACGCAGCAAACCAATCACAAAACACGGGCAACATATTGCATAAATAGAGGGGGTACATACAACTGATATAAAGGCTATTAATTATTTTTTAAAGGTATGATTGACGGTGCCCAAGTTTCAACAATCAACATACAATGCAGCTACCGACACACACACACACACACACGACGACCACAGAGCGGGCTGCCTCCTCTCTTCTCGGGGAAAGTTTTGGGGAAAAAGGCAGCGGGTCCGACACGAAAAAACAACCGGTTGGAACTATATTGTTTAGTTGTTTGTCTATCTATCTATATCTGCTAATTTATCAACCGTGTGTGTGTGTGCACTGTTTAGTCCACAATCAGCGTCAGCGACGGATAGCGTTCTGGACTGGTCAGTAGTCCATAGCTTCGGTGAGAACCGGGGGGGGGGGGGTGAATGCAGGAGCACTACTCCCCAGAAACCGTGCCAATCCACTGGGATAAAACTGGCTCGCGACGGAACACGGAACACAACCTGTTTTCACCGCTTCGACAACTTGTTTCTCATATAAACTTTCATTTCTATCGATAAATATGCTATGGTCTTGCCAAATATCCATTCATATTTCATATACAGCCCATATTTAAAAAGTATTTTTTTAAATGCGGAGAATCGGGCCGGACAGCTCTCGGAGAGACTTTTGGTTTTGTGAAATAAGCTCAACTCCGCCTCCTCAAACCACGCTGTGCTCTGATTGGCTAGATTCAGCTTTTAAAAGCTGCTTTAAAGTTAAGTTTTGGGGTTTTGAGTTCTCACGGGTTTTAAAGAAACAACTATACTGTACCATGACTTTTTATTTTAAAAAAAAGTATTGTCTCCGCCAGGTCAAAGGCATGGGGAGACACGTGTTGTACCCTGTCCGCCGTCCGTGTGCGTGTGTCTGTGTGTGTGCGTGTGTCTGTGTGTGTGCGTGTGTCTGTGTGTGTGCGTGTGTCTGTGTGTCCGTCTGCGAGAGGTGCAGATCAAAATGGCTCTGGATGCATTTGGATGGACCAGTGATTCTCAACGTTTTCATTTCAATGACCCCCAAATGTAGCTCTAAGCATAATGGTTCAATGAGGAAGATCAAGTCTTCATGCTTTCATATTTGCACTTAGGTTTCTCGCTGGGAAATCTCCACAGAAATCCTTCTATTCACAGCTTGAAGCTGTGAGCACAACTAGACAATCACAATCTGCCTATCTGCAGTCAGTAAATCAGCGATTGGGCTCCGTCTACCCATTTTGGGCGGGAACCCATTTTGGTGTTAGCATCATGTTGTGCTTTAGCTATTGAAAAATAGAAGAGCGACTGACATAGAAGACATTTTTTTTATCTGATCTCAGGTCAGAATGAAAACTGTCAGGATGTAGAAGACATTTTTTTAATCTGATCTCAGGTCAGAATGAAAACTGTCACATTCTCTTTTCATTAAGTGACAAGCAACCCACCTCCATCCCCAGCTCCACCTCATTAAAAGTCTCAATTGTCTGTAGTTGAGAAAACAGGTGTATCTTAAGACTCTGAGGGGGTCTGGTGTTTTTGAGAATAGCAGATCTACAAGCTACAAGATCTACAAGCAACATGTTGTGTCAGAGCTTGATTTCGGCTACTCCGTTTTCAAGTAAGAAAATAAATGGCAGCCTGATCACAAACTTTATCATATTACAGCTCAACAGTTCAGTAGAATATCTTCCTAAAAAGGTGGGAAATTGGCAATGCTACCGTGGCTCAGGCTGAGTGTCAGGCTAAAGGCAATGCAATAATAGAACATTGAGTCATGTTGCCTCGTTTGACCTGTTTGATCTGAGTTTGGTGAGCCCGGTGCGTTGCACTGCATGGACCAGCAGACTGTCATGCATGGTATTAGATAAACGGATGTGATTGGCCTGGCCCGGGCCAAGTCGGATAGAATTCTGTCTGAGTTGGAGGGGGGACAGATGTATCTGACAGAGCAAATAAAAGATGAGCTCAAAGATTTGTCTGGTTCTCAGGCTAAGTGAGAGAGAGAGACAGATAGATAATTAGAGATAGGGAGAGTGAGAGAGAAGGAAATAAATGGTTGTAGTAGTTTATGAATTCAAACTAATTTGATCAACAGAATGCATGCAATCATATGTATATCTCCCTGCCCTTAAATGCTTGTCTAATAATGTGCTAAGCAGGGAGTAATGTATTGTAGAGCAATATCAAAATAATATTCACACTTACGTTATATTAATTGTTGATAAACTAAGAAAGAAAAATACCACATTTATTATAACCGATAGATTAATTGCTAGTTGTAGCCTTAGTGAGGACAGTGACTGGTTGACAGTGAAATGAAATTGTGGATCTTATCATATTCAGACTGAAATATTATATGAAACCATCTGCTCCTAGTTCATTCTGTTTCATGTGTCCATTCTGTCATTCATATTTCAGCTGTTTACTGGGCAGGACTTGCCATCGTTCTCAAACACGCACGCACGCACGCACGCACGCACACACACTGTCTGTTTTCCCTGGGATTAATGGCACGCTACTTAGATCACAAGCACTGGCCATGGACAGAACTGTGTGTGTGTGTGTGTGTGTGTGCGTGTGTGTGTGTGTGTGTGTGTGTGTGTGTGTGTGTGTGTGTGTGTGTGTGTGAGTGTGTGTGTGTGTGTGTGTGTGCGTGCATGCGTGCGTGCGTGCATGTGTGTGTGTGAGAGAGTGTGAAAGAGACCTCTACTAAAGCTCTGTAGAGGACCAGATAAGAAATAGACTTACCAGCCAATTAAATGTTGTCATTGAAAAATTACTTCAAATAAGTAATTTTCCCTCAGACCAGCTGCGTTTTGCTGCCATATACTGTATGTGAATGTGCACACATGGCATGTGTGTGATTGATTTGTTGAAGAATAAGGCAGTGGGTACATTTGGATTTGGAGTGTAAAATACAAATATGGTAATACAAAAGAGGGTGTGAATAAGACTGGATTTTTGTGTCAGTGGATGTTTGTGTGCAAGTACTGTATACATTGGGCTCCAATTTTGACGCCGCCATTACCCGCGACGCGGCCCGCAAGTCAGCCGCTGCCCGAAAATTAGGAGTATAGGAGTTTGATCTGTCCCTAAATGGTATTTTGGTCCATTAAGCTATCTCTTAAGCTGACACCGGTAATTGCACCTAGAGGTGTGGTCATAGGCGTGTTGTGTTGGCACACACATTTGGGAAGGCGCATAGTGGAGTTTAAAAGCACTTTATAGTTTCTGCAATGGAGATGTCCGGAGTCAGGCTGCTTCATCTCATCATCTCTCCTTATTCTCCTATGTATCTCTTTGTAATTTTCCTATAATCAGCAGAAGTGAGTGCCTATATCACTTCCTTGTGTTTATATATGTCTAGTCAAAGTTATTTGACTTAAGTTGTGCCAGCCGTTGTGCACGATTCCATTTGCTCGTTCAGTTTCACCACCCCATAGCGCAGCAAATGGGGTTTAATCCGATTTCCCAAAGTTTTTGCTTTATACCGTTTCAATGATCACACAGCACTTTGAAATGTTAAAAATGAGCAAGATTTGAGCGAGTTGTGACCCAATGAAACTACGAGTGTTTTTGGCTCTGTACGCGGTGGAGAGAAAAGAATAAAAACGGCGCGGGGGGGGGGGGGGGGGGGGGCAATTGCAGCACAAGTGAGACTTCAAGGCAAGCAACGCATCACTCTTCCATGGGAGACCGTAAGGCTATGATGCAATAGCACTGGGCATGACGGGCAATGGCTAAGGCACCTCTTAAAGGCAATGGCATGTGGCACAGTGGTTTCATTGCTAATTGCAATTGAATTCGCCCAAACCACACCTATGCATAATGTAACGGGTAACGGAGGTGTTTTAGAGATTTAGACAGGTAACCAAAATACCAACTTTAGTGGGGGAACACCCCTTCCCCACTGCTAAATCCCCAAATAGTGTATTTAGAATGCTCGAACAAAAATGGAGACCATTATCTTTCTTGCTTTCTCTTCAACCATCCACCATGCCCTGAAAAAACTCTGTTTCTAAACCTAAGTCAAAGTATACTCACACACAGACGTGCATGTGCAATTGTGCATGTACACCATCTCTACCCCTAAATGCGCACGCATGTGCACGTGCACGTTCCACACATACGCACACACACATGCATGCCCCACACACACACACACACACACACACACACACACACACACACACACACACACACACACACACACACACACACACACACACACACACACACACACATTTTATCTAACAATGACTTTGATAGAAATTTAATAAATCCATGCAAAGAGGGTCTCCAAAGTCATTTATCAAACAGTTAACACTGACTTGGCTATTATTAAAGACAGAGACACAGAGAGAGAGAGAGAGAGAGAGAGAGAGAGAGAGAGAGAGAGAGAGAGAGAGAGAGAGAGAGAGAGAGAGAGAGAAAGCGGGCTAGATTGGAGAAGAACAGCTATAATCAATGCCAGTGAAGCATGTAATTGGACCAGGGATGGGTTAGCTGAAAACATTAGCCGTGGTTCTAATGTATCACATCCCGGGCCAAGCTAGTGGAGCTAAACGTTTCAGCGTGTATTAGCATGGCGTGACCCAGGGCTGTCTATCTGAAGAAGTCACGCCATCCAAACCAGTTCAACACAACTGAAAATGATACATGTCCAGGTATTTTAAATGGTCAGCATTTGGTTGGTAGAAGAATTTAACTTGACACTCATTGTATACAGTGCGTAATTATTATCTCCACCAGATGATGTTTTCGCCCCTGTGTGTGTGTGTGTGTGGTCAGGGAAGAACACACAGCATATATCCACAGAGCGTGGGAATTGAACCCAGGACCCGCTGTCAGGCTGCATAGGCTCCTATAGGTACATTAGCCTTAACTCACTCGCCACCGGCAGCACCATCTGGTGGCTGAATTGTGTACTCCAGAACCGCCACGCTTTGGAGAACCGTCTTATTTTCAAAGGCGTTTCTCTCTATGTCTCTCTATGTCGCGCGAATGTTATTTAATTTACCCAAAACATACATTTTGTAACCAGCGATCATATAGTTTATAGAAATGAGCCGCAAATCAAGCTTGTTTTGATTCAAAACATAGCCTGGAAGAAGAATCCGAGATATTACGATTCTAAAAACTGCGTGTTTCGAACGCGCACAGAACACAGTTGTGAACCGTCCGTAATCAATTTATATTAAAAAACACGTCAAAATGCGATCTCGGCAACGAGGGCGTCAAAAGACGATCAGCCATCAGCGCCCTGAATCTTTTTTTCTTTCTTATTGTCAATTTTGGACTTGGAAAATATCTATATTTTTGCCAGTCTTGTCCTTGGACATTGGACAATGGACATTATATTTTTGTGCAGATATTTTCCGAAAAATATATTGTATTGATTTGTTTATGTTCTGGATGTTTTTTTAGCTTAAATAATAGTTATTAAAATGCTCGCATTTGCAGAGCCTTTTTTCAGTGATAAATGGAAGGGAAGCTGTTGAGGGAGTTTTTCTGTCAATTAAACTTGGTTGACCCTGATTCAGGCAGCGGTGGCCGAACGGTTTGCGGAGCGGTCTTGATATCGGAAGGTCGCTAGTTCGTATCCCCGGACCGGCACGTTAAAATTACCACCGTTGAAGTGCCCTTGGACAAGGCATTGAACCCCTACCATGAAATGTTCTATGAGCAGGGCCTGGCTGTAAACAAGTTATTGAGCTTAGTCCAGTTACCCTGGGTAAACATAGTACCTTTCCTTGTCAAGCACACAACCCTGAGCTGAGTGAGCACTGCTGCATTGAACTGAATAGCTGGAAAATGGAAATTCAGCATCTACATAGTACAAATAGTGCATGCATAGACTTTCCTTAATGATTATATCTGGTTTCAGTATTCATTTATGATGTATTTTCTCTATTATTAAGGTTATTGTAGCGGTGAATTTGTATTGGTGCATGGGGGTGGGGCGGGGGTCGCGAGATACGGCCAAAGCATGTTCGGGGGTCCCCAGCCAAAAACGTTGAGAACCCCTGCTGTACTGTACTGTACTGTACTGTACTGTACTGTACTGTACTGTACTGTACTGTACTGTACTGTACTGTACTGTACTGCACTGTACTGTACTGTGCTTATTAGGAAAACACATCACACAATACTTCCAATATTTGTTGTTTTTGTTTCATATAATTATTATTAACCAGCTGAATACCCTTTTGTGCAAGTCTATTGGGTGCAATGACCATCTCAGCTCCAATATTAAGGCTTTTCTTAACGCTAACATTTCAGCAGTTTCCAAAAGCTCTTTCCAAAACCAAATGAAACACGCAGAAAAATGAAAATCCAATGAGACCAACATGACATATGCCTTTAGTGCTTGTGCTGTACACAATAAAATTGTGTCTGAGCAGGGTGTCAAATTCCATTCCAAAAGTGAATTTGGGTCAATTTAATTTATGTCTGGAAGTCATAAATGAACGGAAAACAGAATATTTGACTGCGAATAGAACAGCCAGCGTAACTGCTGTGGATATCATTAATAGACACCAAGATCTCATTCATTTCTGAGATTAATAGGGAATGTAATGCCTACACACAAACAGCCTATCAATCAACCTCTTTCACCTACTCATCACACTGGGCTACAGGGAACCGTGCATAATGTGAGTGCGTGCATGCAGTGTGTGTGTGTGTGTGTGTGTAAAGAGAGCACATGTATCTCTGTGTGTGGTCTGACAGTCAAAGCTGGCATCTCTGGCGTTCCTAGGGCACTAGGCCCACATGTATATGCCCACTCTGTGGGTGGGTGTGTGTGTGTGTGTGTGTGTGTGTGTGTGCATGCGTGCGAGAGAGCATGTTTGTGTGCTTTGATTGTGTCTGCATGTGAATACCTTTTGTGTGTATATTATCCTCTATCCTTGAGTGTGAATATGTACTCTCTCGCTGTGTGTGTGTGTGTGTGTGTGTGTGCGTGCGAACGTTTCTGTGTGTGTGTGTGTGTGTGTGTGTGTGTGTGTGTGTGTGTGTGTTCGTGCGTGCGTGTGTGTGTGTGCATGTGTGTGTGTGTGTGTGTACATGTGTGTGCGTGCGTGTGTGGTCTGTCTGTGTGTGGCTCCCAGTATGAAGTAACTAACTGGTATTTTCGTAGGTGGGTGGTGAGTGGAACAAAGGAACTGCAGGCATGGTTTGGCTGTTTGGACGTTCATGAATTCACACTCGTTTCTAAAGGCCTGCAGCTATTGATTATAGTGAGCTTGTAGATTGGCTATTTCCGCTGCTTTTGCAAGCCACTGTCATACTGTATGATGTATAAAATACTCTCTCCGGCTAACGAAGGATATAGAGTCTAAGACTCAAAGTAGTTAAGCTAAGATGAATACATACAATATACAATGTATGTTGCAGTTGCATAATTGCAACTGCAACATACACATTACATACGAATGAGAGGTGAAGACGATGAGTCATTCTACAAAGGATAAATCAGTCTTTCTATTTCCTTTAAGGAATACACTTAGCCAAACAGAAAGGGAGAGAGGTATATATACTATAAATAGACTCTCCATAAGGGTGCAACAGTAATTTAACTAATCGAGTTAATCAATTATTTAAAAAAATAGGAAATAGCTGATGTACATGAACTAGCTTGTAGCTCTACTACAAGCTAGTTCATGTACACCGGTAGAGAGATTACCGGTAGATTCTCTATTTTTGTGACACCAGAACTTGAACATCAGACTAATCGATTTAGTTGGGGGAAAATCTATTAGAACTTTCTGCATCAATTCGTTGATAAAAGAAAATCACTACTAAATTTGTAAAAGTGCTCCTCGGAGCACAGGTCCCCACCAGGCCAGGCACAGTAGGTTATCGTGGCCTCCTGGTGTTGCTGTAATAGAACAATGTGAAAAGGATGCCATTTCTTCTTATGCCTTTGATGGCAATTCGACATTCAAAGTCATGATTTGAGGCATTTTGTTCCAAAAATGTGTTTTGCAAAAGACCACCTGCTGGTGGCGCTATAAAAGGCCAATGTGAAAAGGGTGGGATTTATTCCTCTGCCTAGTAGGAATGTGCATGCGCATTTTCCTCAAAACGCACTCCGTTCTCCCCATGTCCCCCATAAATGGGGACTAGGTTGGCGGTGGGTGTGTAGAGCCCAGGATCACATTAGAAAATTGACACAGGGGTGAAAAATGGGTTACAAAATTGTGGGTTAAAAAACAATATTAGAAAAAAAACGCACTCTGCGTTCAAAAGAAGCCAATGTTAGCTAATTAAGATGGAATATGAAATACCGGACAGATCCCTCTTGATCACATGACTATAGAGACACCTGTATATCAAAGAATGTGTTTTACAAAAGTCGGCCTGCTGGTGGTGCTATAAAAGGCAAATGTGAAAAATGCATGCATGAAGTTTCACACAGATCGGTGCAGTTATAGGTAAAAATGTAAATTGGCCCATTATAGCGCCACCCTGAGGCTGATATGAAAATGATAAAGTTGCATTTCGTCCTCGGCCTAGTGGGAATGTGCTTGCAACATTTCACAGAAATGATAAGCTGCGTTCATGATTTTAGGCATTATGTTCAAAACAGATGAATGCTGCAAACTTTGAAAGGCAATATTAGCCAATCGGGATGGAATATGGGAAATCGGATAGATCCCTGTTGATCACATGATTATAGAGATAGTGTGTACCAATTTGCGTGATTTACAGTATGGAGAAGAATTCTACCAGTAATAAAGTAAATGTTTTTTGCAAAACTCTGCCTCATGGTGGCGCTATAATAGGCAGTTCTGTATTAGCTGTACACAGATGGACGAACAGACACACGGACAGAGTGCAAAACATACTCTCCGCCATGTTTCATCCTCCACTCCGATGCGTCCCGAACAATGAATAACAAACTGTTGCACACAGAAGAAGATTCCCTCCTATAGTCTCATCTGTTCCCTCCTGGATCTCTCTCTCTTTCTCTCTTTCACATATCTCCTTCGGTCCTTCCTCCCCTTCTCTCCATTTCTCTTTTTTATATTCATAGGATTTTAAAATGTCTGTAATGGGCCTGGTAGATGCAAAAACACCCACTTTTCACGCGTGTGCGTGTGTGTGTGACTGTGTGTGTGTGTGCGTATGTGTGTGTTTGTGTGTGACAGTGTGTGTGTGACAGTGTGTGTGTGATAGGGCCTTGTAATAAAAATTTCCCTGCTGGGATCTGCACTGCCGGTTTGCCAATCAGAGCATAGCCATGATATGCAAATCAACCCCCCCCCCCCCTCCCCCAACACACACACTCACACTCACACTCACACTCACACACACACACACACACACACACACACACACACACACACACACACAAACACACACACACACACACACACACACACACACACACACAGCAGTCACTGGCCCATGTCAGAACTAAATGAATAATACTAAAGAGCTAGCGGTCGGGGTTCACCATATACTGCTCCATAGCGCCAGGAGCAAAAAGATGACTTTTATTATTATATTTTTATGGCCACCAGACTTCAACTATTATAGAACAGTCTCACATTATATTAGCCATTAATTCTCATATTTTATAAGCTAAATTGAAGCGGCCCGTGTATTTCATTATCTCCTATCAGCCGGTGCACATTAGCATGAGCCGACATGCTTTATGAGCCAAATAGACTGGTAATTTATGATCATGGTTATTATTTTTTTGTGCTGATAAACAAAACGGTGTGGTAATTCAGCAGCAATAAACAATGTGAACAGGACGACATTTGTTTTATAGCTCTTATGTCATTGATATCATTATTCTAGCTTGATGTTTATTTATTATGGACGTTGATATAATATAATATCCAGAAGCAGACTAAGCTGTTTGGTATTGGCAGAGATCCGTCACATTTCTTCATGGGCGCAGCCCACATAGTTAGCTGCACTGCTCATTGCAGTACCTTTACTGAAAGGATAACCCTATGAGAATGAGATGGATTATCTCGTTTTCGAGGGGGTCCTTATCACAAAAATACAGAGAGAACAATAGACAGAACAATACAACAAATACGTCATCCATCCATCTAACTATAAATGCGCCACATCTCTGTCTGCGTGTGTATATGGTTGTAATGCACATACAACTCGAGAACCGTTTGCCCCACCGACTTCACTCCCCCGCAGGGAGTGCAGTGCCTGGTCGGACCCACGGTTGTCCAGAACCACCACAAAATGCTCTGGTCAGGCTCTGCCAGTGGGCCTAATGAGGCCAAGTCCACTCACCTGTGCAATTTCCAGCCTCTGCCTCAGCCAATTGATTGCCATGGCAATCCCACACCTGACAATTGATTACTTAACCAGTTCACTTTTCACAGTCAGTCAGTTTTCCCTCTTCAGACACAGGCAGATACAGAGATCTCCATGTGGGACACAGACAGACAGTTAAAACGGGTGCTATGACAAGTTGACGGGTATTGGCCCGGTTTCCCAAAGGACACCTCTTACACCATGGTGTAAGAGGTATGGTGTTGCACATGCTCAGTTGCCCTCTAGGGCAACATGAAGCCTGTCAACATAGACATTCTGTGCCACGCAATGGTAGGCCTCAGGCCTGAGGCCTGGTATGGTAGGCCTCAGGCCTCAGGTCTACCATTCTGATTCTAATTTATTTGATGCTGAATGCTTAATTTCAAAGTTTTTATATTTAAATGAGATGAAGAAAGTCACCACTCGCACCACACATTTCTAAGGCTAAAGAGGCTTTAGGGAAACAGGTTTGTGTATTCATGCAGTGGGCCTTACGTGCGCAATGAGGACAGGTATGGCTGTGCTCTAGTCTAGGTTGTGTATTTCTATGTCGTTGTGTTTGACAGTGTTTCTCAAAAAAGGACATAGTGTTTGATTAACTGCCTAGAGGGCAACTGAGCATGTGCAACACCATACCTCTTACATTATGGTGTAAGAGGTGTCCTTTGGGAAACCGGGCCAATATTAGGTTTCCAAGTTGCATCGTTCTCAAGTAGGCCGATGGCCGACGGGCACGTACAGGTCTAGTACATACAAAAACAACTACACCTTGAAAAGAAACGAAACAAAAGCTCCCCCCCCATCTGATCACCCACAAAATAACAGACTTCATGCATGTTCCCCACAAATGGGGCACAATTTCACCCATTAAGATCTGAGGCCGATTCTACAAATGCCTCCTAAATCCGTTTTCCATTTTCCCAGTTTTAATGGGTTAAAAGGGAAATAAACAGGCTTTCCAAACAGTATATAATAAAAGTAATAATCTACCAAACACCACAAACACAACATTTTGTGCTAAGAATAAGAGAAAAGGCCACAAAACAAAGAAAAAACTATATCAGCTTGACTGTGAACAACATAATAGTGATACAATTCCTTGTAAAAAGGAATTTAGTATCACCAAAAACAAACCCTCCCCCCCCCCCAGTACAATACAAACAGAACAAAACAAAACAAGACAAACAACAAAACGGAGAAAAGAAACAAACCCACGCACAGTGACTTTCATTTATCCAACTTAATCAACATCCAGTTTTGTTAAAGAAGCCGTCTGGCAAAATACTAGCATTAGCCACTGTGTCAGGTTGAGCTTTTTGGAGAGCAGGGAACCCTCAAGGTAGGACTTACAAAATAATAGTGCTGTGATAGGACGGGGCTCAAAAACAATGCAACAGGAAATGTGTTCCCATAAATCTGCCAGCTTAGGACAAGACCAGAATTGATGGAGTAAGGTTGTTGGCTCTGGTTTACAACGAGGGCAAATAGGGTCAATATCCAGAAATATCTTCCCATTGTGGCACACTAGTCCAGTGTAGACGGTGGCCCACATTTACAGTGGTATTCACCTTGAACACCTTCAACTTGCGCCCCCTTGTGGCGCTTCGTACGCACACTGTGTGGCCCTCCACACACAATAATTCTACAGTTGTGGCCCCCGGCCTATAGTTGAATACCCCACCCATTAAAACTGGCAAAGCATTTGTGTAATTTTAGATTTTCGCATTGACTATTACTATTAGTAGTAGTACAAGCTTGCAGTGTCCTTGTACATTTATGAGAAATCTTGAAAGTGTGAGAAGAACTGCTGATTTTTTTCTTCTTACTGAACCAACAACAGCTCTCTGCCCTGCGTGTGTGTGTGTGTGTGTGTGTGTGTGTGTGTGTGTGTGTGTGTGTGTGTGTGTGTGTGTGTGTGTGTGTGTGTGTGTGCGTGCGTGCGTGCGTGCGTGCGTGCGTGCTCATCACTGCTGGCAAGTCAAGCCAACTTTTTGGCAACTCCACAGATTCCAATCAGATCTCTACTCTTGTGGTTTTTCTTTGTACGCTGTGTTTGGGTGTGCATAGTTACGCATGTACAGTATGTTATGGGTGTGTGTGTGTGTGTGTATGTGTGTGTAGGGGGGGGGATCATATTATTTTTTACATCATTTCCTCTGCAAAGTCCTAGTAGTACAAAGTAGTAGTAAGGTTGAAATCTCTTTTTTGCAAGTAGAAATTAATCCGGGTGTTCTCTATATTCATCTCTACATAGTTTCTACATTCTATGTAGAGACCATAGACTGTAAAAAATATGGACAAAGCGTTCCCCGGGTCTAACATGGACGTAAAATGAAGCCTGTAATTCTATGGTAATTCCTGATGTAAATCGCCATATTTCTAGATCCGTTTTGGCCCAGCTGGCCATTGGCTGGCTCCGTTTTGGCCCAGCTGGCCATTGGCTGGCCCAGACAACGAGGCGGGACTTCCCCCCTTCTTCTCCGTTGGTTTTTATTTTGACTCGAGTGGGAGGGGAATCCCGATCATAGACTGTAACGGTAGCCACGCCCCTCAGAACATACGCGACTTTATGGTCATTTTTTTAATTAATGGGACCATAATTTTCCAAAAAGAATATTATGACATTAGAAATGAGACTTTAAACTAGTGACTGGAAGCAGAAAGTATTCATGACCATGTTTATTAAGGTAATACAGTCTAGGTGAAGTTGGGCCCACATACATGGACTTCTATGGGGCAATGGGTTTTTCTGGGTCCAATGACAGCGCCACAACAGGCCATTATATGAATCGCGATTTCCTTATAGGCTTCACAAAATATCTGTCTGACTGCCCCCCTGGTAGAGACATGCACGCACGCACGCACGCAAGCACGCACGCACGCACGCACGCACGCACGCACGCACGCACGCACGCACGCACGCACACACACACACACACACACACACACACACACACTCACTTGAATTTCAAGGACCCCCCAGTTTGGTATGCATTAGGCCATGGACCTCTCTGAGTTACAGACCTGTAAGGGTTATAGTTACTGAGAGAGAAATAAACTGAATGAATGAGAGAAGTAGTGACTGAGAGAGAGAGAGGTAGAGTGACTGAGTGAGTGTGTGTGTGTGTGTGTGTGTGTGTGTGTGTGTGTGTGTGTGTGGGTGTGTGTGGGTGTGTGATCAAAACAATCAAACAACACTTACTATCTAGAACACAATTTGATATAAACATCAATACAAACTCGAACTCAAACTAGTATTGCTAAGAACTACTATCAAAATAAATGTATCAAAATAAATATTTCTGTGACCTGCGGTTGCAAAAACAAATATCATTACACATGAAATAATGCAGTGATATTCGATCAAATAGAATCTCTAGATGGTATGGTTTGTTATTGCGGTAATATCGAGTTAGTAATTGTTATTGTCCAGATATGTTCTAGAGACAAATACAGTTTCTGCATATAAATGTGTGAGTAACATCATAAGAGAATGTTTGCGTCAAAATGTGTGTGTGTGTGTGTGTGTGTGTGTGTGTGTGTGTGTGTGTGTGTGTGTGTGTGCGTGCGTGCGTGCATGCGTGCGTGCGTGCGTGCACCTTGGTCGTGAGTTGACAGGCAGCCAGAGAAAAAGAAAGGCCTGATGGGAATTATGCAAATTAAGCCAGCTGTTAGCTAAAATGGCAGACTCCAGAACTGGTGTATCCTGGTGTATCTTTCTACAGAAAATAAGACATACGCTATCCTCTTTTATTCTCTATCTCTCTCGCCCACTCTTTACTTTACTGAGACAGCATAGGATATCCTTTTATCTTTCTTCCTCCATGTTTCACATGCTCACCTCTTGTGTCCGTCTCTCTGTCCACTCAGAAACTAAATTAATTGTTTTGTTGCACAATGCACCAAGTGAAACTTAACCACTTAAAACCCCAGCAAGGTCCCGAGTTAAAATTGTTTGTCTCAGCCTGAAAAGTTTGGGAACCAATTACAA
>NC_139711.1:10630361-10702861 GCF_964188405.1 Protomyctophum parallelum
TTCTCACCTACACAAAGTATTATTATAAAAACAAATGCACAATGTTTTCTTTGAACACTTTTTTATGTTTGCTTCAAAACGAAAATGAATTGAAACTGAACCTTGGAGAGGGAGGGACTTCGACGGGTGCAACGAATGTCTTCTCGCTGAAGAAGAGGACGAGGAGGAGGAAGGGCTGGAGTCTTCCTTTAGGCCCAGTTCGTCTTTCAGCGAACTGAACAGTTCTTCCTGCCGCTGCTCGTCCAGCGACAGCTTCCCTCTTCCGGCCCCCGTCGCCACGCCCAGGCCTTGTCCTCCCCTGGACCACTCGGTGGCGCTCCGAGACTTCTTGGAGCTTTGATGGGACACAGCAGCGGCTCCATTTGAGGAAGACGACGAAGGCGGTTGCATGGAGGTGCCGCTGTTAGAGGAACTCCCCATCCTCTTCCCGTCCCCTCCTTCACCTCCCCCTCTCTGGCCCTCGCTGAAGGCCTGGCTCGCGTGCGATTCCACTCCTGGTCTCCCGACGGTTGCTGCAGCTGTTGTGGTTGTTGTTGTTGCTGTGGAAGTCTCAGAGGTCTCCAGGCTGTTTGGTGCACCGCTGCTGGTGCCTTTAGGGATGCCCACCAGGTGACTCTGGTTGGAGTGGCTGGTCAGAAGGTCCTTCATCTCCTCATAAGAGCCCAGCGTGTTCTGAACACGATTGGCCAGGGCATCTCCTTTATTGGTCTGTGCAGACAGGAGGGGAAGGAAAGAGAGAGAGAGAGGGGGGGGGGGGGGGGGATAATGAACGGCATGAGCATCTCCATGCTTGTCATAATTGACGAATGTTCAGTGAAAATAGCCATTCTACAAGCTCACAGCACACCACAACACAATGCGTAGTGAGCACCACAGTTTGGGAACCCCTGGTGTAGATGGAAGGACAATGGGAGCCAAGTAAAGAACCTGGTCAACAGAGAATATTGGATTTTTAGGGTTTGTTTATGGATAAATGCCATTAAAAGTGTAATGGAGATCAAATGGACAACAAATGTGTATATTCAGACTTACAGACCCCCCCCCCCACACACACACACACACACACACACACACTCACTCTCTCTCTCTCTCTCTCTCTCTCTCTCTCTCTCTCTCTCTCTCTCTCTCTTTCTCTCTCTCATACACACACACACACACACACACAGCAAAGTTAGGTGTGAATAAATTAGCTCATCTCCTTCTCCATCTTGCCTTCATGAATAAAAGATATTCTGGCTGAAGAGGAACAGAACACATTTGCAGAAAAGCAACAACGGAAATGGAGGCAGGAGGAGGAATGACTACCTGTGTGTGCGAGTGTGTGCGAATGTGCGTGGGAGCGTGGGAGCACGCACGCTCATTCAGCGTGCGTGTGCATGTGTGAGAGTGTGAATAGACTATCCTAAATAGCTGCTAACAGCGTAACGCTCTTTAACAGGATTAGAAGAGGGATTAGCTAATAGCTGACTGACAGTGACAGAATACTAGTGAGAAAGGAAGAGAAAGAGACAGAGAGAGACAGAGAGAGAGAGAGAGAGAGAGAGAGAGAGAGAGAGAGAGAGAGAGAGAGACAGACAGAAAGAAAGAGAGACACATAGAGAGAGAGAGAGAGAGAGAGAGAGAGAGAGAGAGAGAGAGAGAGAGAGAGAGAGACAGACAGACAGACAGAGAGAGAAAGAGAGACACATAGAGAGAGAGAGAGAGAGAGAGAGAGAGAGAGAGAGAGAGAGAGAGAGAGAGAGACAGAGAGAGAAAGAGAGACACATAGAGAGAGAGAGAGAGAGAGAGAGAGAGAGAGAGAGAGAGACAGACAGACAGACAGACAGACAGACAGACAGACAGACAGACAGACAGACAGACAGACAGACAGACAGACAGACAGACAGACAGACAGACAGACAGACAGACAGACAGACAGACAGACAGACAGACAGACAGACAGACAGACAGACAGACAGACAGACAGACAGACAGACAGACAGACAAAGAGAGACACATAGAGAGAGAGAGAGAGAGAGAGAGAGAGAGAGAGAGAGAGAGAGACACTGATGAATGACAAAGCATTCATCAGACTATCAATTTAGTCGATTATAAAAAGTCTGTTTCGCATCGATTCATTGATATATACAAATGTTAAAACAAGTGTGAAAAAAGCACATCATTTGGTTAAAGTCAATAGAATAATCGACAAAGAAAATAAATGATAGTTAACAGGCCCACATTTGAGTTTCCTTTGTTCTTTTGAGTCCTGACTCTTGTGTGAGGAGAACATCCATCTGATCTCCCTCTTTACCTTATACGGTTCTCCAAATAGGTTGAATCCAGTAGAGAACATGTCTTCATCCTGCTGCACCTCTTGGTTCCTCCTCTCCCACTCTCTCCTCTTCAGGGCACTGCGCTCCGACTCGACATGACTGTAAAACACACACACATATAGGAGACATTATCGGCGCTGCTGGCTATAGCACTTCACAGATAGAGAGGAAACGGGCTATCGGCACTCCTTCTTGATAAACGCCAAATTGCTTTACCAAATTATTTTGGTAATGCAATTCCCTCAGCTTCCCTCAGTGTGGTCCAACTCTATACACGGCGTTAGCCTTGGAGCTTGGCACGCATTCAATGGACCAGAATAGAATGACCAGAAGTTAGTTGGCCAGTCTCAAAGTCAGACAACTGGGGCTGATTCTTGATCAGAATATTTATGACCAATTGTGCGTGTGAAAGGCATTATTATACAACAATATAATTTATTCATCACCTCCTACTGAAAATCTCACAAACCCACTGAGTGCACGAATTAGAATGAAAAGTTGCGGCACCTGGTTTTGATGCTATATTAAAACACATTGCTGGGGACCTGCTGGAACCCCCTCAAGGACCCCTGGGGGACCCGGGATCCCACTTTGAGAACCTCTGGTTTAAATGACAGCCCTATCTGCTGCTGTTTCTTCCTCTTGCATTGAGACCAGTGATTGGCTGGCCAAGCGACTGTTGGAACGCATCCCTAAATGGGGATTTGACTGAACCCATTTTCACGAGCCAAGCCGACCAGGGCAGCTCATCCATTCCTATTTCCTACCTTTTAACCTGTTACATACTGACAATGGAATAGGATAGGATAATGAAGGGTGAAACTATTCTATTTTTCTATTCACACAGTATAATGGCCCTAGTGTCTTTAGTTCAGTATGCATCTTGGGTAGCGATTATGACCAAAATAACAGTTTATCAGACACATTAAAAGGCATAGAAGAGATGGTTAAATGCATTAAAAGGACGTTCAAACAAAAATAAACAGGGAACGGAGACTATTGTCTCTCCCTGTCTGCATTCTCATTTCTCGCTACCTCAGGACCGTGCCCGACTTCAAGAACATTTAATCTATCATCAAAATGAGAAATGCAATGAAAGGAGAAATACTGGGGGAACTGCGAAAGAGAGAGGAGTGAAAAATTGGAAATGAAATTGAAATGGAGAGAGACGGAGACAAAAAAAAACATTACAACATCTCGGGGGGCTTAGGGGGAGAAAGAAAAAAACAAGACCCACTTTCAGAGCGACAGAAAAAAACATAATGATGAAAGAGAGAGAGGAGAGGTGTAGAGAGGAGGGAATAACAGAAAAAGTGATTGACAGTAGGGATGTATGTTTACGTATATGTGAGTGCTTCTGTGTGTGTGTGTGTGTGTGTGTGTGTGTGTGTGTGTGTGTGTGTGTGTGTGCGCGGACACAATGTAAAATATGTGGTTTGTGAGCATGTGAGTGTGTACAGTACAGTAGATGCCATTCCTGTTGTGTGTTGGGACTGATGGTTGACAGGTGCGTCGTCTGACGGCATAGATGGCACGCACGCACACGCACGCACGCATGCACACACACACACACACACACACACACACACACACACACACACACACACACACACACACACACACACACTGTGGACAGACAGACAGACAGACAGACAGACAGACAGAAGGAAGGGGATTTCACTTGCTGGTAATATCAGTAGGGGACTATACTGTTACATTTTCTCTGAATAAAATTGTAGCATTGGCAGTTTTATTTCATTTCCCCCCTCGCTCCACTTCGTGTGTGTGTGTGTGTGTGTGTGTGTGTGCGTGCGTGCGTGCATGCGTGCGCGAGCGCCCCGTGCATGCGTGTGCGTACTGCAAGCGTGTGTGAATGCTGAGGTAATGCTGATAGCCAGGGTAAACGCTGGGAATTTAATCTCAGCAGAGCTATGCTGCGCTCCCCTGATAACACACACACACACACACACACACGAGAGAGAGAGCGAAATTTAGGCAAATTAACTTGGAACATTCTCAAGTTGTTACTGGTAAACCGCTAGTAAAATAAACCACTTCCTGAACACACCACACATAACCAGACTGCTGTCCCAAAAGTATTATTATTACTTTATTGGAAAGTGGGCATTTAAGATTTTAGTAGTTTATTTAGAAAAGAGAGAGAGAGAGAGAGAGAGAGAGAGAGAGAGAGAGAATCTTAATTGGACTGCCTTAGGTAGGCAGCCCAATTAGGAAAGTAATTATTGAACCTAAAACAGAGATTGACACTGATTTCCAAGTCTGCGTTAGCTTGAGAATCAGTGAGTGACACAATCGTGTGACAAAGACACAATGTATGAATTAGGCTGTACATTAGCCAAGACAGGGGTAGTGGAGAGGGGGCAGGGGACACACTGTAGATATGAAGAGGTGTGTGTGTGTGTGTGTGTGTGTGTGTGTGTGTGTGTGTGTGTGTGTGTGGGGGGGGGGGGGGCGGGGGGGGGGGTTGGGGAGTGAGGGGGATAATGAGGAAGAGGAGGAGAAGGGGAGGGGGAGGGGAGAGGAATAGCTGTCAGGCAGCAGACAAAAGCTTTGTTTGAAGTGTCATGCCGACGATGTTTTTTTTTCCTATTGCCTACCGGTATGTGCGTGCTGCTGCTGCTGCTGTGTGTGTGTGTGTGTGTGTGTGTGTGTGTGTGTGTGTGTGTGTGTGGCATTACATGCACACACGCACAAAACAGAAGACGAATATCAGAAGGCTTTCCTGAAAACACCGGCTCAAAATAAGACCGACTAGCACAAAGACAGATGTCACACTGCATGGCTTTGAGTTTCTTTGTATACGAGCGATATCAAAACACAGTGCCTTGTGTTATTGCACGTCTCTCTGATGTGACAGCCAATATTATAATGAGACGCAGCCATCAAATACTGGTTTGCTATCATGCACTTCAAACTAGATTGTTTTGACATTGATGGATAGATGGGAGGTAGGACAATACATATAGATGCACTGCTTTGTGCATTTGTTTATATTGTGTGACAGGGGAGATTATAACGGCGCAGTTGAAACGTATCGCAAGCACACTGTACTCCTCCCACTATAGTATTTTCATTATTGAGTTATTTTACGTCCTCAGTTTGGGACTCAAAACAATTGTGAACCACGGCACCGTAAATATCTACATATGGCTTCTTTCCTGTTTCTTATTTTCTGGCCTCCTTTCGTTTAACCACCTTAAGCCCTATACACTTTGTTCTGCGGTTCTAAAAGCATTGTGATGCGACACGCTGCGATCGAGCTTACTGTGTAGATCTGCAATTTATTTCCGCAATTGTGTATTATGTTTTCAATATTTTGCCCAACATATGGATGCCAGTTTGAAAGTGGTAAAAAGAAACACAAAGATCACAAGACCTGTCACAATTATTATATAATCACCATATTAGACAATTCTTTTTGCATAATGGTCACTAATTCCCATGTAGATTTTTCCAAAAATAGTAGATCTACAAGCCTTCAACACGTCACTTTGTGCAAAGACACACTTAAATCGTTAATCGCAATTATTTGTGTGACAATTAATCGTCAGCTTAAATGTGTAATGGTGAGAGCCCTAAAGACCACCGTAGGGAGCAGGCATTGTGCTGACCTGCGGCCACAATAGCAGCAGCACAGAAAGCGCTCTAATCTGTTCTGCAACACGCTGATCTCTGTTACAGTGTGGCTTTATTTATCGCTGCCTGGGCACTGGATGTCTGATGTCACTGACTGATACATGGCCTGTAGTACCAGGCTACCAGCACAAAGCAGCGAGGAGTGAAATATGGCCACGGGCATGCATTGCAGACAAGCTGTACTGTCGGCTGGCCCATGTCAAGCTCCATCATAAAGCTGTCGCGATCATGACATTTTACTTGACGATTAATTGTCATACGAATAATTGCCATTGACAATTTAATTGTGTTTTGGAACATAAAAATCACATTTCTGTTTGGCTTTTAGGCTTTGTAAACAACATTTGCAAGGGGCAGTTGTGACAAATACGTTATGTGCAAAGACATTACAGGCAATGACCGATAATCAAAATGAATAATGTACTATGGCCAAAATAGGCAATATTTAATAATCTTATTCTTAAGATGTAAAAATGTTTTAAAAAAAACATTGTGGGTAGCCGATCTACAAGCTGGTAGATCTGCTATTTCCACTATTTAACGAAATGACTGAGCAAAAACATGTATTATCTCATAGGTTAAAAAACTTTTGACAATTGTATTTTCTACATTTTGTAAACACAGAAAGATACCAGGTTACTAGTTACCAAGAAGTAACCAAAAATAAATATGTTCACTGTGCTGTAGCAGCGGTCATGCACTTGTAAGTTAAGATGGGGAACTGGGTTTTAACTACAGCACTCTTGTAAGGTCCATAGGAAATGTAAAGGAGACTCTTTTATTTTCATTATCAGGTATTATGTCTAATTCTAAACATATATGTGTGCACTGCACTTTAATTATGCACCATAATTAGGTATTTAATTTGCAGTTGCCTATTTCAATAGGCAAAAGGCAAGTTTATTTGTACATTTCAACACAAGGCCAATCTAAAGTGCTTTACACAAAACATTGAGCATTAAGACACAAGACAATTGCAAAATAAACCTATTATAAAGGGATTTTTAAATCCAATTAAAAGAGGTAGTAAAAACAAAACAGTATAAAGTGGCAGTATAGAAGAAATTATATATTATTGTTTTTAACTCTGGAAAAGATAGCAGCAAACAGAAATGTCTTCTGCTTTGATTTAAGAACGGAGAGTTCTAGCAGACCTATGGTTTGCTGAGAATTTGTTCCAGTGTAGTGCATAAAAACTGAATGCTGCTTAGTTCCCACTCTGGGTTCAGAAAGTATCAAGAAATGACAAAGATAAATCTAACAAACAACTAAACTGACACAATAGTTTCAGTAGCCTACCAGTCCATGGTCCCTCCCAACTAGTACTGTATGTCTTGCTTCAACTTTGTCGCCCCCTCAATGGCTTATACTGTAGGACAGTGGTTCACAAAGTGGGGTCTGGGGAACCCCAGGGGTCCTTGATGGGGTTCCAAGGGGTCCCCAGCAAAAAATATATAATACAGGTATATCATCCATTAGTGATTTGAAAATACAGATTGATTTTCATAGAAGCTTGAAATTGTGAATTTTTATTTTTGAAACATTTAAACAATACAAATGGTATGGGGACATTGGGGGTCCCTGGCACAACTATATTTTCAGATGCACGAATACTTAAAGGGGGGTAGACTGGTTTCTGAAGTGAACAGACCACGTAGAAAGAACGCACCGTTTCGGACACGGGGCGGCTCGCCGGAACCGGGCCGGCACCCTGGGTGCGTTCCTGTGGGTCTGGAACCCCCCCCCCCCCCGGAAACCCCCACACAAAGTTGCACCACTCACTTCACACGTGTGTGATTTTTGAAATATTTTTGGCAACTCTAGGAAATAGCCCACAAGAACCTGCAAGCTCCATTTCTTATCGGATTTAAAACCATGACCTTCTTGCTGTGAGGCAATGTACTAACCACTGTGCCACCCTACACACACATATCAACCATTGCGGTAAATATATAGTCCATACCATAATGGACTATAATCTAGATTTGATTACATCTCCTGTCATGTCATCCTACCATGACAGACAGAGAATACTGCACATTACCACTACTGTCACTTAACCACATGAGCTGCAGCGTTACTATGCTGGGCATGACCTATAAGAACAAGAATACAAGAATTGGACAATAATAATAATAATAGCACATTTCATCTCAACATCTCACAGAGAAATAGCAGATCATTACAAGCTCACAATGTGTCACAATGCAACGTGTTGTTAGTTGGCAATTCGCTATTTTCGACAAAGAGATCTGGTGTAGAGCTGAAAAGAGGAGGAGGCCACAGTGTACAAACCACTGGGAGACCCCTGTCAAAGAATTGATATATGGTATAAGTGGAGAATTCAGCCAGTCCTAGACAGAACCTCTTGATTTCACTCAGCCAGTAATCAATGGATGTGCATTTACACAGTCCATGTTGTCTCAATTTCAAGGTTGTGAAGAGATAAAATGTAACAGCCCCCCAGAGGACCAGGTCACAGAGAGAGAGACTGCATTTTGACGTCAGACCGCCACCGCACAAACGCCAGACCGTGAACCATGTAGGCTCAAGGGGAGGAGGGGTAGAGGGGTAGAGGGATAGAGGGAGAGGGGGGGGAAGAGCGATATCTAGGGGGAGGGAAAGAAGAATAATGGGGCCTTTTTCGGCAGGGTTGAGACTTCAAGAGGCAGGGAGCGAGAGAACATATTGAGAGAGACAAAGAGAGCGCTGCGCTGAAGTGTCCGTACGTGACACCGTGAACAGACACATTTCAGAGTGCAAACACGGTTAAGTAGAATCATCACCACGGCAAACAGCGAAAGACAGCGTGACTGCAACACACGCCGCCTCGTCTGCTCCGCAGGATGCAAAGTATTTAGGAGGCACCGTTTGGCTTCAGGGCCTCTTTGTCAGCCAATCCCGAATGATGGTGCAATTATGTATTTATTCGAATTGTGTCTTAAATTGTATCGCTCTTGCTTAATTTATTTTGTGCGTGTGTGTGTGTGTGTGTGTGTGTGTGTGTGTGTCGTGTGTGAGACAAGAGATTCATTGAGTATGGAATCAAACAAAGCATTTACAAGGGAAATCAGCAGGGAGATGTGTGCATGGAAACAGACACCTTTATTTATTCCAGGTATTGAAATGTGTCACTGTGGTTAATGTGAACCTCTCTAACCCTATTAGATGAAGAGCATTTTAACTCGTAATAGTTTCACAGTAATTGATGCAATGAAGGACACACAGTAAACTGTGTAAAGAAAAAACAACGCTCCGAGTTATTTCCTGATTACTCAGATAAAACATAACAATTTATCATCTCCTTCCCAACACACACGCACGCACACGCGCACATGACACACACACACACACACACACACACACACACACACACACAAACGCACACACTCAATCTCATGATTATCAGCCGATAAAGGAAATAACATCTTAATTATTTAAAAGTTAGCAGACAGCAAAATGCAAAATATCATGTTCTGTGAAATCACAGATAAAACCCCATGGGGAGAGAGAGAGAGAGAGAGAGAGAGAGAGAGAGAGAGAGAGAGGGGAAGGGGGCAAAGGAAGTAGACCTGGAGTACACAGTGTTAATCCCCAGTGTTAAACAGTGTGTGAAAATGAGTTAAATGAACAACCAGATTATGTTGCTGTGTAAAGACAGTGACCGACAGACACAGATGAACATAAAGAGAGTCACAGAAAGACTGTCACAATCATTACATAATCACCTAATGGCAATTATTTTAGATAATCCCAATTATTTTTGCATAATCGTCAATCATTTCCATGTTGAAAAATTTTCATAATTAAAAGTGAAGTGCCCTTGAGCAAGGCACTGAACCCCCAACTGCTCCCCCTGGAGCTGCTTGGCCAACAGTATAAGACTGTGGTTGTACTGGTCAGCTCCCAGGTTTTAATGTGCGTGTGTGTGTGTGTGTGTGTGTGTGTGTGTGTGTGTGTGTGTGTGTGTGTGTGTGTGTGTGTGTGTATCTGTGTGTTTCTATGTGCAGGGCGTTGCTGAAAATGAGCACTTGTGCTCAGCTACTACCCTGGGTAAATAAAGGATAAGAAATATATATATATTTGGAAAGAAAAATATATGAAAAATAATTAAATGTGTCAGTGATTTCTTTGTATATTTAAGGTATTTGTAATATCTTCCCTGTGCAAAAATTACGAAGCCTTAAAGGCAAACAGAAACACAAATTGTAACATTTCAATGTTCAACGCAAAAAACGCAATTAAATCGTTAATCACAATTATTTGTGTGACAATTAATCGTCAATTTAAAAGTGGTATTGTCACAGGCAGTCCTACTGAAGACAGCAGTAGTGGAGTAGTAGAGAAGGTAAAGAGAGACATGGTGAGGAGCAAACATTACAATAAAAGAGAGACAGCAGGGAATGGAATTGACAGCAACCGAGGAAAGGGGGCAGGAGGTGCTAACCCAGGTAATTATAATATTACAGAGCATTTGGACCTGAATAAGCAAACAGTTAAAGGAGTAATATTTCTAAGTCTTAGCGTAGTTTATATTCTTTCTCCTTTTTCTTTTGCAACAGACCAAGTTAGAGCACAGCATTACATGGTAAGAAGGGCATAACAACATATAACAACATAAATGAAGCATTATAGCAGCAGCCGGCAAAAACTAGAGTTCTCAACTCTATACCTGGGCCCTCATTAAACTCTGTACACTCAAGAGAATGTCCCCGTTACCACCCTTAGATCTCCATATACTGTATATGAAGCTGACCTGTTCTGACATTCCATATGTTGATCTGACCTCGTCAAACCCTGTACACTCAAGACATGCTCGTTATATGGCCAGTACAGAATTCCTTCCATGTTGATCTGACCCCCCATGCCAAAGCGCCAGCGCTCGCCCAGCACTTTAGAACTAGCTAAGTTAAGGTAGTTATAATGTTCTGTTCCACTGAGCTTATAATGCCTTATGGCTGGAACTTATTGCGACTGTAGGTCGCAGATTACTATGAAAACCTGCAAAACATGTCAGTGACTCAGACGCCTTGTGACACGTCACGTCACCATATATGGTTGTCAGTCCGTGACGCCTCGTGACACTATATGGCCGTCTCCATAATAAAGATCAGAACACTGACCTCATCAGACCCTGGATAGCCATACATGGAGAAGACTGGATCATCACCTAGATCTGCATATATGGAGTTGGCGAGCAACTCTACATCAACTCTACACCAAGACTGCTGCAGGGGCAGGCCCGTCTAGAGTTTAAATGGACAGGTATCAGTCAAAAGGGAGACATCGAAGCCTCGAAGGATGGGGATGGGGAAGGATCACCATATGGAATGTCAGAACAGGTCAGCTCCACATATGGAGATCTAAGGGTTGAGGTCAGTTGTAGATTTGCTGGCCAATATTGATGACATCAGGGATCTCCATATATGGGCTTAATATTGATGACCTTAGGGATCTCCATACATCAAGGACGGAGAGATCCCTGATGATGTCACGTGATGTCACGAGGCATGACCATATATAGTCATGCCTGGGGGTGACCAACCAACCAAAAAATTGACGGGAAATGCACAATTTCATAGTTAACTGCGATCTGCGGTCGCAATAAACATTGTTATAAGTTGTCATACATGATAACAAGTGTTGTAATGCCTTGTAAGTGCATTTTAATCCATTGTAAATGTGATTATAGTGCATTAAAGACCCAACTTTTAAGAAAATTTACTATGTGATATAGAAGCATGGTACTATTTGATAATAATTACCATCTTCAGACAGAGTGCAGGGAGTGAAAGGGAGAGAATCAAGAAATGCAGAGAAGGACAGGGGAAAAGAAAGGAAGTGATAAAGTGTAGTATGTACAAGATGCTAGGCGACATTAATGTCTGTCTCAAAATGCATTGAACCCAATCACTGCAGCCACGCACTCCATCTCCGAGCTCCAGTGTACACACACACACACACACACACACACACACACACACACACACACACACACACACACACACACACACACACACACACACACACATTATTATTCATTAAACCCTATAGGGTTAGCCAATACATTTTCATTTTAATGATCAAACGATTGTGTTCCACCTTGGATAAGTGGAACTAACATAGTATAAGTTAAGTTCTTTAATATTAATTGGTATCACTTTCTAATATTGATGTTAAAATTATCATTAAAATCATAGTGTATTGCCAATATTTGGGGGCCAACTTGCAATACCCTCTCGGCCCATCAGTAGGCCCCGCCCCGGCCCACAGATTGAGAAACACTGTGCTATAGTGACATTAATGTCTGCCTCACAACGCACTGAACCAAAACACTGGAGACACAAGGTCTCAGTGAATCCGTCTCTGTCCCTCTCTCTCTCTCTCTCTCACACACACACACACACACACACACACACACACACACACACACACACACACACACACACACACACACACACACACACACACACACACACACACACACACACACACACACACACACACACACACACACACACACACGTCCTTCACAATGTCTATTTCTCAAACTCTACTATACGGCCCTCACAAGAATAGTAATACAGGAAGACACATGCACACGCACACGCACACGCACACACACACACACACACACACACACACACACACACACACACACACACACACACACACACACACACACACACACACACATACACACACACACACACACACACACAGAGCGATAAGAAAACAATGTTAGACAGGTAGTTTATCATAAGGGCAGGAGGAGACAGAGAGAGATTAGAAACCCACCCTCTATACGGAGCAACACAAACACTGTGTGTGTGCTTGTGTGTGTGTGCGTGCGTGCGTGCGCCATGCGTGTGTCTAGGCCTGTCAGTGTTTATTCACATGCTCCTGCAGGGTGTATTTGTGAGTTCCGGGCATCCTCTCTGGTACATAATTTTGGACCAGATAATTACTTGCAAGTACGTTGTTATTTCCAGTCTGCAGCACTATGGCTCTTAGGCCTAATTAAGGCTTTGCTGTATGACAGTTTCGATGCAACGGGTTGCATTCTCATTGTGTGTGTTGAAAATCTGTTCTAACTTCTAATACGACAAAGGACAAACAGGGTTTTATTCCCTGTGTCTGCATGCATCCCCCATACATCTGTCCCTTCAGGGCCTTCACACATCTATTGGCCTCAAGTTTGCTATTGTAACCAGTAAATGTCAAACTGTTATATAATTCTAGTAGACTTTAAATGATAACAGACTGGATTCCCGGTAGGCCAGGGCAGAACCACCACTGCTGATTTAATCTGCCTCATATCACCATTCACCAATAACTAGCCTGGAATCCAGACTGATTCGCTCCGTTCGGGTGATTTATTTTGTCTCTTCTCCATCTGGAAATCATGCTATTTCCAAGCGCACGCACGCACGCACGCACGCACGCACGCACGCACGCACGCACGCACGCACGCACGCACACACACACACACACACACACACACACACACACACACACACACACACACACACACACACACACACACAGGTTTATAACGTGATTTTAATTAAAGTGTAAATTAACCTGTACAATAAATAACTTTCTTCAACTTAATGCAGATAAAACAGAGATCCTTGTTATAGGCCCTGAAAGATCCGACTCTCCCTGGGCTCACTGGCATCCAACATAACAGACACTGCAAAAAATCTCTGCGTCTTCTTTGATCAATGCAAGAATTTCGAGTTCCACGTAAAGAAGGTTGCCGTCTTCCCGTCTTGACTACTGTAATGGACTCTACACTACCCTTAGCTGTTCCTCTATCCACAAACTACAATTAGTACAGAATACAGCCGCTAGAATTCTCACCAACACAAACCTCGGAGCTCATATAACACCGGTACTGGCCGCACTGCCCATCAAATCTAGAATTGATTTTAAAATTATTTTACCAACCTATAAGGCATTAATGCCTAATGCGAGATCCCTCAGGTCCTCTGACAAGGGCCTTCTGAAGATTCCGGCCTCCAAACTCGTAACCAAGGGGGACCGGGCCTTTGCAACACTATGGACACCCTACCCTTGTCGATTAAAAAAAGGCTGAGTGACATTTTGTTAAAAACACATTTATTTAGGTTATATTTTGTCTTGTAAAAACATTTCTGTCCGCAGGTTAATGTTTTTGCTTTATTTCTCGTTGTCATTGCTCCTGTGTGCCTGTTTTAACTTGATTGATTTATATTGTTGGTCACTATACAGCACTTTGTAACGTTGTGTTGAAAGGTGCTTTATAAATAAAATGTACTTACTTACAAAGATGTACTATATAACTATAGAAATCATTGAAACAGAGGATACCAATTTTATAGAATCGGTCATAAACAAGTGAAATTGGAAGTGATGAAACAAATAAAATGAGCAGACAAAACTGGAATTAGATTGGAACACTATAAAACTGAAGCTCAAATATGATATTTGTGGAGTTCTCTCTCCTGACTGTTTATTAAAGAGCTGGAGAGACAGGGAGGAGACCTCTGTTATACTCTTTAATATAATACTAACAGATAGGCTATATATACTGTAACTTTAACACATTTTTTAAGATAAAATCTTGTGGTCCCCATACAAGATTCACGGATACCCAGATGGCATTGGTAGAGGCGATCACATACTTGTGTACACTGTACACACACCATACAGTATGTGCAATGCACTACACATGCTTGAATCCATGTGTGTGAGAGATAAAGACAAGAGACTCAGACAGTTTGTCTACCAATTTACAATGGCATGGGTGCCAGTGCGTGTGTGTGTGTGTGTGTGTGTGTGTGTGTGTGTGTGTGTTAATTTCCATGGCGAATGCTGTGGTTAGGATGTTAATGGGAGCTGTCATTTAGAGTATAATAGCTTTACTAATTTAATCAAAGCCATTATCAGGCTTATCAGTATACTGTGTCATTCAATAACATTGATCTCAATACAGAGAGATAGATTATCATGCATTCATCATTGCCCAAATTGATCCCAACCAATGTGTCCTGGCCAGCCGATGTATTCCAAGGGCAACAACCAACAATATAGTGCAAGTATGACTGTATGACTTGACTACACAGATGTCATGTACTCTTGTCAATACCTCAATACCTCATCATTCCATTTGGCTTTGTTACCGTAATTTTCTATCTAAATAGGATATTGATAAATAAAATAAATGTATCACATATATGTATTTGCTCTGGTTGAGGGGATTGATAAAAGGCCAGAAAGGGTGATAAGCTTGATTTGATATCAGCTAATATTCATACAAGTCAACTCAAAATATATCAGCTCCCAAATCGGCACAATCTATATTTGTTGTGGACAGAGAGGGTGATAAGCCACAATGTTATCAGCTCTACAGCTCAAAAGGCAGTTGATTAGTCTTACAGTAGTCAGATAAATCTAACGCCTTTGCACAACTATTGATAAAGGACCAAAATTAATAATGTGTTACAGACACAAGATGAAATGACCAAACAATGACCACGGACAGACCAAAACCCAGACATTCTGACTGTGATTTAGGCCCGCCGTTACTGTAATAGATTTAATTGGCGTAAAGTAAGATGGATCTCTGTACTTTTTAAAATTGGAAAAAATTAAATGGAGTTGGAACAACTGATGTTCAGGAGGAGAAACACACATTGGCCCTGCCCTTCATGCCACTCTCCGCCCTCCACGTCAATCTACCTGTCCCCATTTATACCTGCCCAGTACCACCCAGAATCCTCCATGCTTCGCCCGCCTCGCTGCGTCGCACAAGGCTTCTCGCAACGCAACCCACCCCCACCCCTTCACCTCCATAGCAGCTCCTCTCCCCGCTCCCCCCAAAGGAGCTACTACATCCACCTCGCCAAAAGTGGATCAAACGATAAAAAAAAACTCTCTCCTCTCCTTCTCAGGTTCCTGCGGGGGGATATCGTCCATGCGCACCGTAAGACGAACGCCTTACGACGAACGCCACACGACGAGTGCCATTCGACCTCCTCCCCAAAGACTCCAGGGTCGGCGACCCCCCCGGAACCTACACATCCGCATTCATTCATCCCTCCTCCATCCCTCCATTTCTTCACTGTCAATAAATTCCTTAAACCTCCCCAATGGTGTGTTCATTCCTACTAGTGAAATACACATTGAGTAAAGCGTGGCAGCCTTTTCTATTGTACGTTGATAATCTTGCACCCCCAAATGAACCCGATTGACTCTGTTGACAACTTGACATTCTGTTCTCTGTTATGTAATAACCCCATGGTGCATACCTGCTTATCACCTCACTGAGTGACATGTGAGATTGCTTTCTAGACCATGCCTATCTTAACTAAATGTGGCGTTTATAGACCATATGGACTGTTAAATGTTATTGGAGAGTTTACGTTTTGTATTAGTTCATTTAAAATGTTTCTAAAATTTTTCTGTCTGTGTGTTCACTCTGTTGTTTTTGCTGTTGTGTGTCACTTTTCTTTCTTACTCTTAATATGTGGAAAATAGTGGCCTTCGATGGTTCACTGTGTATCATCAAGGGTGAGACCAGCAGCACCTGCCATGTTCTCACTTCTCAGCCAACTGAGTGAGTTGAGAGCGAGGGTAATACACTGTGTAAATAGAACTAACTGTACACACACGTGCAGTCGTGCACGCACACACGCGCACACGCGCACACACGCACACACACACACACACACACACACACACACACACACACACACACACACGCACAGCAAAGAACCAAGTGAGAGAATTTCTGTCTTCCATTTCTTCATCACTACAGCTTCCTCCTGATCTTGTTCATGTTTATCCCTATTTCACTCGTTTCCCTAGTCTACACTCTCTCTTCCTCTTTGTTTCACTCCTTTCCCTCTACTCTTTGTTTTTGCTGCCTGCCAATGTGAACAAGCTACATTGAACACGCACGTCACATGCATGCACACACACACACACACACACACACACACACACACACACACACACACACACACACACACGTGTGTGCGTGCATGTGTGACTTTGTGTGAGTGTGTGTGCACTGTGTGTGTGTGTGTGTGTGTGTGTGTGTGTGTGTGTTTGTGTGCGTGCGTGCATGTGTGTGTTCGTGCATGTGTATGTGCATGCATGTGTGTCTGTGCAAAAAAGATAATAATTTTTTTGGGACTCCGGCAGCATTACCTCTCTCCTATGTTGCTATGGCAACAAAGTCAGAGAGAGAGAGAGAGGAGAAGGGAGAGAGACAGAGAGAGAAACCCCCAAGGACGGACACACACACACACACACACACGCTCGCGTGCACGCCAAAAACATGCCTACACACCACGTTCCATCTTACCCTCTCAGTCTCTCTTTCTCTCCCTGCTCATATTCTATGTTTGTCTGTCTCTGTCTCTCTACCCATCTCTCTCCCTCTCTTTCAGACAAAGGCTGTTTCCAGCCAATTAGCCGTTCCTACTAGCACAGAGAGGGTTAAGAACTGCTTGGTGTCTGCAGCCCAGAGATTTTACCTCCAGCCATTTAGCCCTGCCTGGGAAAGACTGCACACTCCTCTGTAGTATTCAACATATGACACAGATATACAGTATGTACACAATTATTATACGCAATATCCCAGGGAATGGAGAAAGGCAATAGCAATATAATAGAATCAATAGCCTGACAATAAAAATGCACATTACCATATCCTATTCCTACACTATATAATACACCACACACACACGCACAGTCGCACACGCATGAGCACGCACACACTTGATAGCACCTGAGGAGGCATTAAGCGAAACGCATTGTGCATCGCCTGTGTTTTTTAATAATAAAGTAGTTTTTATTTGTTGCTTCCCATGTAAAGTGTCTTTGGGTACTCATAAAAGTGCTATATAAGTTTGATATATTAGGCATGTAACGATATATCGTAAATCGATTTAAATCGATATATGAATCCCGACGATTTGATTAAATGTAATATTTTTTTTAAATAGGGGGGGCTAGTGAATTATGGTGTGTGTGATATGAAATGTGAGCTTTAATCATATTCCATTACATTCAAGTGTTTTGGAGAGAAATGAGACAGACTCCATGCAGTCACTTTCAGTAGTAGAGCACTGCATAGGGGAGCGAGCTGTGTGTGTCTGTAAAAAATGGAAAATATTCTTTCCATTAAAAGAATCGTGAAAAATCGTATCGTGAACCTATTGTATTTTGAGTTCAGTGAATCGTTACATGCCTAATATGTGTGTGTGTGTGTGTGTGTGCAGCTTAAAGGGAACGGAACTGCTCGTATTGTTTCACTCTCCGCTGAATAAAGAATGGGTTTACATGCATGACTTTTTGCATCGCTTGAAAGCAAGGCAGGAGCCGCAGGACCACCACCAGTGTGGCGTGTGTGAGTGGGCCACCAGGCGAGAGCAGCCTCATTTTCAGATTTGAACCTGTGATCTTGAGAATGTGGACCTAGCATCTTAACTCTATATTTAACTCTAAAGTCTATATTTCTAACAAGACTAAAAGCCCGACACGCAGCCCCTAGAGCAGTGGTTCCCAGGGGTCCTTGAGATAGTTCCAGGGGGTCCCCAGCTAAATGATAGTTTGGAACCAAATTAACATTGATTTTACTGTATAAATTGGGGGTCCCAGAGATAGAAATGGCATTCAATGGGGGTCAAACTGGCGGTCCTTGAAATTAAACAGGTTGAGAATCACTGCTAGAGCCGTAAAAAATCTTCTCTTCTCTTATGGGAGTCCCTGGCATATCTTTTCAAATGGGGGTCTGCGGGCTAGTGTCAATTTGGGTGTCAAAGTTTAGGAACCAGTTTGGGAAGCAGGCCATGCTGCTCCTCCTCCAACAGGATAGTTTGAGCCAAAGGCTGCATGCTGCTGGAAGAAAGACTATGGGGTCACCAAATCAGCAGAGCTCATCTTCCGGGAATCATGAAGGTACTTAGGTACCCACTATCCAGATAATCCCATGGCTATCCAGGCTGTAGGTTTTGAAATATCTCGTGTTGGACAGATTGAGAGAAAGACCAACATTGCCGATACAGGTTAATATATGAGGTTAATATATGACGTAGACCTACAGTATAACTACATATAAAACTACACATGGAGTTCAATGCAGAGATACTGGACGCATGAAGGTTGCTGTAAAATAGCCCTTATCTAGTAAGTAGTTAAAGCGTGATCCCTTATCCAGTATGGAAAGGGTTCCGTTTTCAATGGACACTGCAGTGCAAACACTGCCAAGTAAAATGAAAGTGAAGCTCAGTGTAAGGCTCAAACATTCTTATTTTAAAGATAGGAAGAAAATACAGATTAACCATGCAGATATACTGTAACGGGGGGGGGGGGGGGGGAGGATTTTAGGACAATATTAAAGATAACGTTTAGGCTTGAAAAGAAAACGTCTGTGAAAACCTAAATAAATGTATTACACTTACCACCTCCCCACTCCCTCTTTCAATCTCTGCATTTTTCTTGCTCTTGCTCTTCCAACGGAAGAGTCTAACAAACAGACTAGTCTATAACCCTCACCCTCTCAGTGTGAGTGAAGGTGACTCTGCTCTCTGTATTTTCTTCAAGTTGAAAAACGGAATGAACCAAAGGAAAAACAAAAGATGACAAAATAATTATTTAAAAGAAAGACAGAGTGTCACACAGCTCAGTGTGACGCGGCAGCATCACAGAGAAGCTGCTTTTGATCTTCATAAAAGCACAGCCTAACGTTAACTCTTGGACCAAACAAAAGGAACCAAATTAACATTGATTTTACTGTATAAATTGGGGGTCCCAGAGATAGAAATGGCATTCAATGGGGGTCAAACTGGCGGTCCTTGAAATTAAACAGGTTGAGAATCACTGCTAGAGCCGTAAAAAATCTTCTCTTCTCTTATGGGAGTCCCTGGCATATCTTTTCAAATGGGGGTCTGCGGGCTAGTGTCAATTTGGGTGTCAAAGTTTAGGAACCAGTTTGGGAAGCAGGCCATGCTGCTCCTCCTCCAACAGGATAGTTTGAGCCAAAGGCTGCATGCTGCTGGAAGAAAGACTATGGGGTCACCAAATCAGCAGAGCTCATCTTCCGGGAATCATGAAGGTACTTAGGTACCCACTATCCAGATAATCCCATGGCTATCCAGGCTGTAGGTTTTGAAATATCTCGTGTTGGACAGATTGAGAGAAAGACCAACATTGCCGATACAGGTTAATATATGAGGTTAATATATGACGTAGACCTACAGTATAACTACATATAAAACTACACATGGAGTTCAATGCAGAGATACTGGACGCATGAAGGTTGCTGTAAAATAGCCCTTATCTAGTAAGTAGTTAAAGCGTGATCCCTTATCCAGTATGGAAAGGGTTCCGTTTTCAATGGACACTGCAGTGCAAACACTGCCAAGTAAAATGAAAGTGAAGCTCAGTGTAAGGCTCAAACATTCTTATTTTAAAGATAGGAAGAAAATACAGATTAACCATGCAGATATACTGTAACGGGGGGGGGGGGGGGGGGGGAGGATTTTAGGACAATATTAAAGATAACGTTTAGGCTTGAAAAGAAAACGTCTGTGAAAACCTAAATAAATGTATTACACTTACCACCTCCCCACTCCCTCTTTCAATCTCTGCATTTTTCTTGCTCTTGCTCTTCCAACGGAAGAGTCTAACAAACAGACTAGTCTATAACCCTCACCCTCTCAGTGTGAGTGAAGGTGACTCTGCTCTCTGTATTTTCTTCAAGTTGAAAAACGGAATGAACCAAAGGAAAAACAAAAGATGACAAAATAATTATTTAAAAGAAAGACAGAGTGTCACACAGCTCAGTGTGACGCGGCAGCATCACAGAGAAGCTGCTTTTGATCTTCATAAAAGCACAGCCTAACGTTAACTCTTGGACCAAACAAAAGGCTGCTTGGAAAATAAAAATTGCATGCGAGTGGAGTCCTCGGGAGACTCCCACGTGGGAGTATTTGTACTCTGCACTTTGATGACATGGCAATTCAACAGGGAGACTCAAGAAAGAGTGTCACAGAGGAAAAGTTGAAGGATAAAGGCAGGCATGGGGTGGAGAGAAGGAGTCTGGTGTATGGATTTATATCCCCCATGGCTCTGCTTTTGATACCCCCCCCCCCCCCTCTTTATCACCTTGTGGATAATGTGTTTTATCCCTGGTCAGATTAAATACATGCATTTCCTTTTGGTATTTCCGTTTGATATTTCGTTTGATATTTATGTTTGACGGTATCAAATTGAGCAATTGTCATGTATGAGGTACAGTATGAGGTTTTAAGTGTGCAGGATGTGTTAATGTTATGTTATGTACACTTACAGCAAAACAAGTGTATGTGTGTGCGTGCGTGCGTGTGTGCGTGCATGTGTGCGTGGTGTTGTGTTGTGTGTGCGTTACAACTAGGTGTGTGTGTGTGTCTATATCTAAGAGAGGATTGTGAGGGGCATGCTGGCAGATTTAGACATAAAAATAGAAACTTGTGCCATTTAATTGTGGCGTCCCTTCAGTGAACTGTGTCCCTTGCTGCCCACTATCCTGAAGCTATACCCCAGTGTGATCTTTGGAGAATGGCTGTGTGTGTGTGTGTGTGTGTGTGTGTGTGTGTGTGTGTGTGTGTGTGTGTGTGTGTGTGTGTGTGTGTGTGTGTGATTGTGTGTGTGTGCGTGTGTGCGTGTGTGTGCGTGTATGCGTCCGTGTGCATGCGTGTGAATGTGTGTGTGCTGATTATGAAAATTAATAAATTAACACACGTGCATGTGTATCAGTTATCATCCATCTTCATCTTTTATGCGTGCGTGCGTGCATGTACGCGCGCGCGCGTGTGTGTGTTGGAGCAGAGTGGAAATATTTCTGTCCTTTTTTATTTGCTGTGAAGCTTATAATTGTATGTATACTATGCATTTTAGAGTACAGACTACATAAATATGCATGATTGTTATTCTTAAGCGTAGGGACCTATGTCACAGAGAGAAAGTTCTTTGAAAGAGAGACACGCACTTACTGTGTTTTGTGTGCTATAAAAAGGACTAAGGTTATGACTTGAACAGTGGTCTCAGTGGACAAACGCTGAAGTCATTTTTCTGCTTTATGACTCACATAATCACAGCTCTTTGGCTTTGTAGGGCAGTGTACTAGCAGATCTGCACTAGACTCCATGTCGGAATAATGAATGTCCATTGTCCACGCTATAAATAAAAATAAAAGCCATTCAGTGCACAGTATGTATACATGAAATACATAAATTGCTAAATGCAGGACTAATGACCAATAGCTGAGATTTGTCATCCTCAAAGTACCTTTAAAAAGCAGACATCAATACACGGTGCTTCAATATGCTTCCTGTGTTCACTGTTCTCTGTCAGAGTGTGACAGTGCAGGTCAGCCTTAATGACACAAAAAAACACCAGCGACCAAAACACAACTAACACCTGGAAATCAATAAACTGTTAGACAGGATACGGTAGGTCACACACAAGGCACATGGGGAACAAACATTTATGCAGGTACTGTATATACACGCACACGTGCAATACTGTGTGTACATGCAAATAAATATTTCAGTTATGCACAAGCACACACACACACAGGCACACACACATGCACTTACGCACGCTCGCAAAGATTTGCTGTATTGATCGAACTGCCCGTTAGCTATATTCTCCAGCACCCCCAAGTACATAGTGAGGGCTTACAGCTTGTCTCTCCTCTCCAGTCCACTGCCATCTATCTTAAGACTAATGAGGCTCGACACACTGTGCTTGCCAGTTGCACGGTCAATATTATATACACAAATATACTGTGCAGAGATACTCAAAGGCAAAGAATTGGCTGGCATTGGTCTTCTCGGCAACGAGGCACGATACATAAAAGGGTTGGCAATATTATATTGAATCCCCAATTATGACTGATTGTTGAGCTATTATGCAACGTCAACATATCAATGGATTGCAATGTATGTTTTAACCAGGTGGGTCTATTCCAAACATTCTCCAAAAATAGCTGATAGTACAAGCTCACTACGGCGCGTTATATGAGCTTGTAGATCAGCTATTTTCGACAAAGATATTTGGTGTAGAGGGGAAAAAAGGGCAGACCAAATAGAGCCCTATATAACGCCAGTAAACTAAATATATGGTCTTATTAATGAACAAACAAATGTATTTTTTGCTCTATCTCTGTTACCTGCCTTTTAACCTGTGCTGTCTGCCGCAGGTATTAAACACTTACAGTTTGTTTTCTAATCATTATAATAGGTTACATCAAAAAAGCCTATTTAGTTATGTTGGTTGCAATTTTATTTGCAGGACTTTAGCTTACAATTTGACAAGGACTAGGGCAGCGAATGACAAAGTTCCTTAGACAAACAAAATGCTGAGGTGAGGTAGAATTCATCCATCGTAATTAATTAATCTATAGTTGTTCAGGGAGAAAACATCTGGGAAGCAATGTTTCACGTCCTTCAGAGGTGAGGGAACCTCACATTTATCTGCTTCCCCACCGTCTCCCAGTGTCCTCAGCTGGGAGAGAGCAACCCGCCACAGCCGTTGGCTTGTTTGTTAAAAAAACAGAACAGGGGATGTCAGGCATTGGGGGAAAAGCCAGAAGGAATACCATCCCTAATTTGTAATTTCAAAATGATGTCCACACAGTTGGACCGAAATACTTTTTACCATGTACTGTATAACAGTGAGCAGAGATTATTCACAAAGCCGCATCACAAATTCTGAAGCAAAACACACTCGCCTAAAAATAACTTTTCAGGAAATGAAAAAGAAAAGCTGTTTAACTGCCATGTAATTTGGGGATTACAGATGTTAGATAATGTCAGATGTGATCTGACAATTACTCTGACTGCTGCACATCATAAACTTAAATCGTAAACAGACATGTCTGTCTTTTTTGGTTTTGAGTTTTTGCGGTGGGGCGGGGGAGGGGGGTTACGTTATACCCATTTTATAATGTATTTCTCTCTCAGCTGGGTGAAACACTTCAGAGGCAATTTCCTCTTCATGCGTTTTGTACAAATTAAGTTTATTTAGGATAATTACATTGCAGATTCGTTAATTTTATCTGCTTAGCAGATCCTCTTGCTTAAAAGTGTAAGCTATAGTTTATAATGTAGATTCTAAATCTAAGATTCAGAAACCCTAACCTGACTAAGCACAATAAATTCACTGGAATGTGTGTGACAATGGTGCAGACACTAACAACACACAACACACATTAATACTATCTGTCTCACACTCACACCACAGCACAGAGCATAGAGCCTCTCAATTAACCTGGTCCATTGGGGTCCATTACAGTATGAGACTATACAGTAAGTCGAAAACTACAGACAAAAATTAGGTATGCCAAATACATGTTTAAAAGTGCAGTTGGAACAGGTTTGATTGATTGATTGATTAACAGTTTGCAGAATGACAGTACATTTCAAGTACAACTCAACTGTTAACTGTGAGTGGATGACACCATAAAGCATTACACTTGTAAAGTGACATGTAGCAAAGTGGAGGAGGTATGTGTGTGTACAGAATGTGTGCCTATCACAGTTATAAAAATAGAAAAATACAACATTTGAGATGTAACTCCAGTAGGTGGTTAATCAAATGTTATGCTTCATTATAGTTTACGGCATTCCCTTACAGGGATGAGTATAAATATGAATATTTCAATTGATTCATTCCCAATTCCCAAAACATTTAGCTTTTATCCCTCTAGCTCTTAGCTTCTCTAAATGAAAGAACGGCACACAAAACGTTATGCTAGTCTTTGGGGAGCAGTATCGTCACCTTTGGGGAAATTATAACCCAGTAGAACGCCTCTAATGTGCTTCTTAGTACACTACTAAGTACCCGCTACTAGACTGGGTAATGAATTGGAAATCGTAATGGTACAGCTCACAGTGCAAATTTAAATGAAACACCTTTTTTTTCTTAGTTGGCTCCTGTACTCATGTATGGGCACAAAAATACGGTAATTGAATATTGTAACTGTCTGTAACTGTTACAATTGTTATGCAATATTATACCCTTTAGTTTTTCATTTTGAGCCCATTTAACTCTTTCAACTGCATTTCAGCAGACATAAAGAAAATATGTCTTGAACTAGTAAATGGTGTTGTGACCTACAGGTGGGTCATCAGACTGTCCAGTGTTGTTTTTATTTCTGAGCAAAAGCAACTGAGAAATAAAACATACAATAAATACCATGAAACCCAACAGTACAGTAATAATGAACGCCACACAGTTGATGATAATGTGTCTGTACAGTAAGAATGCTTACTGAACTGAGAACCTCTCCAACACAGTCAAACACAGAGATCAGTTCTTCACCTTATCCACTTAAATTTCAACCTTCGAGTCACAAGTGTGCTTCTATAACCTCCAGGCTACTGCCAGCCCAAACGTTGCTGACTGCAAATTTTCCCGGAGAAGTCAATGTTGATGGCTTGCTCATTGACTTGTAGTGCTTATTGCATTATAAAAAATTGAAGCAATGCTACATACAGTATGCAAATATCACATTGCTGCAGCCAGCAGGAATGACATGTGTGTGTCAAACATATTGCCATTGTTCTTTGAAGACAGCATTATTTGATACAGGGAGCAAATGTCATCAGGAAGGACCTGTTAACACTGTACGTCTATTAGTCAGTGTACTCTTTCTTGGTTGCCAGCCCCCCCCCCCCCCCCCCCCCCCCCCACACACACACACACACACACACACACACACACACAAACACGCTATCTCTCTTTACTCTGTCGCTGTGTTTCTCTCTTCCAGGCTGTGCAAATAATGTAATTTGTCACACATGAGCTTCCACGGAGGCAGCGACCTTTGGAAGCTTCACAATAAATTGGTCCTTGCTGGGAAAGGTACGTCATTGTCATTCCCTGTCAGTTCTCTCTCTCTCTCTCTCTCTCTCTCTCTCTCACACCTCTGTGTTCAAAGGTAATTTTGTTAATGGTATTTAATTTGAAATCTAATCTATGCTCCTGCAAGGCTAACTACCACTCTCTCTACTCACAATATCCTACATATGTTGCAGTTGCTACATACAGTACACAGATAGTCAAACACACACACACACACGCACACGCACGGCACACACACACACGTGTGTGTGTGTGTGTGTGTGTGTGTGTGTGTGTGTGTGTGTGTGTCAACAATGCCCCCCCAACCTAAACCTAGAGCACCAATGTATTATGGAGTATTGGGTTCAAGGGGCAAATATAGACAAATCCAGGGAGCAGTACCCAGGTGTAGCTAATCAGTGCTGAGGTGTAAAGCTGCGCTTAATGGTACACCTCAGTAATGGCTGCGCCCAGGGCACCCCTCCGTGGATTCCTCTATAGGGGCGTGTGTGTGTGTGTGTGTGTGTGTGTGTGTGCGCGTGCATGTTATCATTCCTCAGCACTATGCTCTGGTTGGCAGATAGCATAGCTCAGAGACCTGGGAGAGAACGAGAGCGAGACACACAGGCAGAGACTTGGCTCCTGCCAACCCTTGTGTCCCTAAAAAGCCCCACTCCACCACCACAGCAAGCCACTCACCACTAAACCGCCAGCCGAATCCACACGCTCCTAATTAATTACAGCACTTACTTGTCTTTTATTTGTCAGATTCATTGTGTGTGGGGAAAAAAAACACCTCGTAACAATGTATCTTGCAACACGTCACGGAACATAATGTTTTATTTACCGTATCCCCCCAATGCGCATCTCCCGTCTTGTATATTTCACTAGTGTTCCTTGCCGTTATGTCTTTATCAATTAGCAGCAAACAAAGAGAGAGAGAGAGAGAGAGAGAGAGAGAGAGGGCAACATAGGAGAGCAGATAAAACAGCTCAGTAAAATCCTGACAGAGTTCAGTGAACTCTGAGAGGGTAATGGATCAGAACTCCGCACTCTCTGAGTTCAGTTAACGCTCACGAGACACAGCGTGGGTTTGGTTCATCGTTGACTTTAAAGGTCTGGGCAGGTGAAGGCTCGTTATGCCTAATTTATGCTTATATGTCAGAGGAAATATCTGATCTACAAGCTCACAACGTGCCATATCCGCAACTCGCTCTGAGCTTGTAGATCTATGTTTTTCTTCGACACAAATGTATGATGGAGTATAAATCATGCTTTATCGCCCTGCATCTCCTTCTAAAGAGGACATTTCCTCAAAGGTTCAGATTATGAGGAAGTCCACCTGAAGATAAGAGGCTCATATCAGTACTGGCATAGTGATTTCTCTCAATATCACTAAAAGACGTACTTCCATTTGTAATTAGAATTATATGTTTAGCAAGTCTATGAAATAGAAAATCTCTGAGGAAATAAAATAATAAAGAAAGGGAAATAATGCTAAATGAATTACCAGTTGGAAATGTAAATAGTCTGATTTACAAAATGGAAGTTTTATTTATTTATTTATCAATAAATTAAATCTTAAAATATAAACTTATAATACATAGGCTAGTGTAATAGTGTATACTTGTCTCTCTGATTGGGCACAGACAAGTAAATAGACTCAGCCTATAATTTCTCAGGTTTAATCAATAGACTATGAATAAAATGGGTCACTGGTTTGCACGTCCAACCAAACCGAGCTCATAAAATAAAACAGACTACAAAAGGCTATACATAAACATGGCATGTATCCACACAGACAATTAAGCTTCCAATAATGTAATTACAATGTTTTAGCCTATGCCTGATGAAGGTCTTTCTAGACTAAACACAGTATGTGACCAAAGGTTAGGGATTAAACTATTGGGAGCTTACATTTTTTGTTTATCAATACTGCCAAAGTGCAAAGTTCTACGCTTTTGGACACATCGACTTATTTGTATTTGTATCTCTGTATTGATCTGTATTGATCTCCAAAGTGTAGTTAATTGTAACTTAAAACGCTGGTACTGGAAAAGTCCACACAGCCGTGCAGACTGTTTCTTAAGACGGTAAACTGAGAGTCTGCACCCGTCTTTTCTTATCTTAATCCACTGACAGTAGAACACGCTTAGGTCAGACTTCTGTCACATAGTATTTGAATTAATAACATACTATACAGCTCACCTGTCACCCCTGTCCATCTACTGTAGCTATCTACTCAGTGAGTATCTCCATTTGGGACACCAGGTGAATGTAAACATTCAACCTGGTAGTTTGAAAACAATGTACTAAATAGCTTACCGGAGTCCCCCAGGGGTCTGTCTACAGTTACACTACAGGCTACTAGGCTGGATTCAGCTCACAATGTGCCATCTTGCGATTCATGGTGAGTTTGAAGATTTAGTTTGTAGCATTTTTGGACAAAGTTTCCCCTATTATGACATGGCCAGAAAAGGGATGCTTGGATTCATATGGTTAAAAAAGTAAACTGATGTATGCAGGCAGGGGACCCTGAGGAGCAGGATTGGGAATCTGTGACCTAGAACAGTGGTCCTTAAGAACCACTTACACTAGCTAGCTTACAATTCCACTGGCATAAATGGACTGACATTTGGCTGCATGGCCTCCGTTGCACTTGCATAATTGTGTGTATTAACAAGAGGTGCATTACATTGAAATAATGCACCTGGCACCTTTGCCACATGTGTGCGCCTTCTTCACACTTTGCAATTGTTCACGCAGTATGCACAGGCTTTAAAAACAAATCATCCAGGAGAGACAACACAATGTTGCTTTTCACACCAATACAGTTACACACATTAACACAGCTAACACCTGGCAGCTTCCCAGTGGGTAGTACCACAGACTACCACAGATGCAATGCTCCAGGGCACATGTCGGTTATGTACTACGCAGCATCTCAAATCATGTTGCTGCTGAGTGTGAATTGTCATTGATTAAATTTATTCCAATCTCAGAAAAGTGCATTAATTTATGGCCAAAATGTGTGCTGCTAATAAGGTTAGGGTGGGACTGATGAGACCACAACAAGTAAAATGATTAATAAGTAATTCAAAACAATTAGTTTCAGTTTCAGTTGTACGCAAATATTTTCAATTATTGTACATATTTCTGTAAAAGGTTCTCAACTCTCAACTCAACTTAAACTTTATTATAGAGCACATTACGACCAATGGCTGACCAAAGTACTGTACAGGTTATTTAAAAACAAAGAGCAACAGATAATCAAAATGATGACATCTGAACAGCCATCAGTCACACACATCAGTCAGGCTCTAGTCTGATAGAGACCATTCTTATGTTATAGACCCCCCCCCCCCCCCCCCTCCATGTATTTTGTGTTTGGTCTTTGTCTTTGCAGCTTTACCCCATATTACAGCCAATAAAAAAAGCCAACCAATTATGACCTCATCATACAAGTCTCATGTATGCAAATACGTATACTTCACTCATGCATTGTTTTATTATGTAGACATCAGTTTGTGTGTGTGTGCGTGCAGCTCCTCAGAAGACCAACCAACAGGCAGCACAACTGCACAAGGGAAGGCTTTTAGCTATTGGAATTTGGAACTTATATAAAAGGACTGTTTTCATTTATAATTTGAACTGTATGTCCATTTGTTTGAACCCCCGCCCCCCTACGCAGCGACATTTATTTTTGACAAGTGCTAAAGTTGTTATAATCATCATGACTTCTACCTACAGCTGTGCAGAGAACAAGCCAATGCATGGCAGATAAGCGCACCTGGAGTCGGACTCACCGGCCAGACAAGACAACAATATTTGACTGGTCCGTGCTGTCTATTTGTCCAAGTTCTTTACACACTATTAAATCTCAACATTCCTTCGTACTGTACAAGAAAGCAGCGATGTGGCAGCTGAGCTGAGCGGAGACTTCTCGACCCAGAGAGAGCAGCTTCTAGTGACAAAGGAAGACGTTGCGTAGACTGAGTACTACACGGCTTGTCCCAATTTTAAAAGCCAACACGTCAGTTCAAAACACACTCAACGCAAGGTCTACACAGCGCGTTATTTGACTGAATTCTATCTTTAAAAAATGACATGTGTCCATTCATTCCTATTTTAGGAACAGTCATCTCACCAGTCAGGCAGTCACCTTGTTATATGTGTGATAAAGCACAAAATAAGCACAAACTGGGAATATTGGACTCACCACGGTTGCTCTATCTCCCAGTCTCTGAAAAAGTCGAACTCGAAAAGGTCCATTGTCGGTTCGGTTGGTGGTTAAAATCCCAGCCAGGGCTACGTGGTTCTACATGGGCTAGTGATACGAGTGCGAGTGCGTACGACGTACGTATGGGCGATAGAAGAGTGAGAGAGGAGAGAGAGAGAGAGAGAGAGCGAGAGAGAGAGAGAGAGAGAGAGAGAGAGCGACTGAGCGAGAGAGGCTGGCTGATGAACGCAGCCAGGAATCTGCTACGTGGTGGAGGCAGGCTGTGGAGAGAGAGTGGCGCGCGCACGCATGCTCGCACGCACACACACACACACACACACACACACACACACACACACACACACACACACACACACACACACACACACACACACACACACACACACACGACACATTACAAGAAAGCATGGCTTGTTAGTTGTTTCCATTGGGGTCCACTCCATATACTCAATTCATCGAGTATATTATTTAATGACAAATATATATAGTAGCCTACTGTGACAGGCAGTGGACACAAATGTAGCATAATATAGTAGGCCTATACACACTTGTTGGTTATAGGTCATTTGTAACTTCACGAGGGACACAAATGCACACAAAGTATGAATTTGGCTCAAATACATAAAACCTAACAATAAGCTATGCAAGCCTCCAACATCTTTTGATTAAATCGACTAAACACGGTAAGATAATTAGAATTCTATTATAAATAGGCCTATATGTTTTCTTTTTGCAATGTTGACTCATAAACAGAATCTGTCAATAATAATTTAACCCAGATCAGTCAAAAGATTAGGTCTAGACGTATATGATGATATGAACAAGTATAAATGGTAAATGGTGCATTTATATAGCGCCTTTATCCAAGGCGCTTTACAGAGATTGTGCATTACATTCACCCATTCACACACACATTCATACACCGATGGCAGCGGAAACCATGCAAGGCACCGACTAGCACATCGGGAGCAATTAGGGGTTCAGTGTCTTGCTCAAGGACACTTCGACAGTAACTCTGGGGGAGCCCGGGTTCGAACTGGCAACCTTACGGTTACCATCCAGGCACTCTACCCCTGAGCCACCGCCTGTTGAAAGTATAACTTTCAACAAACGTCCAGTTGCATTCACTGCATGCAGTATACTCAAAGCGGCAATCATATAACTTTCATATCCTGCCTAGAGATTTGAACGTTAATGTATATGAGCTTAAGTAAGTGTCAACCATTAAGTGTCTTAGCTGACACCAGTGTTAAAATGTGTCAATGGATGTAACATACAGAACGGTTTAAATAACTTTTTGTTCATTGATAAGTTGTGGATTGCAGCTTTAAAAGGACTACAACAGACAAACTACATTTTCCATACTGCTCTATAGAGTTCACACGGGGCCAGTCTTGGCATGAGGGTAGATTTTATATGGTCCGCTTCCTTCCTAAAATATATTATTCATGGCCAACCAGTATATAGTCATGTCAAATTCATACATTTAAGTGTTTGGAAATGAACCTGGCGGGGCAGATACTCAGTAGAATCTGTAAGGGTTCCTTCCTATACTTCTTGTTCCTTATGTCATCTCATTCTCAAGATTAGAAAGTAAGGCCATTTGTAGTTTTATTTTTTGTTATTTTCATAGAGTGCTGCTGGGCGAGTGCTGGAGCTTTGGCATGATCAATTATGGAATGAATTCTGTACTGGCCATATATGGAGCGTGTCTTGAGTGTACAGGTTTTGATGAGGTCAGTTCAACATATGGAATGTCAGAACAGGTCAGCTCCATATACGGAGATCTACGGGTGGCAGCGGGGGCAGTGTCTTGAGTGTTCAGGTTTGAATGAGGGCCCAGGTAGGGCGGGGCCTTAATTTTCGGGCCTAGTTGAATAATTTTGGATGGGGAAGGAACAACATATGAAATGTCAGAACAGGTCAGCTCCATATATGGAGATCTAAGGGTTTGAGGTCAGATGTAGAGTTGCTGGCCAATATTGATGTCACGTGATGTCACGAGGCATGACCATATATGTAGGCGTGGGGTGGGTGATGAACGGACGGACGGACTGACTGACGGGAAATACACGTTTTCATATTAAATGCGACCTGCAGTCGCAACAAAGTTATTGTGAAGTGATTAATTTATATGTGACTTTCTTATGGTCCAAATGTACATTATGAAAGGAGATGCAGTTGGCATCTAAGGTATTTTCATATTTTCAAAAATAGCCCCCTTTAAAAAACCTACAGTATGATACCCCTGACACAGTGTTACAAACGGAATATAACCATGACTGTGTGATGATTGCCTCTCCTAACTGAGCATGTGCACAGTCTCTGTGACACTCATTTTCTGTAGAACTTCTTTTTGTTGTTGCTCGTGGTCAATTTCAGAAAATATATGAGGTTTGAAAATTAGGATAGTAATGCTGCCTGCAAGCGACACTTATGCAGTGCATGTGTTTGTGTGTGCTTGACTGTATGTGTGTTCCTTCTTTTCATGGTGCTCATATAGAATTCAGCAAGTAGACCGCAATCAACGCATGCGTCTACCCATGTCTGCGCACATGTGACATGTACAATGTTTTGTTGACAACTGGTGTATCACATCCCATTTGAGGACATGCGTGATGTTGCTGTGTGTGTGTGTGTGTGTGTGTGTGTGTGTGTGTACTGTATGCTCTTTGTGTTAAGTACTGTGTTCTGGGGCAACATGCCAGCGCTACTCTATATCAGACTCCACCAATACAAACAACACAGCTACTGACAGAAGAGAGGGAGAAGGGAAGGGAAGGGAAGAGGAGACAGGACGACAGACTCGGAAGGAAGGAGAGAATAAGAGGGGAGACGAGGTCAGGGGAAACAAAGCGCGATATGTGGCAAGGAGAGATCAGGACAAGAGAGGAGAGGATTGCTTTACCTATAACCATGAGGCAATAGGCTGTTCATTTAACTGTACGAATGTAACTCGTAAAGGTTACATTTGTAAATATTGTACACTTCTTTTGAGTTACAAATGGATACATTAACAATGAGGTTTTTACTGTGGTTCCATGTTCAAAGTACATGACCTAACTATTGTGGCTGGGAGAAACATGACGCTCTGTGTTATGTAAAACATCACTGGTTCTATTTCAGCTGCACAGCCTCAAGAAACCTACATCGTGGCCCTGAAAAGAAATAAAAGATAAATAAATCGAAGCAAGTTTCAAGCTCTCACAATCAAAATTCCAACCACATCCCCGGACCTTGAGAACACATCAAAATTCAACCGGTTTCAAGGATTTGAGGCACCAGTGGGAGCTAGCTCTGTGCACACACGTGTGTGTGTGTGTGTGTGTGTGTGTGTGTGTGTGTGTGTGTGCGTGCGTGCGTGCATGCGTGCGTGCGCACGCGTGTGTTGAAGAGAGGCTGTCCAAATCTAGGTCAGTCTGAGAGACAGACAGTGACTGGAGAGAGAGAGAGAGATAGAGAGAGAGGAGAGAGAAAGTGACAAAGTGAGAGAGGGAGTGAGCAGGAGACAGGAGCAATGGGAAGTATGTTAAAGATGGAGACAGCACATAGTGAATGACAGTTATGTGGGAAGTGAAGGAAAAGAAGGGAAATTAAATACAGACAGACAGACAGACAGACAGACAGACAGTAGACTACTGTGTAGAAGATATATTTCACAAACTCTCACAATAGACAATAGACATTTTGACACATGCAGAGGAACTGTAATAATATGAATTTTGCATATGTTTTATTTGGGTGTTACTGTGTGCCAGCATAAACAAGTCTTGTACTGGCAAACAGAAAAACGAAACCCACAATTAACATTTTGCTGCATGCTGAATTTATCCGTTTTTAAAGAAGTCCACACTCACAACACCAGAGGGAGTTCAACAAACCATGTGCAACCCAAATTTGGCTCAAACAAGGGATTAAATTATTTTCACTCCTATACCACTAAAATGTGGAACGCCTTACCAACAGCCATTAAGACATGTGAATGCCTTGACTCTTTCAAAACCGCTCTCAAAGAGCACCTACAACGGACGGACGGCTGCAATTCGAAACTGCATGGCCCTCGTAAATAAAGTTAATAAAGAGTTCCCTCCCCACCCCTTTTCCCCCATACGGTTTATTATTATTATTTTAAATAGAAGTCAATATTTGTACGTCTCTAAATGTTCTGATGAATTGAAAATGGTGGACCCTGTTGTAAACAAGTGTTAATCATGGTGTTGTCCACAGTAACAGGTTTTGTATTGACTTGTGCTTTAGTTTGAAATGTACCCATTCTACATACTGTGAAATATAAATTTCAATCAATCAATCAAAACTATTTCCTTCTACGAGGTCATACCAATAAAAGTAGCAATCCAGACCATAACCTTCATGTCTAGGATTTTAATCTTGGTCCCCCACGCAAGGCAAGACATTTCTATTATTGATAAGGGAGAGCCCAGTTAGAAAGGCCAATTGAATTGAATGTCATGCAATTTTATGTATGACTACAGACCACAGGATAATCATTTGAAGGATAGGATAGAGTCTATCCTATTACTTAGTTGGTCTATCCGATAGATATATATATAGCATTATACACAAGTTAAATTGAAGGACATGCAATCAACCGGCACCACTACTGAAGCAGCAGCAGAAGCCTGGGTTTGGTAGCTGTGCCTCTCTGGCATGCCCTGGTGCTCTAGTCTAGACAGTGTTCAGATAGGTTACCTCTGCACTAGCGCCTCCTACTGGCTTGTTTGGGCGTTTAGCAGGGAGAGGATTTGGGAGACAGTGAACCCTAGCATGCCTTAGGCTCTGCTGGGGGAAACTCCTCACTTTCAAATCAAAACAAGCATATGGAAAGTAGGGGAGGCACATGGTTGTTTACAGTTTACACCCTCCCCGACAGTGGGGGTTGTCAGTGAGAGGGGAATAGAGTACTACAGGGATGAAGTCTTTTTGTAGGCCAACCCAGAAATTACCTCATGGTAGGGGAGAGCGGGGGTTCCAATGAAACTTTGGGGTTTTGGAAAAATTTACAAAATGAGCTCAGTAGTAAACAAATGCTTGATATTCATGCTTCTGTTCAAAAAGATAATCTCAAAAAAATCTTGACTTGATTTTTGGACCACACACACACAATTAAAATGTAAGTTGAATAAACCACATACAGTATCAGCCTCGATTCATTGGGCTCATGTTAACCCCAGATCATTATTTTCTGCATTCATCAAAAAGGCTGTTGAAACATTTGAACCCATTGCAGCACTGTACTGGCAATGTCTGGGGAGAATTGTGAGAGGGGGAGGTTAATTGAAATAATGTATGTAAGTCAATGAGAGCCAGACAAAGGAATTGGAAAGGGTGAGAGAGACCTAGATGTGGATTAAAAAAAGAAAAAAAAGTTCTGAGTTCATTTAAATTAGTTTTTGATATGGAATAATTTTAACTATGGTTTCTGCCCCAGCTCACTATTCAGCCCTATAACTCCCCCATGTGGTCAAACTGGTCATAGTTTGATTATGCATTGCAAAGAATAAATGTACTGTATCCTAAATTAATGTGGCAGGATATTTTAAAAGAAAAAAGAAAATGTATAATTTAACTCACTCCCACTCGGTCTCTCTGCCTGGAGTCAGTTGGTTCTTGTCCCCAAGGGACCGCAACAGAAATGAGCTTTTTTGCGTTTTGATGGTGGTGTATAAATGTATGTATTTTCTGTACATAAACATTGTCTATAAGCATATCAATCAATCTCATAAAACTGTCAGAAAATAAATCAGACAGAGAACAGTGAAAGATCAACCTTTATTTATTGAAACTGCTTGCATACAAAATATATTGCACTATAACCAGACAATGTCAACGTAGTATGACCCCAAACAGCTTCAATGCTAGTAGTTATATACAAAGGAAAAAAGAAAAGAAAAAAACAAAACAAATATTGCCAAAAAGTGCAGTTGAATTAGACACACAAGGTTTTCAGCTTTTTGTTTAAACTACCCTGATAACAGTATCTACAGAAATATCTCCCTTTCTCAACTTTCTGATGCTCTAGCAAACAGTCTGCATGTGCATTTCTTTTGAATTTATTATTTTATATACACCCTGGAAATAAATTACTCAAGAAAGTCAGTGGTGGTTCAGCCAAGACAACAGGGAAATACTGTGTCCTTAAAATTTGTATCTGCAGTCTGCACATGCCATTCAATGACTATTAGATGTGATTGGAAGGGAGGCACAATGGCCTCTAGTGTGAGTAGTAAGAGCATTAGGGTCAATTGTGAACTGACCCACTCCATTTTAAGTATTATACACGGTGGGAAAGAGGAGATTCCTACTCACTCATTTGAGCGACACCTACAGTATATTAATTGTGTAATAATATCACAATACATAGTTGCTAAACTTTGCTTTTGTCATCTTACATGACATTTTTTCCTCAAATCTGAATTGGACAATACAATTCATGAAAGCTGAGGTTTCATTAAAACTTCCCAACAAACAGGGAAAAAAAGATAGATTAAGAAAAAAAAACAATTTCCAATGTCTTTAAACGCTTTGGATATTGCCGATCGTCAGGCAACACAAGACTGCATTTCAACAAATGAGCTTCAATGACATGGCTACTGAAAATGGCAGAGCTGGTCAGTATGGGGATATGGGAAGTTTGGTTTTCAACTTCATGAGTTTGTATTCAGGGTGTGGGGGTTAGAACACGATGTCAGTTGGGCACTTCATTTTCAGCAGTTCAGATTGAACTGAAGCGTCGATGATTCACTAATCCACTCTTTTAGTCATAGCAGACCTTCTTGGAAATGTCCTGGTTTGACATATTTTAAAAGCAATGGACTGTGAATTTTCAATAATTGTGCCAGAGAAAAAGATTTATTGAGACCATGGCATGTTCACTCCTGAACACACTGGAAAAATAGAGCACATTACAACCAAATTCCATTGGACCTGAATCATGATCCTCATATGCTGCCTTTCTGTGGCCATCGTATCAGCAATAACACCTGGTTTCCTAACCACTGGATTTTAAGCTACAAGTGGCAACCCACAGTGGCTCACGGTATTGGTGGGTGGGGTGTCCCAGATGACATTAGAACATTATGATCAGGTACAGTATATTTTTGCATTGTTCATGTTTCCACTTGATATCAATGGAGGGGGGAAAGAAGGTGGTGACAGTATTATATTCAGTTAGCTGAGGGAAGTCACTGATTAACTGGTAATCTAATCTCCTTTCCTGTCAAAAGGTAAAATGCATTGATGCGCTGTACCAAATACCAATCCTTCCAATTGCAGTCTATCAGAATACAGCAGTCCCCTGTACTTTTTCACCTTGCTCATGAAAATGGTTCCAGTGATATAAAATAATCTACAACTGATCTCCAATATATTTCAACAGCCATATAATGTGACAGTTGCACAGTTGCGCAAATTCATTAATTCACTTTTACCCCTAAAGAAATCCAAGCTAGAAACAAACTCATCCAACCATAAATGACAGCTGGTCACTCAGACATAACATTACATTTCAGCAGTTGAGTCAGCTATAAATCATTTTTTGTTTGTAATTCTTACAAATATTTCGAACCTGATGTTTGGCAGCAGAGTAAAACACACAAACAAGAGCTGCAAGAAACAAAATGTTCCACTTGCTGCCCGTTTTCTCTAAATTGGAAATATTTTAGCCTGCCTAGTAAAACAGTAAGTACTGTTTGTATATTTTAAACATCAGAGGTGATAAGTAAGATTAAACAATACTGTGATATACATTTTATTCTGCACTTGCTTCCCCCCGCCCCCATTTTGATCGGCAGTAATGGCTGAAAATATGTCACAGGCTTCAACACTACTGTATGTATATATAATGTATATATACTTTTTTTTTATCACCATCATACCATTCCTTGAAAACTGGATTGGTCATACTCTACAGATCTGTGGTTAAAGTAGGAATCTTGTTCTTTTTCTATAATCTCAACTCAAAGTATAAACATGGTCCTTCAGTGCATTGGTTAAGGAGTCCAGTCCCGAGGACCCACAAGAGAAACCTGGCCACAGTGAGTCATCAAGAAGCACCGTCGTAGTGGACAAAGCATGCTCCACACAGTAAAATCCTCAGTGTACCGTTAATTCAACCACACAAACCTAGCGTCCCTATTCTGGGGAAAACCTAGCAGATCTACAAGTTCATTATTTTCAGCGAAGATATTTGGTGTAGAGAGGGCGAAAGAGGGGGGGCTCCGGTCAACGAAGTATAGGGTTTAAGTGGTCAACTCTGAGACTGTACAAATTGAAAAATGTACAGAGGATTTTACTGTGTATGACCTTAGGAGGATCCCTTTAAAATCTCACTGTGTGTATTGTGTGTGTGTGTGTGTGTGCGCGCACACGCACACGCTCACATACTGGTATATATTTTAAAAAGACTTGTTCCCATCACTTCTGTCCACCTATCAGGCGGACAGATATGTTTGACATGTATGTTATAAGAATTCAGTTAAGAAGAAGAAAAAACATAAGCTCCAACGACTTAATAATATTAAAGTAAGTCTTTGGAGCTTAAAAACAAATGTGCAGATGTTTTTCCTTCTTCTTAAAGTTGATTCACGCCCTGATATCCAGCACCTGGCCTAAATACAGGCATAAGATGTGCACACGATCCTCTCTGTGAACTATAAGAATTTAGTTTACACTATTCTCCAGTAGGACTTGCACACAAATGTAATTTGCCAACAAGTGCAACTGCAAAATAAAACCTCCTAGATCTCACCTAAATAAAAAGGGAATTTTAGAGTCCATGTTCCCTTAAAAGTTTGAGAATTATACACAACTCAAATGCAACACCTAGCAAACAATAAGAAAATAGAAACAAAACACTCATTATCCACTCCGAGTACATTTGAACAAAATGGTTACTTTCACCCTAAGCGTTTTGTTATGGTGGGTATCCATTTAACAAAATAATTAATACATTTTGGGCCCCAGGGCGAAATTAAATACAGCTTAAAATCAATCCTAACAAGGAGGTTACTATCTTTCACGCATCATTAAGTTTACTACCAAGAGTGCTAGCATTTAACCAATATTAAACACAAAGAGAAAATATCAGGATAAGTGCACGTTTTAAGTTCAATTTGAAACAATAGTACAAATGGTTTTTTTCTCATTAAACAAATAATGACATCATTATATACAGTAAGCAACCCCGCCCCCATTTCCCTAAACCTTTTCATCATTTACAATCCAATAATAACCCTATGCTGTTTATGTTCTATTGATGGTATATGCACTGTTTTCACACAAAAGGAGTGATAGCAAAATAGCGACCACAAACAATCTGCTGTGGGACATTTTTACATCAAGTGAAAGAGATGACAACTTCCCACATTAATTGACACTGTTACCGGTACATTTGAAATTGAAATGTAAAATTAATTTCCGAAAGCCCTTTTCATGATGTATTGTGTTTTCGACAGAGCAGTCTCTTTTTGTAACCTCTGTTCAGGCAATGCAAAAACTACAGTAAACACGATATTCTATGGGATTAACGTGGGTAAATCTCCCCCACATTTTGATGAACCATTATCACACTATACTTTCATTTGTCACTACTCTGTTAGCTACATCGCCCCCAGCTTAAGTTAATATTGCGCACCTGCCCCCATGTTTCCCCTTGAATTATTTCATGGTTGTTTCATCAACTGAGAAGAAAGAAAGACAACATTACTTGTTGCCGACTACTCTACTACTCCAGGTAGACAGAACATTTACAAGATATGCAAAACAATAAAATAACAATCTCCTTGCTCGTCTTCTCCCCTCTGTGTCCAAACCTGACTGGGTCGTATTAGACCACAAGATTATGCACATATCCCAAAGGTCAGATGGACATGCTGCTCTTTAACAGAGATGAACCTTGATCATTCACTGAAAATACTTTCATCTACTCATAAATGTTCTTCATTATTCATTTAGTACTCCGAGCTCTGTTTCCCCTGTCTTATTACACACAAACAAAGATTCACGAGTTTGGAGGATGGCGAGATGGTTGGAGCCACAAAATGGCTTCCGATATGTGCTGTCAATGTCAATCTAGCACTCCAGATCAATCCACTCCTGTAAAGGTCACTCCGTCTACTACACATAACTGAACCAGGTAAGACATGTAGGCCTATAATAGTTGACAGTACAGGGCAAAAGAACCCCAGAAGTTTCAATCACAAGGTGCTTAAATACAGTGTCTTCCTGGACGGGAGACATGACATCCCACCTCCCACAGAACAAACTGTCCATATCTGTAGTTCTCTACTCATCCCTGGAGGGCCCAAAGTACAACGAGTTCTCATTCTAGCCGTCTATTCGGTTTAGACATACTACAGGACAGGACAACAAGTGAATGGCCAAAGTCCTCTTCTGGTAGAAGACGACATTACCATTACGTCTGAGTTTCCAAGAGATGAGAACTGCAGTTTTAAAGTAATTTCACTGAATTGTTGTGTTGCATTCGGGTTCAAGCCACGTTGACTATGATGTCATCTTTATGCACCCACTCCATAAAAGTCTGGTCTTCCCTGATTTAGACGTATAGGTCTGTGATACCAGCTACATGATTAAAGGCACAGGTCACACAAAATATGGCTAGGTTTCCCTGAGCATTCGTAGCTTAAATGTGTACTCAGTTTAATTAGAGCTCTTCAAGTTTCTAGCCGTGCAAGAGGGTTGTATATATCCACAAAACGTAATATGGTGTCCCACGTTACAGGAATGACACGTAGCACTTGATAGATGAACAAGATATTGATAATTTGATATCATCTCATACTTTTCTTGCAGAGCCTCAAATTTGTTTTTGAAAATGAAAATATCGCAATACTATTCAAAACTCCTTTTGTTCAAGACATGGAATGTGTTAGGCGAGACACATTTAATGCACAGAGAGGGAAAGCACTCCGTTTCAGTTCGGAAAGAATATACTCAAGAGCTACGAACACTCTCAGAAACCCTGCCCTGATACTGTATGTGTGTGTAGTTCTCTTTATTTATAGTATTTTATTGTTATTCATTGTGGGCATCATGCCCACAATGAATTAAACGACAGCCATAGTCAAACCAACCTAAATTCAGATATCAAGTTAAAATTGCATTGCAATTAAAAGGCATTATGTTATATATGGTTGAGTTTATGTATACGGTTAAAAATGGTTGTGTTTAGGCATTAGGTTAGATTTGAAGTTTAGCATTTGGTTTATTGTGTATGTGGAAGGGTGCCAATGAGATTGTGTGACCTCAAACCCCTGGATTCAGAGCTTCTAGAAATTGGGTAAGGGTTCCTGGTTCAAGAGCCACAACTTCTTGAACTTAAACCCTATATACTTCGTTCAGTTCGTCGTACATCAAAGAACCCAAATAGCAGTTTTACATTCTCACACAGCATTCTGAAACAATTCTCTCTCAGAATGTTCGCCTATTCTTTTGCAAATGGTCATTGCAAACGGTTCTGGACAAGTCCAGAATAGGGATGCCAGGGTTTATGTGGTAGAATAACCCAGTATTGTCATGAAAGTCCTCTGTGTTGCTGTGAGAAAATGTTATGACCCAACTTCTGGACCCTGAACAACTGGTTGAGAAACACTGCTTTAGTCAAGTTCAGTTTCCATGTTGGTCCCTACATGAGATGACTACTAGAACAAAAGACTAGATTGAAGAAAAAAATGCTTAAGTGCCTAACGTTGAGATTATGCATCGATTACAAAAATGTGATACCTTTGCCATAAAAGGTAATCTCGTAATTCAGGCCAATTATTAGGATGTGCAAATATCTGAAAATATGCATATCTGAGAAAGGGGGGAGAAAGAGAATGACAGGACTGTCTTAAAAAGATAAGGAAAACTACATGACAGAAGGCTCTTATACATGAAAAGAAATCATAGGACTTAAAAAGAAGAACAAAAAGGGAATACTCTATACTTTTGAAAGTGTAGTAATGCTGGATTTACTGCTGGTTAAAAATATTTTTCGGCCAATCGAAGTGTCCCACTACCAACATCATTGTCCCATTCCATGTTCTCGAGTGACAAAAACGCATGTACCATGTGTGTCGCTCTATCGCCCTCAATCCTATAATCTGAAGGAGCAGCACTTGATGTGTGCCCCTCTGTCAAACCCAATCCTAATCTGAAGGAGCAGATTTGATGTGTGCCCCTCTGTCAAACCCAATCCTAATCTGAAGGAGCAGATTTGATGTGTGCCCCTCTGTCAAACCCAATCCTAATCTGAAGGAGCAGATTTGATGTGTGCCCCTCTGTCAAACCCAATCCTAATCTGAAGGAGCAGATTTGATGTGTGCCCCTCTGTCAAACCCAATCCTAATCTGAAGGAGCAGATTTGATGTGTGCCCCTCTGTCAAACCCAATCCTAATCTGAAGGAGCAGATTTGATGTGTGCCCCTCTGTCAAACCCAATCCTAATCTGAAGAAGCAGATTTGCCAGCTATGCACTAGGTGGAACCGGGGGAAAGGCTATACCAGGCAATGTTCGCGTGTTTTAAACATCAAAAGTTCATGCCCGGGGTTTGGTTTAGATTTCATATCAAACAAAGTTATACAATTAATGTTGTTAAACAATATACTGAAACCTTTGTGTCAGCAATACATGAGACAGGAGACACATTTTGAAGATGTCCTTTCTCTCAGTTTCACTGCTCGTCATGCAGTTAACACGTCTGTATTGGGCAGATATTACTCCTTTTCCCCCCTCTGGCTATAGCAATGACTTGCTCCACAGCCGTTTGAAATGGTGAGTTAACTTCGTAAACATATTTTAGGAGTGCCACTAACAATTCTGCTTCATGACTCTCATTTCCATCCTGCTCTTTCTATTAAAAAAATAAAAGAAAAAGAAAAAAACAATGCACTGCTTCTTTTTCCATGTTCACTCCAGAGTGGACCAGTAGATACCAGATCAGTTGATATCAGACCAGACCATCAGAGTAGACCAATATTTGGCCCTAGAAAAATGTCATTAATGTAGAGTCATTCTGAAGCAGTGGAGACTTGAGTGTATGCCTGCGTATTAGAGAGGCAGAGAGAAAGAGAGAACCAGACACTACAATGGATGACGACAAAGCTGTCTGTATGGATTTCTGAATGTGTGTGTGTCTGAGCATTTAATTGTGTGTCATTTGTGTGTATTTACGACACTCCGTTCACCAGTGGAGGAGCGAGGCTTCCGTCCGGTTTGTCTTTCTTCATGCCTCGTTCTCTGATTGGTCGGTGGTGGTGGCGGGAGGGTCCGTCTGACCCTGTGACCACGGCCCCCTGGGAGGCGGGCGAGGAGGAGCCGGGTACCCCTCCCACACTCCGACTGGCCGACGCATGTTGTACACTTCGCTCATTGTTACTGTCCACGCGGATCTGAGATGAGAGGGAGTCAGAGAGAGAGAGTCAGAGAGTTGAGGACAGGGTTCCCACTAGAGATCAGCGGGTGGTCGGATTTAGCCGCGGTTGCCGCGGGTAACCGCAGTTTAGGGTGGATTTGGGTCATTAAAATATATTATAAATTATAAATTAATATTGGATAAACCGCGGGTGAAATAATTCCGGGAAATAAATTAATGGCATCTATTTATAAGCTTATTATAGCTTTTCAAACGCACCAAATCTCGCAGTGCGTGCGTTAGTAGTATTTTAATATTACATAATTTTCCATCTGGCACAAATTAGCCGCCTATGAAGTTGGGTCCTCCTTGCAAAACAACAACACAGTAGTCTCCTACAGGCAGCTACGCTAAAGCTGCTAACAGGCAGCTAGTGAGTCTGAGAGAAACTTAAAACTAAGTAAAACAGAAGGGAGGAATATACGTTTGGTGTGGGACTGGGAGTGATTAAGTTCTTAACCCTGACGATGACGGCTGGATATGCTGTATGAAAATATGTGAGAACGTGGACGGCTTGTTACCATGGAAATGGATATATACAACCACTACGTAACATTGGTGAACTGTCGAGAGAGTGGTGAGTGACATACATTGTTTGTACAAGTACGTATAAATATCCGATCTACAAGCTCTCAACACTTCGCAGCGACGCGTTGTGAGTTTGTAGATTGGCTATACTGTATACGCTTCACTGCGCAGCGGATTGCGGGTCGTGCGGATTTATAAATTGGATTAATTAATTAATGCGGTCAGATAACGGGCGGATTATTAATATGCAAACGCGGATTCAGGTGACAAAAAAGCTCATCCGCTGGTCTCTAGTGTGTGTGTGTGCACGTGCATGCTTGTGTGATGTGTCACCTGTAGTGAGTCTTCCTGTGTCCTGGTCTTGGGGTCTCTGATGTGACGGGGTCTCATCTCGTTCCACGGCACCTCCTCTCCTAAATGAGGAAAGCACATGAGATCAGTTACCAAGGTATCATCTCTGGAGTAATGCTCAACTAGTGGATCAGAATGCATGAGACGAGACAGAAGAGAAGTTCTGATTTGAGTACACTCTTAAATATTTATTTTGTCGCTAGCTGTTCGTTCACTTTAACAGGATCGCTTTCCTCCCCCCTGCAGCCCCATGCAAACGCTTACTGTGACTATTTGCTAGCATTAGCGCACACAGGGTGCATACTAGTCTAATAGTTTAGACTAGTCATTGGTTAGACATGGGTTAAGGTCAGGTTTAGGTGTGCTGTCCTGTGGGAGGTTACGTTTATGGTGAGGGTTTGAGATAGGTTGTAGTTGTAGGACTAATGACTGGTCTAACCAATGACTAGTCTAAACCAAAAACTGTCTAAACTAAGTACTGCACCCGCGCACACAGTTTACCTTTCGCCAGAAATGTTTACATGTCCGGAGCGATGCGGTACAATGTCACAAATGACATCCGAACTTTGTATGGATCAAGATCCACCAAGGACAGCTCCCTAGAATTCTGACTAATAGAGGTTTAAAAATCCTGCTTTGAATGGAGGTAAACGGAGAGGATTTTTTACGTCCCATAGCTGTTGGTGACGGAGGCGTTGCATAGCAACCGGATCAATGCCTGCGGATCAGCAGCTCTGGGGCTCAAACACCTTATAGTATATGTGGGGGTACGTATATATACAGACTTAGAAAATAACATCCCATAGCTGGGGGGTACATATAGGGACCTGGTAGAGAAAGACTTAAGAGTATAATAATAATTTTTACTATATTTAATAAAGCACAGCAATTTAAAATGTGTGTGAATTGTCTGTGTAGCAGAGTTAAAAAGTACCCATGGATATCCGAGGGGCAAAAATATACTTTTATAAGTTCAGGGGGACGGCCAGTACTACTAAACACGGGTGGGTAACATTTTATTGTGCAAATCAAAGAGCACTGTTTCTGCCCAAACAACATAACTTATGTAACTTAACATAGCACGCCGTTGATGGGCCGGTCTAGTTGTTTTTTAGATCTATCGGTCTAGATATTTCTTTGGCGTTTTTTGCCTTTATTGATAGGGTACAGTGATTAGACAGGAAAGGGGGAGAGAGATGGGGAGTCGAACCCGCGGCACGCCGTCCGGCTGGCTTGGCAGCCTAGGTGCCCAGACGGTTGAGCTAACCGTCTAGTTTGTATTTTGATATAATCAAGGGTGACGGTCAAGGGTGTCGGTCTCAAATATGATTATTGACAGGCAGATGTGGGTTGTCAGAAATAGACCCGTGCAGGACTCTGCTGTGGTAGGTCTGTCCTCCAGTGTGCTAAGCATGCCTTTGACTTTTAGAAAGTAACATAAAAGAAAAGTATGAGTAATGTGGTTACTTTTGTCAGGGATTATAATAAATAAAGCAATTTCATTTAGGGAGAGTAACAAGCAATAAGTAATAGATACATTTGCCTGACTTTACCGTAAAAAAAGAAGAAAAAAGCAGATGACAACCACTACTTAAAAAGAAATAAAGAACTGACAACACACCTTTATATCCACCCCCTCTTCCTTTCCCTCCTCGACCTCGCAGCCCTCCTCCTCCTCCTCCTCGCTTCCTGCTGTCTGCACGTCTGGGCAAGCTCCCGCCTCCTGTCATCAGCTCTTCAGTGGGAGCCAGTGACCAATCGCTGAGTTCGTCTCGGTGGTCGGACTCCGTTTCTGAAGCATTGGAGGCCTCCGAGTTGGTGCCTGGGGAAGGTTAAACATTAAACATCATTCAACATACATATTTATATTATAAAAGGCATACATCTCTATGACTGCAGGCATTTTTAATAATAATTAAAATTAACACATTTATGTTACAAGGGAAATAATGTATATTAACTTAATAACTTTGCATATTTTCTAAATTATTGTCTTTCATGATCTTGCACCTGCAGAGTGCTCTGATCAGCGCTAATAGATTTTCAGGCCACAATGCGGCCTGAGCATGCATGCACGCACAGTCGCACACACACACACACACACGTGCACACACACACACACACACACACACACACACACACACACACACACACACACACAGTACCTGAGGCGAAAGCCGTTCCCCCTCCTCTTCTGCCCCTGCCTCCTCTTGCTCCACCTCCAGCGTAAGGCTTCCCTCCACCCATACCACCTCCTCCTCCACCCCTCCCCATACCCTGGCCCATGCCGTTATCAAAGATGTAGGTTTTGTCCTTAAGGTTTCTGGACCCCGCTCCTCCGCCTCCTCCGCCCCCTCCACCTCCACCCCCTCCGATCTGCCGCAGCTGTTCATCTATCTGCAGACGCTCCAGACGAAGTTGGTCCACCTCCTGTGCAAAGTGACATGGCAACATGTAGTCACATACAGTGAGAGAACACTCTGTGTACTAGTCAAGATATCACACCATTTATTGCAAATTTGTCTTAGGAATATAAGGGTGTCCACGCTAACCTTGAGGTAGTTGAGGTGGTAGTCCAGCAGTACTTTAGCATTGGAAATGCTCTCCTTGGTCCCCACAAACACAAATGGAACCAATCCCTGAGAGAGTGAGAGATAGAAGAAATAACGAGTGAGTGGCATCAGAGTTGTTTAAATAGCGATTGAGTGAATGAAACGGATTCCCCTCTCATGGAGTAGATACAGATTCTAGTGATGTGCGACACTAATTAAAGCACTCCTGCTAATCCCGGTTACAATAAATGTAATGTCAAACTCTTCACTCAGATACTTTACACAAATAAAAAACATAATAAATGACAACAGCCATTGGGATGTTGTGCTGAGACGCTGCTAGCTGATGGCCCAGACACTTGCCGACAAGTTGCTAAGATACATTTGTGATGGCTGAGTTCAGTCCTACTGACCTCGTCATCTGGAGCTGCAGGCTTTTTGTCGCTCTCTGGCTCGATACGAACCCGTACCACACCAGACTTATCAACCACTTCCTGGATCAGCTTCCCGTTCTTACCGATTACCTTCCCTGGTGGGCAGGAAAAGGGGGAATACAGTGTTACAAGTGGTCATGGTCAATAAATGTTAAATGGTGCATTTACATAGTGCCTATAAAGCGCTTTAAAATGAGAATTACATTCACATAACGATGGCTGAGGCAACCATGCAAAGCACCAACCTCGTCACACACCAAAGTGTCTTGCTCAAGTGTGACACTTTAATACTATGCCAAGAGGAGCCAGGAATCTAACTGGCAACCTTCAGATTACGAAATGAAGTAATTTCAGGATTCTTACCTACTAAGTTCCTAGGAACTTTGATGACATCTTCAGAGAACTCTAAGAAACTCCTGGCTTTACGGACAGCCTCCTGATCCTGAAGTAGAAATACATTGAATGTCAATCAAGCTTGTGTCTTTATGGATGGTGCCTTTATTTCGGAAACAGACCCTGTTCCAGGGTGCCGGCCTGGTTCCGGCGTGCTGCCCCGTGTCCAAAACGGTTGAGAAATGACAGTTACCGTGTGGTGGTCCCCCGTAACTGTACCCTCTACTAGCATATTATACAGTTGATACGTGCGTGTGTGTTTGTGTGTGCGTTAGGTTGTGCACAGGTGGTGAAAAACAACCATGCGGTTTTCGTGCTCATACCCAGCCAGGCACCCAGCCACACACATAGCTCCGTAAGGGAGTGGTTGCACCACTCAAAAATACATTATATAATCTATGTTTGAACTTTGTGAATCGATGAATAATCGTTCATGATGGCATCGCGATTAATCTATTCGTTAATAATCTTTTTTTTGCACCATATATATATATATATATATATATATATATATATATATACACACAGTATATATGCATGGATCCATCTAGCTTACCTCTCCATAAATGTGGAAGGTACAGGTCTCTTCATCCAGGTCTATAGTGGTGACTCCTGGGACCTTACGGGCTTGCTGAATGTTTGCTCCATGGGTCCCAATGGCCAGACCCATTAGATCATCCCTCACTACAAACTGCTCATGAAACCTTGACGCCAGCTGTCTCGAACTCTACGGAAACAGTGGAGCGATTGAAAGAACAAAAAGGAAGCACAAAGACGACAAAAAGGACAGAGCAGAGGCTGTAAGAATAAATACTAAACAAAAAGGCATGCATTCTGACGGACATGCCTAATTAACGTTGCCTTCAGACTGTTCATACCTGCAACACACTACTACTGTGGGCAGATCATATTGGAGTGCCATTACACTACAGTAACTCCCCAGTCTACTGCAACAGAGGTGGCAAGAGAAGGTACGAGTGTGTAGATTGTGTAGGTCAAGGTTTCGTAAAAATCGTACAAATGGGAGTTTAGCCAAAATCTTGCATTCGACCCTCATTAAGAGAGCTTCATAGACCTCCAAAAAAGTAGGCAGATTTCAAACTGGTTTGATAAATACCAACAGATTTTATTTTGAAGTCCACCTACTGGAGGTCCAGTTTAATTTAAACTAAGTTGACACTGTTCGGTATAATGCTAAACTATACATTGAAATGAAAAGAAAAAGGAATAATTTGTTTGGGGTGGTTTTTGGGAATGTGGAGAAAAAGTTAATTAAAATCTCTCAACAGGCGAAAAAAAAGAACCCTGTTAGAATCATAGCACTTGACTGTCAGGGGCAGCCCCATGGCGGATCAAATATAAAATCTTAATGGATTCAAGCTCACAGCGCTTTTTCTAATTGTGGAGAAGGGAGATGTCCTCCTTAAATAATTATAGTTTAAGTCATACTGTGTAACTTTTTTAATTAAACAAAACATATTTCTAATATTTCACCGTAACCAGTATTCTGATTTCTAGCAAAGTACTGCATAAGAGTTTGCCGTGTGTGTGTGTGTGTGTGTTTGAGTGCGTGCGTGCGTGTGTGTGTGTGTGTGTGTGTGTGTGTGTGTTTGAGTGTGTGCGTGTACCTCTAGTTGCCTGTTAGCCTCTTCATTCCGCTGCATCAGAGACAGTTTGGTGCGGAGACTTCTGAAGTGCATGTCAATCATCATATTGGCTCTCTTCGTTGAAACCTCATTCACCGACTGAAATCAATCAATTCTATCATAAATGCACATGATATGCAAAGAATATCATATTACCCAATGATATTTTACCATGGGCTTGACATTATAAACTGCTTGTTTGGCTTGACTGGGCATCTGAACGAACACAATTGTCCGTGTTCATTTGGTCAGGCAGGGTGCAGTGGGGAGCTCAGAGGAATAGCATGTCCTCCACTCACTGTCAGATGAAAAGAACCTGGCAACTGGCAGTGTCACATGTAGTACTTTCCTTATCTTTCATAGTTATTCAAACATTAAAAGGGTAGGCTCAATAAGCTAAGGCTTCAGCCTACACCTATTTCACTGATGAAGGCATTGTATTAAATTGCTTGATGACCAGAGGTGACACGCTCATCTACACCCGTCCCTCCCTAGCCTCGGTACCAGGCTTTCATTTTTGTTGGTGCAAGAATTGAAAGCCTGGAGGAACGCATTGGCCGCTCTGGTCTAAAAGTGGGAGTCAACCCTTCCGGGTGGGCGTCGCTCCAAATGATGTGACGTAGCGCTGCACTAGGGGGAGAGGAGGGGCCGGGGGTGACGGACAGATCGATGAGATCCAATCAGGGCGTGCGCAAATCTCAGCCGCGACCCGCCCCTCTAGACCAGAAACCTAACACGTTAGCTCAGGCTAGTCCCTCCCTAACAAACCAACCAGTAGAGGTCAGCAGCGACAAGGGAAATCTATTAGCTTATTACTCCCCAGTTCCCAGTAGACCCACTGTTTGACAGTATCTATATTTTGCTGAAATAATAATAATGAATGACGCTGCTATAGTCTTGTGTGTGCTTTGCAAGGAACAAATGGCTATTTTTGTTGACAGGCAAATATAACCTACCAGGATGACCAGTTGCTTTTTCTCTGAATCGTAGGTGATGCTGAATGCTCCCACAGCCTTCTTAAAGTCTTTATGTGTTGACTCCTTGGAGCACCTACCAGCACAAGCACACGGAAGCAGACAGTTACATGAAAAAAGGTTCAATTAAAATAGTTTAGTCTGATATCTGCTTTGGCAATGTAAACGTATGTTTTCTCATGCCAATAAAGCCCTTTGAATTGAATTGATAACAGTCCTGTATGCTCCATAGTTAACTTCCCAGTGAGAAAGGAAGTCTATCCATGACATTATTTACAGGATTACTGCTCCATCCATTTTAAAGCACCTCGACACAATGTACCATTCTGCCCTAAGATGGGTCACCGGTGACAGTTACGGTACCCATCATTGTACACTCTATGGGAACGCAGGCTTATCCTCTCTGTCCGAGAGGCGTGATAAGCACTGGTATTTATTTATTTTCGCCATCTCAGGAATGGTCCCCCCTTACATTTGCTCTATGTTGGATCAGAATCCAAGTACCTATTAAACCCGTTCTAGTGACTTCCTGATCCTCAAGGTTCCATTTGCTAACACAAAGCTAGGTAAAGCAGCATTCTCTGTTAGTGCTCTTTTTGAAGTCCTTAAAAATCACATCACTGCCTGCCCTGGGACAGTTCAGGGAAATTATTTCCAGCACTTTTGCTCAACATTGTAATTGATGACTCTGAGATATGGAGAAATGTACAGAGGTTCGGGACTCGAAATCACGGACTTTTAAAAGACGTCTGCACATCTTACCTTTTCCAGTTTTGCTTTTAGTGTTAATAAGTATGTGCTCTCTTCAATGTACTAGGTGTTAATTCTCTATCTTGATTGACTTTCTTGCTTGTGTCTAACTTCCCACTTAGCAAACACTACTTTAAAATGACGGCTACATTTGGCTGCAGCAGATCTACCCAATCTGCTGCTTCCAGTACTTTCTTCAATTAAAAAAATTATTTGCCTGCTTAGACCTAAAAAAAGCTGGTGAGATTCTTCAGCTGTGCCCGATAGATCGAGCAGTTTATTTCATTAAGGGATTTGTTGGAAAAACCTTGTGTATCCATGTACCAAGGGGCAAATGGTGTTATGGCAGTGGGCATGAGATCTTTGCTGCTGTATTTTTGTATATGGACACACATGTGCATCTTTGTGTGTGCTAGGGCTGGGCCAAATGTAATTTTGTTTTACACTGAAGCTTCGCTGGACATGTTTTGGAAGCCCTGCAGCTTACTTCTCATAGTATATTAAAAAAACATGAGAATTGCCCTGGTCCTTGCGAGCAATCATATCATTTGACTGTTTGTTCAGTTTCCTCTACTACTTGAGCAATCATATCTGCCGATTAAAATAATCTATTCAGCACTGCAAAGGCAACGGATTCGTATGAAAATCAACCGATAATCACCAGTAGGTTACTTATCACTAGAATGCAATCGAGCCAGCAGGCTCGCCTGGAGACGACTTGCTGCGATTATGAAACGCAGAGACGTCCGTTGGTCGCATTGTCAGACTATTACTAACCCTAACTCTAACCGTAACGTTAACCCTAACCTCAGTCTTAACCGGCCACGAAGTTTCACAATGTTTTCGCTTCGGCAGCAGTAATTTCACTTCCGCGTTTCCTAATCGCAGCCAGTATGGTAATAGGTACGGTCGCCCATAATCCATCTCGCCCTCGCTTTTTTACGCAGACCTCACGCCGACCGCTCAGTGCAGCAGTTCTTGTGTTCTTTATATTGTTTTACTGAGAATAAGGTTAGAAATACGTTTTACTACTGCGAGTGATAAGTAACCCAATGGTGATTATCGGTTGATAACATTCGAAGCGGGTGGCAAAGGTACACTACTTATGGAATCATAGACTACTTCTTCTGAACAAACGCTGAGCTGAGTACTGAGCGAGTTCTTAACACATCACAAATGCTTGCAGATCTACAATAGCTTGTAGATCTGCTATTTTCTCTGGTTAATCCATCTAGAAATGTGCAAAATCTTTAAGTGCACATGTGTATCTGCTTTTTGTGTATCTCAAGAACTGTTCAACCTATCAAATTCCCAACTCTTGTGTGCATGCACGTGTACGTGTGTGTGAGTCAGTCCAACTAACATCTGCCGTAGGTCCTCAGGCACATCCAGTCTGATCTTGAGGAAGGTGGTTTTGGAGGCTGGTTTGTTTGGGTTGACTGGCCGTAACCGCTCCAGTGTGACAATTTCATTCAAAGTAGCATCGCACGCGGCATACTCTATGACATAAAACTAGAGAAGATGAGAGAGAGAGAGGTGGTTAGTTGTGGGGTTGATGACAGACTGTGACCCCTAACGGTTTCTAGTTTCAAGAAACATTAAAACTACGATAGTATTAACTCCATTTAGTGGTTAATGTGTTTCTGGATGCCATAGTATTAGTGACAGTACTCAATCCCTCCCATCCAAGATGAAAGAAAAATATTCAACAGAATCAACCTCTTTTCTCAGCCAATCCTTGACAAATCCTTGCAACAGTAATGTCATCCTTGTTTTAATGTTATGGGCGTGCATAGTCTCACACAGATCCCCTGAACACAACCAGTCAGTTTGAAAAAGGAAGCATTGCGCACGTGCGGTGCAACAACAGGATACAGCATGGAAGGCAGACCTCACCTCTCCTTTGACCATGCGAACCTTTGCCAACCACCATCCACAAGGCTCCTTGTCATTGGCCCTGGAATACACCTAGACCACAGAGGCAAAATACTGTGCATTAATTTCAAACACAAAGCCAAGAAGCCTCATAGAGTATATCGTGTGTACTATACTCTAAAATGTTTGGTTAGATTTGTACCGGCCAATAAACAGATTTTGATTTCACCAAATGAATGAAAAATGCCATCATTGGTAAACTACTAAAGTGGTGCACTTATTATCTCTTAGGTCCTAGAAATATCACAGAAAACCAAGTACCTCCTGTGTCACTTGGACTACAGCATTTGTTCTGAGGTAATTACTTAAAGTGATGGATAAGTCTTACCTCCACCTCATCGCTCTCATTAATCTCTTTGCAGACACCTGTTGGAGGAGGGAAACGTACATCCTGGAAAGATATTTGACGTTCTGGCTGCCAACTGTAAACAACAACACATACACAGATGAATGCATGCTCACATTAATAGAGAAAGATGCGATGTATGTATGTGTGTGTGTGTGTGTGTGTGTGTGTGTGTGTGTGTGTGTGTTGCTCACTTGTTTTCAAATTGAACAGTTACTGTTCCGTCGTGCACATCCTTCACGTAAGCCTACATAAATACAAACGCAATTTGATCAACACATTATATTCAGATTCAACTCAATTGTCACATCACAGCATTAAAGGTGGGTGAAGTTCTTTGTCGGACGTACATGCTCCCGTCACTTACAGTTTAAAGAAGGGTTAAATAAAAAAGAAAGGATAGAGAAACAAACAAACAGGGAAAATGGACCAGATATGTCAAATATCCTAACGAAAGATAAGGTGCATGGATAAAACATAAAATAAACGCTATAAAATGCCATTTTGATTTAAATAGAAGCAGATAGTTCTTTGAGTGTATAGTCTCTTGTCTGCCTGCAACCCTCGTGCAGGTGAGACATCTCCAGTTGGCAGCAAATATGAAACATCGGTCAGTGTAGTGACAGTGTAGCAGCAGCGGAGTGCAAAGCAGTCATATATACACTGAAATATAATCCTGTGTGGCGGACTGTTTCATCAGAAAAGCCTAGCAAGTGGCAACAGGCATGGCTCAGCGCTTGTTCGGCTGGCAGCCGGATGGTTGCCACTGGAAGCTTACTTACATATATTAAAATATGACAATGTAGCCAATAATGGTAGCTAAGATAAAAGATACAGGAGAATTGGGTACCAGTATCCTCCTATTGATTGATGGATGCAGATGCAACGAGTATGAACTAAATTTGTTTTTCGCTGGCAATTTCATCTGTCAGAGCCTATTTTACATCATTTTTATGATATCAAGAGATTTGTGCTGCTACAGACCTTTCTGCCTGCACACAAAGAAAGCTACAGACAGATTCCTCAGGAGGTAGGATACATATGGAGTGCAGCGCATATTACAGACAGACCTCCTTATAACAGAGGCTTCAGGCTACATTGTTGGGTAACACCACACCACATACATACATGACGTGCCATGTATGTACCCTATCAAGAACTATCAATAACGCATGTATAATATAAGACTATATTTAACGTTAGGGAAGTAGGCTTGAAGTTATCTGTTCAAACACCCAGAATGTCAGAGAAAGTATGTGTGTAATGCTTATCTGAACGACTGATGAAATGCCTGTGGACAACCCCAAAATTACTCCAGGTACTATGAATGTGTGCAACACTGATCCAGAGATAAGTTATCCACTCACCCTAGCTGACCCTGCAAATCTGAACTCTGCAATGTGAAATGCGTGTGCATAACAGAACAGGTGGCTATTGATGGCAGATCAGCTCATAAAATTGACAGCCTTTAGTAGTAAAAAAATAAAATCGATGCACTAACCATTAGTAGCAGTAGGTGAATTATTAACATACATAACTGATCTTGTCACTGTGCATTACATCCCACTATTGCTCACTGGTTTCTCAAAATACGACAGGTATTTTCTATATCAGGCTGGCTGATTCTGCAATCTGCATGCATGACAGCCAGGCTCCAAAGGTGCTGCATGCTAACATGATCATGACAAACGCAGAAATCCATGTGTCATCTATACAGTAACATTGGTCAGTTAACCATAAGTGAGGATAAACGTGTAGCATCAATGCAGCTAACAGATCAAGCGTTATTTAAAAGATTCCTGCACACTTGAGGCAGCTATGGGAGGCCCAATGATTCCCCAGCTAGACGACTAAATAGGTAGGTGTTAGCTGATAGTGTTTCTACATTGCAGGGTCTGGTGACAGCGCTCCAATGCGTATCTTACCTTGTAAAAAGCCCCACTAGTCCCTCTCACTTCCACGACTAGCTCGTCCATAACGTCCAGTTAACCAGCTAACTACCGTTAGCTATGTGGGTAGCTAGGTAGCTAGCTGGCTAACGTAATGCTAGCCAAGGCGAAGGGGCTCAGACAGTGGATTTGCGAGTTAGCTTGCTGGCTATATGCGTGAATAATAGGCCACGGCTTATATAGCTAATACTGTTTCTCCTGTTGCTCGCTTGTCTTTTTTGTGTTTCGGTATTGCGTGTTTTTGCAATTCCGCGTTTGCGATTAAACGAAACTGACGCACGTCGTTGACTTTCGGTAACGTCGTTTTCATTGATTCTTATGGGAATAGTGATGAACAAGCTGCTGTGGAGAGCATCTCTCCCTCCTCTGCAGCCCTGTCTCTCAGAACAACAGTCTGTCAAGACAGCAGGAATGTAAACATGACGTTTCCGGTCCATGTTGTGTTCCAAAATAAAAGGTTTCGGGAAAAAAATATTCAAAAGCCAAGGTTCAAAGGTTCAAAACCAACAGGATACACGCGGCTACACAGTTGTGGAAGTGACACATATTCTTGTGTAAAATGTATAGCAACAATAAACCCAACACAACCCGAGCATACAGGTAGGCTATACATCTGTAAGGCGGCCCCTTTTCCACCAAAAATAACTTTAGTTCTTCTAGAACTGCTTCTGTTTTAGATTCTTGGAACGTCAACCTGATGGTGGTCATTTTTTGGTTCCAGTTAATCCATACTTTTATTAGGCGGGAGAAAAGAACTGAACCGGTTCAACCCGTTTTATATAACTCAAAGCGGCCTAAAAGAAGACCAGACTCTGACTGTATAGTACTTATGTATAGTACATTCAGTACGTACAGTACAGTACAGTACTACTGTGTAGCAGTGCCCCTGAGTGGAGAAACAAGGAATGCATTTGTTCCATATAGTGGATTGCATGATAGGATACTCTAACATAGCGTACTACTATACTATCATAACATACTCTGGCATATAAAATGCTGTGCAGAATGCAGATGCACAGTTGCACACCCATGTTTTTCGATCCAGGTGTAAAGTGACTATGGTACATGGTACGTGTCTACTACGTGACTATGAAAGAGGTTTCATTACTGGGTGGATGTCACAAACACTGATCCACTGGCTAGTAAAATATAGGGCTGTAAAATATTTTACAACTAGTCAATTCCTAAATATATGTTAATGTTTAGAAGATTTAGAACACAGGTCTTTATGTGGGCTCCGTATTTATGTGTGTAATATGTGGTTTTAGATGTTTTAGATTTCTAGCAGTGTCCATGATGTCATATGTCACAGACACTGGGCTCACTTACTTCCTGGACTACATCAAGGTTAATTAAATAAGGTTAGGAAGCGAAGACCGTACGGTGGACTCCATGTTGCTACCTGGAAGGAAAGAAACATGCGCAATTGAGACCAAGTAAGCTGAACGTGGAAGTGTTGGCTGCATACAGTATAGCCCATTGCACATGTTTCTTTCCTTCCAGGGAGCAACATGGAGTCGGAGTCCACCATACAGTCTTCGCTCCTAACCTTATTTAATTAACCTTGGACTACATGTTGTCTCAGTAAGACAGCCCTCCCCCCAGGGGTTTGATTGATTGATTGAAAGATGTATTAACAGATTGGAGAATTACAGTACATTTCAAGCACAACACAATACAAAACTTTTGAAGGAGTCAAGGGATTCACATGTCTTAATGACTGTTGGTAGGGCGTTTTGGTGGCATAGGAGCGGAAAGAATTTTGTCCCTTGTTTGTGCCGAATCTAGGTTGCACATGGTTTGTTGAACTCCCTCTGGTGTTATGGGTGTGGACTTCGTTGACATTAAGGAAGTATTTAGAGGTACATGGGTATCTTGGTGGTGTATCGAATCTTGTGGACCAGGCCCATTGCAAGATGCTGTACTCTGTCGTCAACCCTAAGCCATTCCAGCCTATCAAAGTGGGCAGAGGTGAGGTGGGTACGGGGAGTGAGGCCAAGTAGTAGCCTAACCAGTTTGCTGTGCATAGTCGAAGAAACCTTGTACGAGGGCTCCTGTAAGGGTCTTCAGCCAGGGTGTTTTTGTTGACCAGTGAGGAGATCCTATATAGGAATCTTGTTCTTTGGTTGACTTTTTTGATTACGTTGGTGCCGGTGGCCATTTTATCACCGGAAAGATTTTCCTCCAGGATGGAACCTAGGTAGCAGGTAATTTCATCTTTTCATGTGATACTATTGTCACACCACTTAAACCAAGAAGCCATCTGTCTTGCTGAGATTACTATTTGATCCAAAAAGAATGGATTCCGTTTTTCCCAAGTGCAGTTTGTTCCTGTCCGAGACCAGCTGTGCTGAGTCATCTGCGAACAGGAACAAGTTGCAGTCACAAGCTGATGCCATGTCGTTTACATATATTAGGAACAGTAAAGCCATAGTATGCTTCCTTGTGGAACGCCACAGCTCACTGGGAGGGGGGGTGCTGGATGCCTGACATCCACTACCTGGCCTGAGTATAGGCATTGAGATGTGCACACAATCTTCTCTGTGAATATAGTCTATTTTTTCCATCACTTTCGAGATGAAGCTTAGAATAGAAATAGGGCGGTAGTTGCCAGAGTCTAATTAGCTCCCTTTCTTGTGCAGGGGGGTTACTTTGGCCAGTTTGAAATCTTGGGGGACCTGTCCCTGTTTGATGGAGAGGTTTATTATGTGGGTGATGATTGGAGCTATAGAGATGGCTGACCAAATTCTGGGCCCTCGGAAAAGCAATCATTGTGTTTTTTTATGCGTAATCCAGGATTTTGAGCCCCCACACACCCTGGGGCCCTAGAAAGTGTGTCCCACTTCCCCCCAGCCCTACGCCCCTGCCTCCCCCTATCCACAAGGAGGAGCAGTGCACCAAAGCATTATGGGAATTCTAGTCGCTTCTTGCCCTCAGGCGTCTTACTGGTAAGTTAAGTTAAATTATTTGTCATATCTGCACTGTGCTTAAAAGGCAAACTATTTGTTTGTGTGACAAATACTATTGTATTCGGGTGACAATGAATCATGAACTTAAATGTGTAATTGTGACAGCCCTAAGCGCTGCCTGCTGGAGGGAGGAGGACAGAGAGACTCAGGAGGAACACACTGCCAGTACCACTACCACCACCCATACAACCTACACATGCCCCACCTGCAATATGTACTGCCAGGAGGACATGAGGGGACGTCATCACCGGATTCGATGGACAACCGTATACAAGGTAGTGTGTGTGTGTGTGTGTGTGTGTGTGTGTGTGTGTGTGTGTGTGTGTGTGTGTGTGTGTGTGTGTGTGTGTGTGTGTGTGTGTGTGTGAATATGTGTTAGTTAGTTGTTGTTTCCATGTTGTGTTGTTCTGTGTGCATGTGTACCATGTGAATGTTTTTTTTGAAAGTTATTGCGACAGCAAGTCGCATTTACTAAAAAAGAAATCGTACGTTTTTGTCGGTAACTAATCACTAGTTTTTTGCAATTTATCATAGGTTATTTCCCACTTAACCATAGTTTTTCTATGTCGCAATTAAGCCCATATACGGAGATCCCTGATGTCATAAATATTGGCTAGCAACCCGTAGATCTCCATATATGGATATATGTCAGAACTTGTTCTGACATATGAACTATGTTCATCCTGAACTATGTTCATCCTTCCCCATCCATACTTCCCCCGCTGCCACCCTTAGATCTCCATATGGAGCTGACCTGTTCTGACATTCCATATGTTCATCTGACCTCATCAAACCCTGTACACTCAAGACACGCTCCATTATGGCCAGTACAGAATTAATTCCATATGTTGATCTCATCTGACGCCCCATGCCAAGCACTCACCCAGCATTTTGCTGTCACCCAGGCAAATATGTTGATCCCCCATTCCAAAGCGCCAGCGCTCGGCCGATGCCTGCTGTAATATGTATTATCTCTGTTGTGTTGCTGATGTTGAGATGGAAGTTGTTATCCTCACAGCTGACGGCTCTCACTTCCACTCTGTAGGCAATGTCGCTGTCTGTAATCAGGGCTCCCACTTCCACTCTGTAGGCAATGACGCTGTCTGTAATCAGGGCTCCCACTTCCACTCTGTAGGCAATGTCGCTGTCTGTAATCAGGGCTCCCACTTCCACTCTGTAGGCAATGTCGTTGTAATCAGGCCGGTGACAGTGAAACTGCACAGTGCATTGAATCTCTGAGCTTGATGAAGAGCTCGGAGGGCACAACACATTAGGGTTGAATACTGAACTATTGTCAACTAGATAAAATGCCCCTCGGGGCACAGGTCTCCACCAGGGCAGGTCAGGTTGTGGAATTTATGGCCTCCTGGTGGCACTAAAATAGGCCACTGTGAAAAGGGTGCCATTTCTTCTTATGCCTTGGATGGTATTGGATGATTTGAGGCATTTTGTTGAGGCATTTGTTTTGCAAAAATCCACCTGTTGGTGTCGCTATAACAGGCCAATGTGAAAAGAGTGGCATATATTCCTCAGCCTAGTAGGACATTCTGTGAAAGATTTCACGTAACTTGCACGCTGCGTTTATGATTTGAGGCATTTTGTTCTAAAAATGCCACCTAATCCTGCAAAAGCCAATGTTAATGAGGTAATTGTCTGCTGACCTGTTTTCTCTGTAGGCAAACTGTATAATGTTTCAGACAGAGAGTAGGTGATAAGATCTGTAAAAAGACAACAACTTTGCTATTGTGTGATGCTGTGATGAACATGATTTTAGTATTTAACAGAAGTGACTACTTATCGAGGGCCCCAATAACACATCTGCCTTCACCAACAGACAAACCGTTTTTAGTAAATTTGGTCTATTGCTATAAATTATGTTGGTCCAGAATAGTGGTGCTGGTGTACAAAAGAAAATTGTGTGTGAAATGAATGCTTCAATTCTTAGCCACAAGATGGCGGTGTAGTATAGATTTCCATCCTCTTATTCTGTGTTCACTTTTCTGTGCTCCTCTCTCTTACTTTATGATGTCTCTCTCTCTCTCTCTCTCTCTCTCTCTCTCTCTCTCTCCCCCTCTCCCTCCCTCCTGCGAGAAAAACTAAAAAAAATGCTTCTTCTACCAATATGTCCAGTAAATCACTGATTACACATGCATGCTGCATTGGCCAGTAGTAGTTCTCAAAGTGGGACCCGTCCCCCATGGTTCCTTGAGGGGGTTCCAGGGGGTCTTGACTCTTCACCCAGAAAAGGAAGTGTTTTATCTTTTGGCACAAGACCTTTTGAAATGTGGGTCCACAACCATACATATATATACAGTACATTTGGGGGGGGGGGGTCGTTGACATGTTTGAGAAACATACAGTAGGCTATTTTACTCTGTCTACCATCCTTTCACTGGCTCGTCGAGCTAATTTGGCATTTCAATAAAAGGGCAGTGTAAATGCCTTCTGGCCATTACTTCCTTTGCACTCCAGTCAGTCCACTGACCGCATGGCTCACGGGAAACAACAATTGATTGGCGGGAGAATCGTTATAGTACATTGAGGTTTTGCCCCCCCCCGTCCCTTGCCCCAGGGTTGGCAGTTCATCTCTGTCAAACAGAAAATCTCTATCCACCAGAGAATAAATGTCTGGCTGTTAACACAGACGTAGCATTTACATTGCTGCATGTTACATGTTAATGCTGTCACACTGTGCTTGTATCCATTGATTTTCTAGGTATTTATTTAACCACGTATATATTTGAACCCAGGGGGGACCAAATCAATTGTAAAGGAGAAGAAAGTGGCCCTTGGGCATCCCAATTTTGGGCTTGCCATTATTGTAAAGAAAAAAAACTTTGAAAATGTCCAAAATCTCAAAACATTTCAGTGAAAATGCCAGATCTACAAGCTCACGATAAATCGTGATGCAACAAGTTGTGAGCTTGTAGATTGGCAATTGGTCTTGAATCTCTCTGGACTCTGGAGCTGAACAAAATTTAACTAAACTGAACTCCATTAGTGGATGTATTTGTTTACTTTGGAATATAGTGCTAACTTTACACTTGTGTTTTGTAATGCCAAGGTACATGCCATGGCCAGTGTGTTGCTGAAACAAGCCAGGCAGCATAGGGGCTCGTCAAGGCTTTATGCTGGCACAGCACTGTTTAGTGCATGTGTTTCTCTCTTACTTTATGATGTCCCTCTCTCTCTCTCTCTCTCTCTCTCTCTCACCATGTCTTGCTCTTTCTCTGGCCTAGTTCAAGACTTCAAGTGACCACACCATGTTGTTTCTTTATGCCAGTCTGTTTTTTGGAAAGCAGCAAGTCTAAAGGAAAAACAAATCACTGTTCCATCGTGGAAGAATCCCATTGTCTTAACTACTAATCCTAAGCCCCTGCATGACCTATAGCCAAGACATGGGGAGTATCACCATTTGCATTGCTCAAGCGGTGTATTTCTATATCTAGATGCTGAATCCTAGCCATGCACAGCGCAGTACAGAGCGTTCAGACCTGTTCTAGCCTGGAGGACAGGCCAAGTCTTATAGTCGTACTTTACTTTTTTATATTTTAGGTATGCAGCCGACAGCTATAACCAGAACAATGCACAATGCATCGGTGTAGAAAAAGCAACTGTTGTTAAATCATCTGCATTATAATATCATATATATAATATAATATAATACCAGGCGCTATTCCTTGTAGCACTGAATAACCTTGTTCGGGTATGCACCAGTAACCCAATACAAGTACAATAGAGTTTGAATAAATCAGGATGGGACACAATTTTATCCACTGGTGTTTATTCTTTCCTTCACTCCTTCCTTTCTATCTAGCTTTCTTTATTCGTCCTCACTGCCATTGTGACAGAATAGCGCGATAAAAACAGGAATGCACAGAAAGAAGTAGAACTGCGTTTCATTGCAGTTAAAACTTGGGCCTGATTCCCTGAATTTACTCTGGCACGCACACACACACGCACGCACGCATGCTGTTTTCAGCCTAGTTCTCATCCAGTGAATCCCAATGTGATGTATTAACCATTTTAACCCTGGGGTCCTAATTTTGGGCACATATAGACAAAAATCTAATTCAAATATTTGAAAGATTCCACTGAAGATGTACAAGCTTCACAGCGCATCTCAAGACATGGTGTGAGCTTGTAGATCGGAGAGTTAGGAAATATTTCAAGACTATAATAACACTTGGTGCATATTGTTCTGCTACTGACAAAGGTTCAAATATATATAGTGTATACTACATACTGTATATAGTCACATCAACATGGGTTGTACATTGTTTAACAAAGGCTTCCCACACACCTTGAGGCAATACGCTGAACGGAAAGGAGTTCAGAGTTCCAGCACATTAGACTCCACCAGTGCCAACCTTTGCAAAACCCTTCTATAAATTAACAGTCAAGGTCAAGGTCTGTTTAAAGCTGTCACCTGCGGCCCATGAGCATAACTCAAACAGATTAACTTGCAGGGAAACTGAGTGGTAGGAGATATTGAACATCCGTTAATGCTGAGCTCTTGCTAATAGAATATGAGTGTGTATGAAGTGCTCGTGTGTGCACTCTACTTCTATACTGAAGTACTCAAATTAATTGCATTCTTTATGCAAATGCACAATTTCAAAGTGCATTTACAAGGCGTGTGTGTGTGTGTGTGTGTGTGTGTGTGTGTGTGTGTGCGTGTGTGTGTGTGTGTGTGTGTGTGTGTGTGTGTGTGTGTGTGTGTGTGTGTGTGTGTGTGTGTTGTGTGTTTGTGTGTGTGTGTGTGTGTGTGTACACTAAGATATTCTTATTTGCTGAATTTCATTGTCTTGTTCCCTGATATATTTTGGCTGGTACTATTAATGTGTTGGAGTTATGTTTCAACCGCTGAAAATGTTCCATTCAGATGCATGCAGCGATACTGCATAATTCATTTAGTATGGTGTATCAATTATGGTTTTGTTGCATCACTGGCATTGTTCGCCTCACAAAGAGAGAAAGAGAGAGAGAAGAGATCAATGCAAATGAATAGAGATTACTGTAGGGAATTAATTTTGAATCGTTACATTTTACTACTAGATATGGTCATAGAGTCATCTCCAAAATCAATAACGTTTTGACAGTTTGTCACTGCTGAGCACTGCTGATCATGGCTATCATGTTTCCATTTCTGTGGTTACCTTACCTGTAATTGAAAGTGGACAACGTTTGTGAGTGTGCATGCTTTCACACACTTTCTTTTTAGTTTTTACCCATCCTAGATTGTTAATTGAAACTTACATTTATATTTATATTTATATCTGTTAGTAACTCAGCAAACCCGGTTGGTCCAACCGTAGGTTTCGTTTTTGGCTAGAGCGGACCGGGGTTTTTTCCAAATCACCCAAATCACTGAATGCTGGGCGGGAACCCCTTTTGGTGTTTTAACTGAGCATTATGCTATACTTTAGCTATTGAAAAATAGCAGATCTACAAGCTCATAGGTCTGCTTGTAGGTCTGCTATTTTTGAAAAGTCGTAAAAATGCGGCACAAATCTTTGAATATATATTCTTTCAGAGCGAACATTTTTTTTATTTCGACGTCAGGCCTAAATGGCTTAAGTGTTTGTGCAGACGTGCTTGATGTGCATGTGTGACTACCACCTGTCCAAGTGAGTCTCTCAGTTAAAACAATAACGTATACTGTACATGGATGGATTCTATACTCTCGTTCAGGTCAATTTAGGAGAGTGCAGAGATGTTCACTGCGGGGTGTGACGTCTTTGCACTGTTGCATGTGACAGTATCCACTGAAAGAATGCACCTCTTCTACTTGTTGATGTACAAATCACAGGTTACAGAGGTCTGTCTGAGGTTAAAGGGGTAAAGGCCGTGCAGGTGGATTTTACGCATTGAGGGTGTCCGACTCTTCTCTGTACATTAAGACAGCCAGAAGCGTAAATACACCGTATTTAGCAGAGATGCTATTTTCCATCCGTAGTCCCCGGACATTGAACACTAAATAAAACTGACATAACAAGACATGAGAGGACAGCATACAAAAACATATGACATTTCAAACATAGTAAAAAGAGAAAATAAGAGTTGAGAGAAATAAGTAAAGATTAAAACTATTGCTAGGGTAGGCCTACTCTATTGTGGACTGAGAGTCATACGTGATCACAAGACTGGTTGTTTTTTGTCAGGTGAAACCACCTGACTAATGAAAGCTCATGAAAACTTCTAAAGTTCTAGCCCTAGTCATACTCACGGCCTAACCTGATTGGCTCCTCTGGCCATTGGGACATCAAGAAACGGCAAAGCTGCCCTCTGGCCAATGGGGTAAACATCCCTGGCAGCCACGCAAGCTGCAGAGCAACACAGCAGAGAAGCACTGCATGATCACAGTCACACTCACAGGGTGACAGGGATTTTTTTTGATTGAATATTTTATTAGGCAACATAAATGCAAACAGCACAATGTACAGTCAGGCATCTTTGTCCAAAAAAGGATCTCACCGAAGAAAGGCCTTGCGGCCTTGTTTCCATTCGGGTCCTATCCACTCACACATGACATGAATAATAAGTTAACACAGTAACAGTAAGTGATATAACAATAATAATTTAAAGCAACATATACATTTCCTCTAAACATGAAATATACAGTATGCACAGGTTGGGGCCGAAGGTTAATCGGAAGGGGATTATTTGCACAAAGAGGCTGGGGCGATCACCTCCTCTCCCTTTGAGAGGAGGTGAATTTTTAGGCCTGTCTTGAAAGAGGAAGGAAGAGTATTGATATAACAGTACTCGATATAACTTCATACTAATATGGGGCGGGGGGAGAACACGACAGAGACAGCTCTTCTTTCACCTGACAAATATCACTATGTGATCATTTCTTGTTTAACCACTGTTTCAATTGCCCTTTAACCTGGTGCAACCTATACGTTGTTCTACCCTTGATGCCGGCGCGCTCTCTGTGTCTCATCAGCTATTGGTAGACTTTCTGCCATAGACCTCATAGCTCACAGTCACCCCTGGATACAGATCTGGTATCATAACCGCTGTTTCTCTTCCTGTGTATAAACTCCTTGAGAGGAGGAGGAGCCAAATCATTTTAGACATTTATAGATAAAACAGGCACTTATGAAATCTTCAAAGTTCAAAAGATATTTGATCATCCAGCCCTATTTGCATAGTGAAATGCAACAAGTGAGTGTTGCATTTTCACTTAGATATTTTACAAGCTACACTCTTGTTCGACTAGGTATGGACTAGCCTTTAGACTTCCTCTTGTGACCTTATACTTTCTACTCTCACCTGTGCAACTGATCTCTCAAAGGATAAAGAAGAAAGAACAATATACAGAGGCGAGGAAGCTGCCGACTCCCTTTTTTAAAGTTTTACAAATCTCTTTGGCACGTGTTCAGCGGTTCAATTTGATCAATGGATCTCAAGAAACAATGCTTGGCTGTGCGAATAATCTGGTTATTGATAAATCTCCCCCTTTTAAGTTTACAAATGATCCAGCCGTCTACGGCAGTGCCCAGCCAGACCTGCATACATCGGAAAGGAGGCATAAATCATGTCTCTGGTGAGACGTTATGATAAGTCCAGGGTTGCAGGCAGCATTAACACTTGATTGATTACAAATCTGTTCGGGGCATGCAGCATGTGCAAGCAAGCGCATGCATAATCTATGGTGTAAATAAGTGTGTGTGTTACAAAGGTTTATAAATCGGATGCAGAGAGACTGAACATAGACTCCCAAGTAATTTATATAAATCATCTTTTTTTTAAATCTAATTCATCAGAGCACATTAGTCAACAGGCTAAGTACAGGCTAAATAAATCACCCAAATGATTATGATTTCAGTGATCTATGAGCCATGGATGTCAGCGTATAGAGCACACTGTAGGCTATAATATGGCCTTTCAGTCACAGCGCAAGACAAGAGGTATTTGGGGCACGGTCAATCACCATTCAAAGACATTGTAGGGCATTGGGTTAGCTAAATGTACAGAGAAATGCATCCTCTGCCTGGGGCGGCCGCGGCTCAGGAGGTGGCCATTTGGGAAGCAAAAGCTTTCCGGTTGTCCCCATGAGCAGGTTTTGGTCCCTTGCATGGTTGCCTCCACGGTTGGTGTGTGAATGTGCATTGTACATCTTTGGATAAAGGTGCTGTACATGAATATTGCTTACCCTTTAAGCCTCTTGGTGGCTTAAATGGGAGGTCTCGCTGTGCTAATTATATATACATCAACTTTTGTGATGGTGGTCGAAAAAAGAGTTCTGGTAAGGATCTGATCACCTTTCATATCTACAGTAGATTCCACCTTGTGTGAAAAGATCAGAGAGGGAGAGAGAGAGAGAGCAGCAGGTGTGTGTGTTGAGCAACATACTGTATACTGTTGCATCGGATGTTTGACTCGACAAGCTCCCCTGTCACATCACTTTTGTGATTGACACACCAGTAAAAACGTATTAACAAGGCTGATGAATAGCTGGCAGGCTCAAAAGGTACCATGTTGTAAAAAGCAACAAAAAAAAAATAATGTTTTTTGTGTGCAGACTTTATTCTTTATTAGATTCATTTCTGACCTCAGCCCAGCACATGTTTTTCATGAGTGGATGTGATTGTGCTTTTTGTTACACCAGTAAAAACATGCAAGCCTCATGGCATTCAAGACTGCTTCTGAGAACTCAGAATGGTGTTGCATTCCAATAGTCTTGGAATAGTAAATCACGTCCTCGTGAACATGCGACGAGACTGTGCATGACGTTGAATACATGGTAAGACATTCTGGTGTTTTTACCTAGGGGAGCCTGTTGCGCCAAACGTCTGACACTTGGTCAGATGTTGTTCAACCCGTCACCAATGAGAGGAATGAGAGAAAAAAGTGTAGAAGGTAAGGTAGGGAGGCCAGGAAGGTTTGCGGAAGTAGGGAGGGAGATAAAGAGGGGAGGGAGGCAGATAGGAAGGGCAGGAAGAAACAAGAAGATGGGGAGAGGGACAGTGACAGTAATTCATGTTCAGGAGTGTCGGGGGAGACATCTCAATCAGTCTGCAGTCCGCTGCCGAGGCTTGCTGGGACAGATACTGACACATCGCTTGTTCACTAGATACCTTACCTCTGTACTCGACTAAGTAGGCTAGAGGCTGACAGCAAAAAAGATGAAGGCACCAAGATGGGGGTATGTCTTTGAAGTCAGGTATATAGTAGGGTGGCAGAGGCCTAGCGGCTACAGCGGTGTGACAAGAAGGCTGCTGCATGGTTTGACAGCGGAAGACTGTGGCTCTACTGTTATCACTTTATATTAGTTTGGGCATTCCAGAGTGCACATACTGTATGTAATGCCTCGTGGGTGTGCAGTGTTTGTACCTGTGAGTTTACGGACGTGCTGTTGTGTGATTGCATTCGGTAATACAATAAATACAATAAATACATTGAGTGTGTGTGTGTGTGTGTGTGTGTGTGTGTGTGTGTGTGTGTGTGTGTGTGTGTGCACACACGAGTAAGCATTATTAGGTCTCAGAGCCCTGCACTGTCTATCTGACAACATGAGTCATGTTTCAATTCTTGTGCTGTATCCCTTTGGATTTGTATGGCCACAATATACATATATAGAGGAAAAGAATCGTTTCGGGCCTTGACAGCCCATACATACACTCAGATTGCATTAAACGATGTTATACTTACTTACTTACGTACTTTTCCACTCGATTTGTCACTCACTTTATGCATGCACATACCCTCTAGTCTATAGAATAGTATTACGGCGTTAACTTACATGTGGTCTGGCATGTTTAGCCCATTATTGACTATGTCTCATGGTATACTTGACATTATTAGAGCAGACGTAGAATACGCACATCGACGGGCTGGGTGCTGGGCTACAACGTTTCGATCTGTTAGATCTTGACCTGATGAAGATCTAACAGATCGAAACGTTGTCAGTATTTAAATAAAGAACGTCTTGCTAGTACCTTTGGTGTGCGGGCTCCATCCAATTCATACTTGACATTATTGCCAACACTTTGCAAAACATACATTTGTTTGATTTTCACGGAAGCCAATGGATTAATTCCATTAATTTCAGTATGGCATGAAAATCAATTTGGAGAGACTTGAAATGTACGATAGATAACCTGACATGAATAATTAAGCATGCTTTGAAGTGTTTAATGCATTTTAAAGTGTGAATTGATTTGAAGAGTCTGGATGAAAATACTGAAACGCAATAATGTTGAGCCAACAATCACTGAGTTATTCAGGTAAGTACAGTACCATTTTAAATGACTGAAGTAAAAGTTCACAAAATCTATAAAAGAAATAAAGCCTTAAACAGATAAATTGCTCCTTACGTCCCAGTAGCTACCCTCGATCAGTACTACTCTGCCAGGACTGGGAGAACCAGATTCTGGCGCGTGGAATGACTAGGCTCTGTGACAAAGCCAACTCTGATCGTGACAAATCATGACAATGAACACAATGTTTTGGGCCGATCAAATAATTTATAAGAAGAAAAACAAAACAAATAGTGTTGTCTCCTGCCTTTATTTTCTTCTTTCTAATTATTTGATCGGCCCAAAATATTGTGTTTGTTGTCATGATTTGTTACGATCTGAGTTGGCTTTGTCCGCGGCTTAACCGTCTTTATATAAATACTTTTTGAAAATCCTATGGAGAAAATTCATGGAGAATCATTTCCTTGGCCACTGGTCGTTCTGAAAGGGGGCGGGACTGCGACGCTCTATTGGTGAAACAATTTACCACAGCGGTTCCCAAACCTTTTTGGCCATGCACCCCCTGTTACAGTACCTCCCAACCTAGCTGACACATGGAAATATAAATTGCATAAGCTATATACATTTCCTATTTATCCACATATATGAACCTGAATATGGCTATGCAGCATAGGCTATATTCTGCATATACTTGCCATATTATTGGCATAATATGTTAATATATTTAAAATACAACCATAGCACCACCATTAGCCTTTTCATGTCGCACACCCAGAAGGCGCTCGCGCGTCACAAGGGGTGCACGCACCACAGTTTGGGAACCACTGATTTACCACATTAACCCAAGCCAACCCATGCTTTTCTGGGCATGTCATTCTCTAAATCTTCATGTGTGTGTCGTATCTTTATTTATTCTTTTATTGTGGAAGGAGTCTAGAGACACACAAAGAGCCCCTTGGCTTCTGTCTAGCACATTCAATGTGACAATATGACTTACAGTATGCCGCTAATTTACACTATTTGTGCCTCCCTGGAACTCAAACAACAGACTTCATGTTCGTTTTAACTTGACTGCACAGCGTCACTGACTGTCATTTGGGAGTAGCTTATTAATATTTATGAAATTATCCCTAGATGGATTTGTTTGCAAATGCATAGACGGGGAAATGGGGAAATGGAAAATCAAAACGACGTTTGTTTTCTCATTAGATCCTTTGTGTTCATGTGTGTGCACATGTGTGCCGCCCCGCAAGTGTATCTGTTTGTGTGTTTAGTACAACATGTGAAAGTGGGGTTGTGTGTGTGTGTGTGTGTGTGTGTGTGTGTGTGTGTGTGTGTGTGTGTGTGTGTGTGTGTGTGTGTGTGTGCACATATGTACGAGGGTGCATGCATGCGTGCTTAGGATGTGTGGTTATGTACAAATACATGTGAGTGTGTGTTAGCTCCTTTGTATTAATGTGCACATGCGTGAGAGAGATGGAGTGTGTGCGTGTGCGTGTGTGTGTGTGGGTGTGTGTGTGTGTGTGTGCGACTGTGCGTGTGTGTGTACGTGCGTGTGTGCGTGCGCGCGTGCGTGCGAGCGACCATGCCTGAGGAAGGTCTAAAGACCAAAACGTTGCACTTTGACATTAAATAAATAGCTCTTGAACCAGCAAGTGGCAGTGTGCGGGTCTCCCTCCTTCTCCTACACGTTCACTTTGGAAATTAAAAATAATCTCTTGTTTTCAATATCTCTACCAGGACAATATAATCTCGAGTTTTACATTTCTATCAAATAATTATACCCTTCCAAGTTCACACCTGTTTTGCTATTTTGTATCCACCCAATTCCCTTCTTTCCCATCATTGCTTCTTTGAAAAATAAAAGAATACCCCCACACAGTATATCGAGTTGAAACCCTTCAAAAGAACAGGATTGCACTCAATAACAAGGAGACATTTTATATCATTATTCAGTTGCTTTGTGTGCCAGCCGTATGTGTGTTCCAGTGTACACTTCCACTTTATCTAATCCTTTTCTTGTTGAAAGCGTCGTTGTGGGAGTTGTGGGTCATGGTCAGTGGGTGATTAGACAGACAGTGCATGCACTGTATCCCCCCATTTCAAACAAAGAGCCTTTTTCAAGTGTTATCATCTCTGAGGCACACATCTCCAGCTCTTTGCTATAAAATGACAGTTCAGTTCAGCCCCATCTTATCTCAACACATCTATGCAATGTGTCCTGTCCAGACACCTGCCCTCAACACAACTTACCATTGTTTCACTTCCAAACTATGAACCATTAGTGAATTGCAGAGGGTTTGTATCTTGTTGTAGTTGCGTTTTTAGGACACTTGCCTGACTAGCAACACAGATCCCAACTGGGTCTGGATCACTTAGCATCAGCAATTGACTATACCCACTCTCATCTATATTTTACTTGAGAGTCCATGGCCTAATGCATTTAAACTAGGGCTCCTAGAAATTAAAAGGTTTTAGAACCACTGACCCTAATGAAGCTTCTTGTCGAGGACGGCACCAATACTTATATTGCTAAACTGCTGACACTAACTCACCCATAATCATACACAATGTTGACCCTCTATACTGAGCTGCGGTTGCTCTGTTCACAATCGCGGCAGGTACGTTCACAACTACCGTACAGTACCCCGCTGTTTATAGACCACCGGCCATGCGGGGGGGTTTCGGTCGAGGGCCTGCGGTGACCACCCCGTGTGGGGGGGCTACTGACATCTCGTTACGCACACTTGGTAACAAAATGGACCGGGCCATGATCTTTCTCCACACCCTGCAGAAGGCTTACAGAGGCATCGTCACGCAGATCTTGACGCATGATTGCTCCGATGCCCATTTGAATATAAAACAAATACAAGTGGTGAAAGCACACAGCCCTGAGGGTACCGAGACATTGATAGATGATAGTTTACACGCCTGCAGGACGGTGTTCTATTACCTGGCACCCTGTCAGATCTGTTTGTTAGTGGGCCAGACTAACTGTGCAAAGAAATCCATATTAAAATTAGATCAGAGCCTGTGTGCAATGTGCATGCAGTTGAATACGATTAAAAGAAGAAGAAAAGTCAATAAAAAGCAAATATGCATGGTTGTTGTTTCCCTCCAGGTGCCTCGGTTCAGGATTTAACAGGATAGCTATGGCATCCTCCACTTCCTCATTGCCCTGTAGACAAACTGCACAGGGATGTGAGGCCAACAGGGTGATAATCAATCACTACTTCAGGAGACATAACCTTTGCCACTGGCATAGATTCCTTCCTCATGCTAGGAACTTTCTGGTCTTTCTAGGAGGACTGGAAAATATAAGGAGGGGGAAACAACCGATACTATACAGTTGCCTGGCAGGCAGCGTATACACATAATTTCCCTCCTATATCTGCATTTCTTCGCTTTACAATTACCAAGCCTGCGGATGTAGAACGCTCAACACTAAGAACTACGGCAGTGGCGGTAGAAGAAGTACTCCGTATTCTTACTTAGGTAAAAGTAGTAAATACTTAAGTGAAGTAAAAGTTGCAAGTAAAATTACTGCATTAAAAATGTTACTACAAGTATTGGCATCAAAATATACAGTACTTAAAGTACCAAAATTCCAATGGCACAGTTGTTAGTGCTGTCGCCTCACAGCTAGAAGGTCCTGGGTTCGATTCCCGCTCGGAACGCTGTGGGCGCTTGCGGCATGTCCTCTCCTCCGCGTCATCAGTATCCATACCCAAGGCGGGGTTGGCGAAAGGGCCTTTCTGTGTGGAGTTTGCATGTTCTCCCCGTGTCCCCTAGGGTAGGTACCCTCACAAAAACATGCAGTAATCCTGGTCTCTAAACTGCCTCTCCCTGGCCAGCCGGGGTGCCTGATGGAGGGGAAAGGAACTGGTTGGAATAACGTGTTCCTTCCACGTGCTACTGTACGTCCAACCAGGG
>NC_139711.1:10707861-10837861 GCF_964188405.1 Protomyctophum parallelum
ATTGTCATGCTTTATTTATTTGATAGATAAGAAAGTGTAGTGAGACAGGAACCCCAGGGCAGAGAGAGGAGAGACTGGGAGAAACTTTATCCTCTAAGATCCTATAAGATTAACCCATACAGATACAGGACGTGACTAGCCCTGACCCTCCTGAAATGTACTTTGAATTAAACTGGGAGCCAGGATTCAAATGCTAAAAGTGATATCTGTTTTTTACCAGCTGGTGCCTATCTAATTTCGGTCTCCAAAGCCTATGTTTTACACACAATGAGATTCACTAAACGTCTGCTCTCGTGGAAATCAAAAAACCGAAGTGGCCATGCCCAGATGAGGCTTAAATAGCCCCCTGATTGGCATCAGGGCAGGGCCACCATAGAAGATGTGTCTTAAAGAGATATCCTGGCCTGGGCCGTGGGTCAGCGGTCTAGGCACCTTGGCTGGTAATCCAGTCTGGCAGTGTGCCGCGGGCTCGACTGCCGATCCCGACAGCCTTTACTGCATGTTACCCCCCCACCTCCTCCCCTTTTCCTGTCAGCCTACTGTCTATCCCGAAAGCCAAAAGAAATTAACATTTAAAGAGATATCCACGTCCACTGCCCCGTGGGGTCAGTTCCCGTAGACCGTACATATTGAAATATGTAGTGGAGAGCCAGTCTCGAACACGATAGAGAACTGCAAGTTAAATGCTCCTCAGTGTTACAATGTTCTTTTAGCGCCTCATTTGCCTGAATGCAAACTGTAATTACTAATTAAGAGGTTTGTTTCATTTGTCACATCCTTCATGGGGCTCACATACCTGTGTACACTATACACACAGTTCAGAGTGCAGGAGGCGTCTATAGGAGTATTGTCGCTTGGACACACTGGCGCTTGTGGGGGTCAACCATGGTGCCTTGGTTGTGCCTGTTTAATCGCCCTGAATAAATGCAGTTTTGAAAATAAAGTTATTTCCATCTTATACTGTATATTTCTAGTCATTGTAAGTCTTTCATATTTGGAGACACACATGCGAGTCAAAGCAACCTATTATCTTGTGTCACGGTACCAAGAACTGGCGGACCCAAATGCAGACACAGACAAAAGTTTGAAAGTTCAAGGGTGTTTATTTAAACAAACTGGCAGGCAGGCAGAGCAGAGCAAGGTGCAAACAGGCAGGTCAGTGCATGGGCTGGCAGGCAGGAGGCAGGCAGGTGTGGTCTGAGGAGGAGGAGAGGAGAGCAGTGAGTACAGACAAAATGCAAACTAAATCACTAGAAAACACGAGGAAACTGAAGTTCACTGGGAACAAACACTGGTATATATTGGCTAGAAGTGTCTACTACCACTGTGGTATCATTATTTGCGTAATCTATCAGTCAAGATTGAAGAAAATCTCAGGGCTTGAATTTCATATTTTCATCTTGGCCTCTGTGCTCTTCTCCACATGATTATCCTAATGACATGTTTGTTGCTTTGTTTTCTCTCTGTCTTTTATTTTCCTGCTTACCAGCTCAGCGACCCTGTGGTTGGACTGTCAGCCCTGAGACTGGGAGGTCGTTGGGTCGGGGTTCGATCGCCGGCCGGGTCATGCCAAAGACTCTAAAGATGAGACCCAGTGCCTCCCTGCTTGGCACTCAGCATCATGGGTTGGATTGGGGTAAGTCCCTGCGACATACTAGCAGGGGGTTGTACATTCAATCTGCCTCATGCTAAGGAAACGGGAGGCCCTATGGTCCTCAGGGCTTGGCAAGGCTTACTTTTATATTTTCGTAGCACTTTTATCTTACCTGCAATCATCCTATAACCACAAATATTTTGTACCTTTTATTTATAACTTAAAGCTACAATCCAAAACAAGTTCACCAGGCTCACATTGACATTGACATTCAAATGACATTCAAACCACTACCGAAACCAGCTGCCTCGGTGGCGTATACTACGCTCAGTGTTACACTTCCTAGAGGGGTGGGTGCTGGTCGACAACAGATTTAGCCACATTAGGCATAGTTTTTGTGGGGACTGCCCATAAGTCTGTCATCCCGTTAGTCCGACCTACGTGACCGGTTAAGACTAAAGCCCAAACCTCATCAAAGGGTCGGGTCGGAGGGACAAAACGTTTTTTAAAGTCAAACACACCAATGCAACTCATTGAGTTGCAACTTGCAAGGAGTTGCATTGGTATGGTTTACCTTAAAAAATGTTTTGTCCCAACCCGACCCTTTGGTGTGGTTTGGGCTTAAGCTTTCTAAAAATGTCTCACAAGGCACAACTACCAGTCAAAGTGACTGCTCTCACTGATTGGATGGGCGGCAGAATCAATGCAATTAAATGCTGCCCTCAGAACACACCCCAATGACTATAAGTCTAACGTGCTCTACTGTAGGCCTATAGATTGGTTAAAGTATAATGTTTTATTCATTAAAATAATTAAGTCTTGCAGCTTTAAAATGCAATTCATCCACTAACTAAACAAATCCAGTGCCAAAGTGTCAAGTGTCAGCAGTTTGCTGATAGACAGCACAATTGACTCGCTGTTCAAGTGCAGATTAACTGTGGCTCATGCCTTTTGACTTCTGGCAAGGGGAAAAGCCACCCTAAAACAATATCTGAAAACACAGCCCTCAGTGATCTAGCAAGCTAAAAGCCCTCATTGCTCCCCCTAGAGGTTGCTTGGATCCTTCCACCCAAAATGACTTGAATGAAAATTACATGACTGGTTTAAACCGACCGGTTGACTGCCACCCTTTGAACTAGGTGGGTGTGCTGGTGGTTGACCAGATATTTGAACTAGGTGGGTGCGCTGGTGGTTGACCAGATATTTGAACTAGGTGGGTGCGCTGGTGGTTGACCAGATATTTGAACTAGGTGGGTGCGCTGGTCGTTGACCAGATATTTGAACTAGGTGGGTGCGCTGGTCGTTGACCAGATATTTGAACTAGGTGGGTGCGCTGGTGGTGGACCAGATATTTTTCAGGACCACAGTGTTGGATGGACGTACAGTAATTATTCAGTATAATCACAATTCTCACTTCAGATTTAATATTGTTAATGGTCGAATGAGTGCATATATCCTAGTCAGATTTTCCCAGAATGCAAAATCAAACCTCATGCAATAAAGTTCTAAGCCCAAATAATAATAATGTATTAGTATTATTGATATTATTGTACATTTTATTTTTGAGTGGCACATAATAAACCAGACCGAATCAGCCGTTGGCAAAAATAAATTGCCTGCCGGCGGATTACGGTCTGGAGAGGCTCAGTTGTACGCCCATTTCCTACACCAGAGAAATGGGGCGGCCAATCGGCCAACACGGTATGCAATATGGGCGGGCTTTGGTACAGTGACTTTCAATGCTTGAGACCTTTGACTGACAGTAGCTCTGACCAATTGCGTCAAAGAGAAAATGTTTCAATCCGCCCCCCCCTGGAAATGAAATCCAAGCTGAGCCTCCCCAGACTAATATCCCGCGGTCCGTGCGATATTAGTCTGGTTTATTAACCAGACTACCCATTTTCAGCATGCCCCTGTGACGTCATGTGGCAGCCACAGGGGCTCCCCTCACTTTACACAAGTCAGATTCTTTTTTATTGACAAAATATAAACATTACAAATTACAAAAAGTTCTAAGCCCAACTACCTAAAGTGGAAGTGGTCAGATGATGGGACAAGTTTAATTGGCTTTACCTTCATGGCCAATGCAAAATCTACATGTCAAAACACTGTCATGTGAATCCTATAAATTGTGTTTTAGGGTGGATTTGCCATTTTAATGGGAGCTCAATTTCTGAATAGCTGAATTTCTGAGTGATCCCTAATTATACCTTTTCCAAACATGACTAATCACTGGTTTCTCAGACTAAAAATGAGTCCCATTGTTCTTTGTTGAAGCTCTGTGAAAATATGCTTAGGCGAGGACAAGTTGGTTCTGATCTCCGAGCTCAAACACAATATTGTCTGTGACTTGTTTTGCCAGTGCAATTTGCCAGGCGCAAAGGTTTTGTTCAAACATGTTAAGTTATCAAAGCTATCCGTTTGAAAATCAACCCCCCCACCAAAAAAACCAAACAGAAGAACAAAAAACATATAATTTACCTCACCTACTACACTAGCTTCACCTATTTCCTGCTCTCTGATTGATTCACTCTCTCTCTTTTCTACCCTTCTCCTGCTCTCTCTCTGACCTCGCCATACATCCCTAAACATCTCTATCACTCTTAATCCTCTCCAAATCGTGGTCCATTAGCTCATGGGCTCAACCCTCCCCATCTGGGTCACTTTCTTTCCTTACCATTTTTTCATGTCCACCGGGAGACAAATTGGTGCTTTCGCCACGCCACGGGCAGCAGTGGAGAATGGGGACTACTGTGTGCTAACTAAATGCACAATGCCCAGAAGTTAATCCTCTGTTTACCAAAGGAACGCCGTTGGGAGCAAATTGTCTTTAGCAGCACCAGTTAGTTTGACACGTGCTTTCCCCACAACTGATTGATGGTCTCAATTGAATTCACTCTCTATTTATCTCTCTCTCGGTCTCTCTCCGCTCTCTTTTTCATTCTCTTTCTTAGTCTCTCTATCTCTCTCTCGTTCTCACTTTCACAGAATAGTAGCAGCAGTCATGTATACATGCTCTAGCCTTTTTTAAAGAGGTTTAAAGATAAATATGGGAATCAATCAAATAATGTGCAACCATTAGAATCCAATCTTTACAACTTCAGTGAATTTAATGGAGGTTCAAGTCTTTCTTACTTACTTACTTACTTACTTCAAGGTTCAAGGTGGTCTTGAACCAAGAAACTTCCTTAAATTATTTGATATTGTAGTTGCAAGTTGCAAACCTTGAACCTACCTCAAATGATTTGGGGGAGGTATGGTCCTCAGGGAATTCACCTTTACAACGGATAAACGACCAAAAATACTAGAAATGTGCTGATTCCCATGCATACAAAAGTGTTATTGATGCTTAAAATTAAGACTATGAATAGGGTTCATTCTCATCCAGTTTTAGCCATTACAGTATACAGTATAACTCCTCTTTCATGTCATTATCCTCCCTCTAGCCTGCATTAGTGCTTTATTCTATGCTAACCATTGTAGATCCATTTATCCTGTGTTTATCATGTAATAGTGCTGTAGTGTATAGAATGGTTCGTATAGAAGAACCCTTACATGCATCTTCCCTTTGTGTACCTTATAGCTGGAGGTTATGGCTGAATTACATAGCAGGGTTATAGGTGCATTTCAAGAGATTAAGGCATTTTGGGCGGGAACCCCTTTTGGTGTTTTAAACATTATGTTATAATTTAGCTATTGAAAAATAGCAGATCTACAAGCTCATAGCATGCCACCGCGTGGCGCGCTATGAGCTTGTAGGTCTGCTATTTTGAAAAATAGTTAAAATGTGGTGCCAATCATTGAATATATATTTCAGAGCGAACATTTTTAACTAAAATCTTTGCTTCTGGAGGGTCCCTGGAACTACATATTTTTATATGGGGGTCCGTGGCCCAATAGAGATCATTCTTGACATGAAAGGTTGAGCACCACTGACATAGAAACATGGGTTTTTCATAAAAATGTTTTGATTTAGAAGACTTTTTTTATATCGACCTCAGTCCAAAATGGGTTAAGGCAGAGGCAAGACGAACCACAATTGTTACGACGAGATGATTCATTTCTTTGAGTCTCTCTACTTTATATAAATGTTTTAGAGGGAGGTCGATCTGGTCTGAGACAGTGGATAGTTGTGCTGTCTACCTATCTAATATATTCTATCTAATCTATCATGCTGCTAGATATTTATGCAGCGTTTCCTTTGAGCTGATAACCTCACTGCAGGCAACTGACAGAGTGTACAATCTAACCTACCGTTGTAAATCCGTGTTAACAATGGAAGCAGCGAGCAGTGGAAGGGTTGGAGCTTCAACAGGCCTGCCGGTTGATGGAACACAATATTCCCGAGCCCCCAGGAAGGATCGTGTTTGATAGAGGGAGGAAATATCGGCTGCAGTCAGAAAGTGTAATGAATATAGTCTTATACGTCCATACATGAGAAGTGTGTGTGTGTGTGTGTGTGTGTGTGTGTGTGTGTGTGTGTGTGTGTGTGTGTGTGTGTGTGTACGCGTGTGCATGTGTGGTGTGCATGCTGCTTGGCATTGCTTGCTTGCATGTAGTAGTAAGTAAGTAGCCTTGCCGAGCCATGAGGCCCATAGGGCAGGAGCCTATCTCCTGTTTCTGTAGCGTGAGGCAGCTTGATGTACAAGTACACCCCCTGGACATGACGCATGTAGTAGTAGTAGTTTTATTTTAGTCATTAAAAGAGAAAACACATTAATACCATACCATGCCTGCTATGCTTAAGTAATTTATATACATCATTGTACGCACGCACGCACAGGGGGTTTTAAAGGTGCAGTGAAATGAAAAAAGTTTTTCACACTTTTAGACCATATCCGTGGTCATTATATGGGCATACCTAGCAATGGATGCCAAAAAAATGTGAAAATTCTCATTTCTGTGTGTTTTTATATCAAAGGTCCATAAAAACGATTGCATTATTTATTTATTAAAACGAAAACGTGCTGCGTGATGACGTGTAGAGATACACATCGATAAAAGCCAATAACAATGAAGCTCACCCGTTTAATTTCCCATATTTGCACGTCCATCCATCACAGCTGCTACTGATTACAGAATACTCCGTTTTTATTTCCATTCCAGATAACATCCAGACAGTGTATTACTCGCTTTCAACTTAATCATCACGCTAGAATATGTATCTGAAAACATTATATGGAAGAAATAAGCCACATAACAGTAAACTGGGGCCTGTTTCACGATACTTGGATGAACTAATCCAGGATTTAGGCCAAAACCAGGCTTTTTCAATCCTGGTCTTTACAGCCTGGTTTATTCCGTTCCACTAAAGCCAAGCGAGGCTCAGAATTGGCAGATTTGGCGAGCAGGGATCAGCAAGCCTGGCTGAATAGATAGCCTGACTTTTTGTCTCTAGACCCATTCTGTAGAACACAGATTTACTGATCCTTCTTCTTCATGCGGTATTATGGCAGTTTGCATTCTTAATAGTTGCATTACTGCCCCCTTTAGTATATCTCAGTATCTTCACTAATCTATTCAAGACTTACTGATACAAGAACTTAAGCTTCTAAAATAAATACTGCTGCTGTAATTAAAGAGAGAACATACTCTCAATAGTGGATAGACTGAATGATTAACTACCCCAAAAATATAGTTTCCATTTTACCACTACTATTAACTTAAAACAGAATTATCAATATTGTAAGCATAATGATATTGTCGCATTGTGTTATTTGGCCATAACTCCCTCCTCTGAGGGAGCTACCTTTGGGGAAGGTGGTTGTTGTCCAGACAGGGGCCAGACTGGTGAACTGTGGGTCATGGGTTCAATAGTGGGTGAAACGTTACAATGGTAATATGTTGTAAAACAATGAGTAATGGTAATATTTAGTGGTTTTTACTTTTACAAAGAAATAATAATAATATAATATAATATAATAATTCTTCTTAACCGTGCACTTGCACAACATCAAACCTATTCTGGGGAACATTCACCAAAAGCAGCTGATCTACAAGCTCACAAGCTGTCATGATGTTGTGCAGCCTATATATTTTGGTTATTTGATTTTATATAGTGCTTAAATTAGTCCTTTAATGCAGACGGATACAAATAAGGCAACACATAAAAAAAACATCATTGGTTTGTGATCAGTTTGACTGCTTAAGTTAAATAACTCAGAAACTACAAAACATTTCAAAGTAAAAAGTTCCAGCATCTGTCTCCACAGTAAACTGAATTTTACAAAGTGTGAATGGAGTTTCTAGGTGAAAGTGATTTTTTGACATGCCACTATCTGCCTATAAATGTCTCAAATTTGAAAGCACTATATTTCTAAAACTATGAAACATTTCAAAGATTCCTTTTCAGGCAAACATGTCCACCGTAAGATGAACCTAAATAGGTTTGAATGGGGTTTCTAGGTGTAAATATGTAGGACTAGTAGCATGCCAAAGTTTGTGCTATTGCCATTGAGAATGCATTGGGCGTTTAATGAACAGTAAAGACATCAGGATTAGGTTAAACCTGGCTGTTAGCCTGGTCCGGAGCAGGCTAAGTCCAAAGCATTAGTTTCCATGGTAACTAATGTAGCATCACTTTCATGAAACTGAATCAAGCCTCAACATATCCAGGTTAACTGGTTAAATTAATCTGGCAAGATTAACCAGCTTTCATGAAACCGGTTAATCGCTGATCCAGGATATATTAAGCCAGGATATGTGTTAAATCCCGGTTTAATCTCTAATCCAAGTTTCGTGAAACAGGCCCCTGGGGCCTGTTTCACGAAACTTGGATTAACTAATCCAGGATTTAGGCCAAAGCCAGGCTTTTTAAATCCTGATCTTTACAGCCTGGTTTATTCCGTTCCACTAAAGCCAAGCGAGGCTCAGAATTGGTGGATTTGGCGAGCCGGGATCAGCAAGCCTGGCTTAATAGACAGTCTGGCTTTTTGTCTCTAGACCCCTTATGTGGATCACAGATTTACTGATCCTTCTTCTTCATGGGGTATTAAGGCAGTTTGCATCCTTAATAGTTGCATTACAGCCCCCTTCTGTATATCTCATTATCTTTACTAATCTATTCAAGACTTACTGATACAAGGACTTAAGCTTCTAAAATAAATATTGCTGCTGTAATTAAAGAGAGAACATTAACTACCCCAAAAATATAGTTTACATTTTACCACTACTATTAACTTAAAACAGAATTCTTAATATTGTAAGCATAATTATATTGTCGCATTGTGATATTTGGCCATAACTCCCTCCTCTGAGGGAGCTACCTTTGGGGAAGGGGGTTGTTGCCCAGACAGGGCCGGGTCATGGGTTCATGTAGCATGCCAAAGTTTGTGCTATTGCCATTGAGAATGCATTGGGCGTTTAAGTTAAATAACTCAGAAACTACAAAACATTTCAAAGTAAAAAGTTCCAGCATGTGTCTCCACAGTAAGCTGAATTTTACAAAGTGTGAATGGAGTTTCTAGGTGAAAGTGATTTTTTGAAGTGCCACTATCTGCCTATAAATGTCTCAAATTTGAAAGCACTATATTTCTAAAACTATGAAACATTTCAAAGATTCCTTTTCAGGCACACATGTCCACCGTAGGATGAACCTAAATAGGTTTAAATGGGGTTTCTAGGTGTAAGTATGTAGGACTAGTAGTGGGTGAAACGTTACAATGGTAATATGTTGTAAAACAATGAGTAATGGTAATATTTAGTGGTTTTCACTTTTACAAAAATAATTAAAAATAATATAATATAATATAATAATTCTTCTTAACCGTGCACTTGCACGACAGCAAACCTATTCATGGGGAACATTCGAAGCAGCTGATCTACAAGCTCACAAGCTGTCATGATATTGTGCAGCCTATATATTTTGGTTATTTGATTTTATATAGTGCTTAAATTAGTCCTTTAATGCAGACCGATACAAATAAGGCAACATAAACCCATAATAATTGAATAAATCTGGAAAACATAATTGGTTTGTGATCAGTTTGACTGCTTAATGAACAGTAAAGACATCAGGATTAGGTTAAACCTGGCTGTTAGCCTGGTCCGGAGCAGGCTAAGTCCAAAGCATTAGTTTCCATGGTAACTTATGTAGCATCACTTTCATGAAACCGAATCAAGCCTCAACATATCCAGGTTAACTGGTTAAGTTAATCTGGCAAGATCAACCAGCTTTCATGAAACCGGTTAAGCACTGATCCAGGATATATTAAACCAGGATATGTGTTAAAGCCCGGCTTAATCTCTAATCCAAGTTTTGTGAAATAGGCCCCTGGTTGTGCTGGCCGACCATATGATTTATAAACAAACAACACCACGCTGTTGTGCCTAGCATAGCTACCGTCCCTAGCTACCGTCCCATCGCCTGAAGGGATGCGACGCTCTGATTGGTTCCGAAACTTCAGACCGGTGTTTCATGTTGAAACACCATTTTCATGTTGTTCACCATTTCCGTTTCACTGAGTTCTTTCTTGCCGCAAATGAGCAAACAATTACATATTGCTCCTCCTCCATATAGTCCATTTTGTGCTGTGATGTAAAGAAATTGAGGAGGAAAAAAAAGTTTTTCTGTCTTCCTCCCTTTCAAGAGAGATTTGTGCATCAATTCAGTAATGCAGCCGTGTTAATACATCTGTTGGACATTACCTATACATTGGATGAAACCTCCAAAGAAAGAAAGATGAGGACAACTGAGGAGTGTCAGTCAGTCTGTCGCCATACCGATACATGCATGTTGCAGGTTTGATGGGTCAGGTCTGTTTACTGGTGACTAGTAATTGCTGGTTCTTGTTTACTCTGTCCAGCCAGCTGTTGATATCTTTATCTTTCATCTATCCATCACACAAGAAGCCACCCTACAGGCCTGTACTGCAGCTAACCCCTGATCTGTCAGTCAGACTGAATTGTGGGAGATTGAGTGAAGAGCAGGAGAGAGAGGAGGGAAGAATGTAGTGTGCGTTGAGGTTAGTAAGGGAATAACCCTGTGGGTGGAGGGTGCACAGGATAACCTGCCTTTTAAGCGATATTGTTGGAACTTTGTTGGAATCTTGGGTTATTATTAGGGCTATTGGCCTGAATTAATAACAATCAAACTCCATCCCCAGTGAAGAATCCCGGCAGCTGTATTGCTGTTGTTGTGTGTTTGATATGCCTGTGTGGCTGTGGTTGGGACATATAGCTTCAGATGTTGTTGTTAACACTTGTTTTATAAAACCAATGAAATTAACTCTCAAATCTGTTTTCCATGTTGTAAAGGCAGCGATAGAGATCGCCCTCCCCTGCCGGCGTCCTGCCCTCCCCAAGCCGGATGGAGAGAGAGAGAGAGATATTTCTATACAAAATTCACTATCTGGGAACCTATTGGCAAAATAATTTGCCTTTGGGGGCCCTGCCGATTTCACAGTTCACTCTCCTTCAGCCCTCTCCTCTTCCAGTGGTGCGTCTTTGTTTTCATTCCTACTAACAACTAGCTCTACACGAGAGATTCAGCTGTGGAGATCTGAATCTGTCTTGAGACATTATATAGCTGTAGGAGAGACTGAGACATATGAGAGATATGAAAGATTTTTTTTCTCAACCTGCTAGCCATGCACAACTGGTCTAGCCCGCATTAAGTCACATATGTTACCTTTTACCTAATCCGGTCTGTGACCTAAAATTTGTTTAACACAATTAGGCTAACACCGTGTCAGTCTGAAAACACTGATCTGATCCTATAGCCTGGAGGGACAGAGGGACGGTCTGAGATTATAACAAAAGCCAACATAGTGTTAGATATTGTCGCCGTTAGGCTGAAGGCGTGGCAGAGACTATGTTTTGCACCCTGTCATTCCATCCGTCCGTCCGTCCGTCCGTCCGTCCGTCTGTCGATGTGTCTGTGACCAACTAATCTCCGGCACTGTTGGCTTGTTCATGGCGATATTGTGCACAGACTGCACTGCACGCACTCCCCCTGGATGCCAGAGCAGAACCTATGGTCCAATTATTGCTCACATGGGCCTGTTATATAGCAACACCAGCTAGGATGTGCAAATTATGTCAGACTTTGGTGCTCTATAGTCATGTGATCAAGATGGATCTGTCCGATTCTTCATATTCCATCACAATTGCTGTTCCATAATAACTTACCTACCTGGCGAAGACCTGTGCTCAGAGGAGCACATTTTCTAGTTTTTTCTGTTGCCATCATGGCTGCTAGTTCCCCCTGATGTCGTGTGTTGTCTCTAGGCTATACTGAATAAATGCTATCCTGCACGTCTTCAGACTAGGACACATAGACAGAGGAAGTGAACGCAAGAGTCAGCTCTATCCCATTCTGAACGGGCACCCATTTTGGTGTTGGCATCATGTCGTGCTTTAGCTATTGAAAAATAGCAGATCTACAAGCTCATATCGCGCCACCGAGTGGCGCGATACGAGCTTGTAGGTCTGCTATTTTTGAAAAAAAACGAAGAACGACTGACATTTTTAGAATCTGATCTCAGGTCAGAATGGGTTCATCAGACCAGTGTGTGTCCGGCGGAAACCTCGTATGAATCTGATCTCAGGTCAGAATGGGATATTAGCTGTGGCACCCTGGCTCAGGTGTCCCGGATTCCCTAATGAGTCACCAGGGAGCCACAGTACCCCAGATTACATCTCACATGCTATCACTTATAGTGGTACAGCAGCGCAAACGTAAGGCATAGAACACACGACATGTCTGAGCCACAGTCCCAGAACCGAGAGGGAAACGTGAAGCCCGCGGGGCCCATCTCCTGGGGCCTTATACGCATGAACAAGCTAAAAACGGTTTCGACCAATAGGTTCGACTCACAAGCCGGAATTGTTCCCAAACATGCAGAAGGGGGAACAAGGAGCATGCGCTTGGTGAGCAACTCCAGTCCAATGGACAGGGATTTCTGGTTACCACATAGTTCTTTTTTAACTCTATAGGATTGAGCAAGACTAATGTCATATCGACGACATTGGCAATACTGGGATCAGACATACTCTGACCGGATCTCATATTCTGGACAGATGGTGGGGCTGAGGTCATCGTTGACAGATTTGGAAGAATATCTGCAGATGGGGTTCCTTGGCCTGCTGGCAGATGGACATACGGTCCAGCTCTTTTAACAACAATATAATTTTCAGAAGAGGGCTTTTTCCGGGTTATTTTACTAAAATAACAACAATAAAATAAATAACATGTTTATTTTTGTTGTTTATTATGACAGACAAACCAGTGGGCTGATCTTACTACACTTTGTGGGTGGCTGGTTAGCCAAGGACCATAAATCTAGCACTACCGGGATGGCTATTCAACTGTTGGCTATTCTGTTTGGGTAGAGAAATCACCCCTAGATCTATCCACGTACCTCCGGGGGTAATAGTATCCCACTTTGACAAGTGATAAGCTGTGATAAAGGAACACAAGGTGTCTTACAAAGGGTTCTTATGCTGGAAGTCTGTGCTTAGATGAAAGCAAGGCAGAAAATATTTCAGCAAGAGCTCATTGGCATGTTAACAGCTGTTGCTTCTTATTCAGTAATTATTCTCTTTTGTCGTGAACATATATTGGCTTGTTTCCATTGGGGTCCTTCATATTCAATCCATCTGATATATTGTTTCTATATTGTTAATTATCAATAGTTTTATGCAGATATCATTATTGTTCTGAAGCTGGGGTGATTATATCTAATACACAGACAGGAAGAGTTGTGAGGTGTCTGTAAGGTCAGGAGAGTTTCCATTAAGGACTACAAGAGCCCTTAAGCCTGTCTCTACCTGACTGTGTGATCCTTATCTGCTGCTGAGGGCAGGCATGCACATAGGGGTGGAGGGTGCATATAAATCAAAGGTACTCCAATAGGGGTTAATAAGTCAGTAAGAGGTCTCAATGGGAAACTACTACTGAAACGACTTCACGTAGTTAATCTGGAGGCTATGCTTGTGTAAAACATGATTTGTACTAGAAGACAAAAAGAGTGTAATATGCATTTTATTTGAGTTTTTACACCTGTCTCATATTAGCACTACACAAACTAAAATCAGTACCCAAAGCCCCTTCAAAAGGTCTGCTACATGTCTGCTACTCTGTACTATATGCAATTAATCATCATTATAATAAGCAACAAATTCATCATCATTATAATAAGCAACAGGCCCTAAACAGATGTTTCAGGGTCAGCCAGCAAGACCTTTGATGAATGGTCAATCCTCAAGGCAGGTATGGTTGCTGCAAAAAAATGTATACTAATAAACTGGAAGTCTCCAACTGCTCCATGTTTCAATAGATGGCTCAATGAGATGCTCTCCATTGCTAAGCTGGAACAATTCCGTCATGACGGACAGAATACACAAGTTCTAAAAGAATATGGATGCCATTCCTTCCAGTGCTTGACAATAGTTGTGTTTATGTTCTGTATATCTGGCTGCTATGGTGCAACCGTGCATCTTTCACTATTATCCCTGCTTTTTTTGTAGGTATATGTAGGCCAGTGGTTCTCAAAGGGCCCTTAGGTTGATACTCTTCTTCTTCTTCTTGGTCAACAACGCATGGTCAACACATCCTGCACGTGCACGTCTTCTACTACATTGAATAGTAGTAGTAGAGTGACTGATGTTAGTCTGCTCAAACATTACTCCTTTACCTGCTTTTTACTAACACTAACACAAAGATGCCCAGAACATCGGGATGAACCTGTGTAGTTTATGGCTGCTCAAACAGTGGCAACATTCAAAAAAGAAAAAAACGGAATGTCAAAATATCCACCACGGTGGCTGAGACCAGAACCATAGAGTAATGGTTGAGACGAAGCAGTGAAAGGTCCTGAAAGATACATAACGTCAGTCTTACCCAATACTCAATCTTTCTGTTTTATGAACACAAGGCTGCTGTATTTTATACCTCATACTAAGCATTTAAAGTATGAGGTATAAAGTACAGCAGCCTTTTTACTGTTGGAGCAGCCATAAACTACACAGGTTCATCCCGATGTTCTGGGCATCATTGTAATGTTAGTGTTAGTAAAAAGCAAGAGAGTAACGTTTGAGGCAGACTAACATCAGTCACTCTACCATTTTATTGTAGTAGAAGAGGTGCAGGTTTACCCCGCAGCTATGTCGGCTCCGCCTACAGGAAATACGTAAGCTTCGACCATGAGACCCGTTTCTGAATTCGTCTATAAATAACAGCCAACATCAGTGTTGGCTGTTATTTATAACAGGTGTTCTCCAACAAAAAACATGAGTTACAAGCTGATAGTGGTGCCATGTGACTTTAATGGCCTGTCTATAGAACCTGAATTTTGGAGCTGCATGCCACCCAAGTATATACAGTATGTAGGCCAGTGGTTCTCAAACTTTTTGAATTTAAAGGGCCCCTAGGGCTAAGAATTGTTTCAGCCCTACAATCAATGTTTGATAAGGAAAAGTATATGCTCCTAGTCCTCATCTCCAACCCCAAAATTCCATCTTGAAGCAAGAGAAAAAAGGCCAACTTGCTGACAGACACACATGTAAAAGGAAAGGTCAAATGAGTGGTTTTGAAGACAGCCATTGACACCGAAGACCTCAGTCCATTAACCATGTGCTAAAGAGCTTGGTCGACTGACACCACATACCAAGGCTGACAGCTCTCCCTTTCCCCCCTCACACTTTCTTTTTTTAATTATTATTACAAAACAGAACATATTAGGAACAGTAGACACATAATAGGTCAAATTTAGTTCACAACCTTCTATAATAATCCGGGAGCCAGGCCCAGCCCTCATGTTTTCGGCTACCTTTATTTCCCACTATGATTTCCTGTTAGCATATGTAAATAAATGTTTCATCTGCACAACATTTTCTGCTCCCAGAACTTTCTTTACTAAAAGTGGTAACGTTTCGAGCCATAGCCCTTCTTCAGACCTTCACATGTGAACGTCTGAACTCTGAAGAAGGACTACGGCTCTAAACGTTACCACGTTACACCGAAAATGGTGTGCGGATTTTTTAAATGTATTTACTTTGTTAACTTTGTTTAATCCAGCACCCTGGCAAGTAGGCACTTGGATGTGCGTGTTCTTTTTTGGCTGTTGTTTACTTTACTTCACTACTTCCTGTTAGCATATACCAAGGGCCATCTCTTTTTTTTAACAATTTTTTATCCCACGATTTTGACCCATTGTCAATTATCTAATGTAATCCTGGGCACTACACTTCCTCTGCCAACCTGGGGAGGGCAGCGGACTGACCTCATGCTTCCTTCTATGCATGGAAGGAACACGTTATTCCAACCAGTTCCTTTCCCCTCCATCAGGTGCCCCGGCTGGCCAGGGGGAGGTAGTTTAGAGACCAGGATTATTGCATGTTTTTTGTGAGGGTACCTACCCTAGGGGACACCTGGAGAACATGCAAACTCCACACAGAAAGGCCCTTTAGTCAACCCCGCCTCGGGTATGGGCACTGATTACGCGGAGGAGAAAGCCCAGCGGGAACCGTCTAGCTGTGAGGCGACAGCACTACCGACTGTGCCACCGTGTTACCGTGCCACCATCTCAAAATGATAGAGAACGCCCCCAAATCTGGGACTTTTAGTTTCAGGGGCCCCAAAACCAATTCTTTGGTACATGTCGCGAAATTATATAAATCCAAATATTAAGGTACTGCAACTACATAAATAGACATTACAAGTTAGATTTCTGGGGCTTGCTACTGTACCATTCTATTTTAAAATATCACCCACAACATCATTAGAAACACACACAAAGGCCTGGGCTGTGGCTCAGCGGTCCAGGCACCTTGGCCGGTAGCCAGAGCCTGGCAGTGTGCCACGGGCTCATCTCCCGATCCCGATGGCCTTTTTTGTTGTTCTCTGTAAAGACCCCCCATGTAAAGCGTCTTTGGGTACTCAGAAAAGCGCTATATAAGTTTGAGATATTATTATTATTATTATGACTGCATGTCACTCCCCCATTTCCTGTCAGCCTACTGTCTGTCCCTCTATAAAAAAATATTAAATGAAGGTGAAAGCTGCAAAAAAAAAAAAACATAAAAAAAAGAAACGCACACAAAAATACTGTCCGCTTGACAAATACGCATCTACGTGACCTTTTGTGGCCAGGTGTAATTTCTTGGGGTCTAGTAGGACTATAATAAATAATAAAAAAAGACGTATTTAGCCCCATTCGAATGCCCCCGTCCCCCTGTCAAAAATAGCCAAAATCACTAAAACGAAAGAAAGCAGCAAATGAAAAATAATTTGCACTCATCTTTAACTTTCTCTAATAACAACCTAAAACATGAACCTTGGTTGAAAAAAACTAAAGTTGGACCTGAGACCTTGACCAGCCCCATTTACCCGCTGAGAGCTGTTCATGAGGTGGACAGCCGCTGCCCCCGCCGGCGAGGGATTGGAGCTTAAGAGGTTAGCTTTCTTCAACCTGTATAATATGGAATTAACTCCTGATTTTGAAGTGTGTTTGAGGGAAATGAAACTCTTCCTGCTAATGTAGCTTACTTTAATGCATTACTCACATACTGTATACCTATATCCAGATAATTTGTTATTGTAATGCCAGCAGCCTTCCTGCATCTGTACAAGTACAGTACATTAAAAGTATTCAGCAACAGTTGAAGAATGAATGAATATTAGCTCATACCCTGATATTTACGCATGCATTTCAAAGACGTGTGTTTCTAACTACAGTATAACAACTTTCTAAAACATACGAAAAGGACAATCTAGAGTTGATACAGTAACCAGAGCTATACTTTCCAAAATCTGCAAAAATAGGACAGATAGTATTATTTAGCCCATTCTGTGACAAACCCGGCATTAGCTGTTGTGTTGACACTATGAAGACCTCGTTCCATTACCCATGTGCTAAAGATCTCTGTCGACTGACATCACACACAGAGGCCGACAGCCTGTCGGTCTGAAGGTGACGAGGTGGAACGGGAATAGGACGTTGGAAGAAAGTCTGTTTGTGCTACTGGCGACCTTTTTCAATGCTAAACAAATGCATATCATATAACGCTGTTGTGCCTGGAGTCCTGGACCTGGTGTTTCAAACGTGTGTGTGTGTGTGTGTGTGTGTGTGTGTGTGTGTGTGTGTGTGTGCGCGCGCAATTCAAAATAAGATCTTTGGACATTTTGGGTTGAGATTCAACAGATTGAGGTTCTGTTGTTTTACACATTTAGGCCTAGTCTAGTAACTGCTATAAGTACGTGTGCATGTATACGTAACTGACCCGAAAGGATTCAATGAGGAATTATTGTAGAATAGTTTTTAGCAATAGTAAAAATGTGCTAATGGGATGATGGGAGGGCGGACCTCGGCCACGTCACTATTCTATTCAACTGCATTTAAGTAATTTAATTATAACTTTGCAATACTAGGGCGATGCCGAATGAGACCAATGCCAGTAGAGCATGCCCCTCTGGTTATCCAGTACACGTTGTACCTGTTAGTTATACCTGTCCGAGTATTTATACCCATTATCATAGTACATAGAGGTAAGTCTAGTGTGTCAGTTACCATGATGCCATATTGATGACATCAGGCATTTCCAAATATGGGAATAAATGGGACACGAGACAGACAGACAGACAGACAGATTTTAACTTTTTTCTCTGCACTCCTTGGGTCCTTTGTCCACTACTGTAAGTATATGGGGGACATAGACACAGGCAAACACAGTGATCCTGTGCCATTTATTGAGTCTGTCTCTCTCTGCTGTCATTCTCTCTGGAGTGTCTGTGTCCGTGTGTGCATGGGTGTGTGCGCGTGAGTGCGTGCGTGTTCGTAGCACTGAGCCCAGGTAAATATGCTAGAAGGAGTAGAGCATAATTAGTCAACTGGAAACACTTGGCACTGCTCCCACGAATCACTCCCACACCAGCCACAGCAGTCTTAAGTGAAAGTTCCCAGGAATGCAAATTAACAGTAAATTGGGCAAGAATCGTCTTTCTTGCTCCCCCCCTGTGAAATTTGAGATCAATTAGTCAACCCACCAAGGAGAAAATTGGATGAGGGCATTTCCATCCACAGTTCATTTAATAAAAGTAAAAAAGAAAGACTCGATTTCCTCACTCGCTGCAAATGTGGCGTTTTTTGTGGCTTTCGCCTTTATTTTATATTTTTTATGGAGGGATAGAAAGTAGGCTGACAGGAAATGGGGAGAGAGATGGGGGGGTGACATGCAGTAAAGCCTAAAGGCCGTCGGGATCGGGAGTCGAACCCGCAGCACACTGCCAGACTGGATTACCAGCCAAGGTGCCTGGCTCGCTGAGCCACGGCCCAGGCCCCACCAGGATTAATTCATCTATTTATCGCGCATTGCCAAGGTTTTTCCCCTTTAAACCTTCATTTTGAAGAGCCAAATATCTGTAACCGGGTATTACAATGACATAATGCTGTCTGTGGTGTCTTGACTGGTTGTTGTTCTCTCGCTCGGTGCAGAAAAAACCCGACCGCGAGTATCACAGCGCCTGCTGTCGGCCGTTGAAAAACCTTGTTTTCACCAGAAACGACATGCATTGCACATAGAGTGCAAGTGGATGCTTTAAAATGTACTGTCACTGTCCCACTTACAAATGTGATGCTAACGAGCGGCAGCTAACAATTCGATCCGATCAAAACATGGATTAAAGAATATAAAGCCTAGTAAACATAGACTACGGTTCTGGCGGGCTACCAGACAAAAGTCATTCTACCGTTACTACGTTTCTGGCGGGCTCTATGTTAAATCACCAGCTGACAGGAAAACAAAGACAGGTAAAAATGTGTTCATTTGAATACAGCTTATTGAAATCGCAATATTTGAGAGCTGGCAGTGAAAGGTTTACATAACGTGTATAAATGTACCCCCTATGAGCAAGTGTTACCACACTACAGTATATCGCGAATAAGACCCTAAGCAAGATGAGTGTTGTTGTCTTTGAATACATAAGCCTCTGTTTTTGCTTGTGTGCATGTGTTCGTGTGCGTGTTGTTGTTGGGAGTGGGGTGTCCAGGTGGCATAGTGAGTTTCGGTATCAATGTTCATAAATATTCATTCCTACTTTTAAGAATCATACCGCATGAATACCCTGTACATAATGTGTGTGTGTGTGTGTGTGTGTGTGTGTGTGTGTGTGTGTGTGTGTGTGTGTGTGTGTGTGTGCGTGTGTGTTTCCGCGGGTGTGTGTTAACTGTTATGGTAGAGCCTGTCTTTAATAATTTCCTGGCGGTCGAGTCTCACCTGGTGGTAGCGATGGCGCCATGCCCACCTTCTGTTGATGTTTATTTCTAGACTGTATCCCCAACCCTTCCACCCCAAGCCCCTCAAATCCCCCTCCTCCATCACCCCCCAGCCATCCCCTTTCGTCATCACACTCTCCCTCTTTCCAACTTCGACCCAGCCTCTTTCCTTCCTCCCTCGTCTTTTTGCCCTCTCTTTCATACCACAGTCCCTTCACTCTCTGTTCCTCCTCTCTCGCTATCCCTGCATCTCCCTCTCTTTCTATCTTCTTCTCTCATTAACAAACTCTCTCTTTCCCTCCTGTCTCTCTTCACCCTATTGCCCAATGTTTCCTTTCCTGTCACACTCTCCACGTCTCTGCTTCTCCCTTTCACTATCTCATATTATTTTTCTTCTTATCGTCCCAACATCAGTGCCTGTCTCTCATTCTCTTTTCAGTCTCTCATGTCCTCCATCCTTCAATACCTCCACTCTGGCCCTCACCTTCACGAACCCCACTGTCTCTGCTCCCTATGACTCACTTGTTCCTGCATCCCTCCTGTTTTGAATCTTTCACCCTCAAATCCTGTCTCTGTCTGTCTGTCTGTCTGTCTGTCTGTCTGTCTGTCTGTCTGTCTGTCTGTCTGTCTGTCTGTCTGTTTCTTCCCATCCGTCCATTTTCTACACTTTCCACCCCCAATTCTCTTTCTCTTTCTTTAAGTCATGTTGACATATAAAATGTCAGTATGCTGTACCTTGGCCTGGATATGTTGGGCTGCACGCCCGAGGGAGGATTCTGCACACCATGAACACCTTCTGTTTCAACTGTAGCAGAGGATCGTTCATCTGTCATGAAAATACAGAGGGAGGAAATAAATTAGCAAGTACGGCACTATAATGACAGAGTGAAAGCATGACTCTTACTTGGTGCTGTAGCCTATAGTTTTTTCAGACGGTATTGTCATGGAGGCACTATATGAACATTATCACCCCGTATACCATAATTATTCCCTGTGAGACATGTGCACGTACAGTATAGGCGGTAGGCTCGCGCGTGGTCAATGGATGAAATGATTAGCAGACTGTATATATTTTTTTCTCCCAAAAGTTTGCTACGGCATACTACGTACATATAACGTTAGACTACGCCACTGCATGAAGAGAGGAATTGAGAGATAGAGACAGACAGAGCGTTGTTTTGAGTTCGTTAGCACATTTCCAGTGCAAATATACATTTCTGTGGCAGAACTGCGCACACAGCAGATTCCTAATCAGCAAATGCAGGGAATTCTATCATGGCTTCATCTGCCGCTCTCGCTCTACATAGAACAAACATATTCTGCTTCTGTCTCATGACATCTGATAGAAACTTTAATTACATCCCTACTGTAAAGACAAAACCTCCTAAAATTCCCCAACAGCTCCTGCACTAACCGCCTCGGGGCAGACATAAGAGCATGTGTGGCGGGTCGTGTTTACATAACAATAAAACAAAAGCATTTGACTTAAGGCTGCATAAGCAGCAGCACCACAAGCCACAATACTTAATTAGTCACCGGCATTAGGCTGCGACAGCACATGGCTTTTGCACAGCAATACATAAATACAAATCAGGCTGTGAATAAGTTGTTTTTCTTTTAATTCAACTTCCACCACAATTCGTTTTCTTCATACAACTTTTTAAAGATAGAATCTGGAACTTAGCCTATTAAATTGTTATTTTATGCAATCCATCCCACTTTATTTATATAGAACATTTTACAAACACAAGGTTTCCAAAGTGCTAACTAAGCATTCAGTATGGCAGAGTATGCTAATACAGTACAATATACAGTAAATAGCGAATCTGCAGTGGTTGAAGGTCATGTTCTTACTATTCCACAGATAGTATAGTCTGCAACTATAGAAACTCAGTAGAACCAGAAGCAAGCCAGTCTTCCTTGTAATTCATTTTAAAATGATTGGGAACATAATTTACAAAAAACACATATCACGATAATTGGTCATGATAATTCAAAGAAGACTTTAAGTGATTTCACTTAATTCAAATATCACTTCTTTTTTTGTTTTGTTGTGATAATCCTCCCTACTATAGAGTGTGCTGACCATAGTTCCTCCCTGTCCCCAGTGAGCCCCTGTGGTCAAAAAACCTTAGGTTTCGTTTTTGGCTAGGTGGCCAAGTCTTCATCCAATCAGGATGAGAGGGGCCTTCCACCAATCATGATCGAGCAGAGGCGGGCCTTGGTGTGCATTCTGTTGGCCTGTTGCACTTCACCCCCACTGTAATGTGTGTAACACTAACACACACACACACACACACAGGGGCAAATATGTCATCTCTGTTCTCTAAGATAATTGATTAGTTTAATTCACAATTTAATTTACAAATTTAAAGCATGTGTAAATTGTACCCAGGACCGTGGTCTCCTGCATGAGAGACCAAATTCCTACCAATTAATCAAGAGGCTAACACTGCTTGGTCTGATTAATTGATTGATTGATTGAAGTATTTATTAACAGTTTGGAGAATTACAGTACATTTCAAACACAACTCAATACAAAAACCATGCATAAAGCATTACACTTGTTTACAATAGGGTCCACCCTTTTCAATTCATCATCAGAACATGTAGAGATACTGTACAAATATGCACTTTTATATAACCAAAAACAGGGAAAAAACATACCGGTATACATTGAGGGGAAAAGGGGTGGGGGGATTCGTAAGTGGCTAAGTGCCCTTTGAGAGCGGTTTTGAAGGAGTCAAGGGATTCACATGTCTTAATGACTGTTGGTAGGGCGTTCCACATTTTGGTGGCATAGGAACGGAATGAATTTAGGCCTTTAAGTTTAAATAGCCTAAAAAGAAAGCAAGTCAGGCCAGGTCACCACTTGCTGAGGTCAGGCCAATAATCAATCTCCAGGTGAATGACAGCGTCAGGTATCACACTGCCAGTTTCCCTGGTTGGACGTAGCGCGTGGAAGGAACACGTTATTCCAACCAGTTCCTTTCCCCTCCATCAGGCGCCCCGGCTGGCCAGGGGGAGGCAAGAGTAGACTTCTTATAATGTCAAGGGTGCTTGGCAACGGGGACAGGCAACGCCCAGCCCCCCACCCCCACCCCACCCAACCCCACACTCTGAGAACGTAGAGGAGGACACCAAACCGCAACCACTATGGGGGTGGTTTGGTATAGCTCAACCACAAAATAGCTCAAGAGTGCTATTTCATGGTTTCAATTCCTCATGGGTGCCGGTGCGAGCCTCAACCCACTAAGTAGACGTCGTTGGGTAAGCCTGATTTATACTTCATCGTATGATGGAGTCACACAAACATAGCTGATCCACGAACTCCTGTAGATCTTCTATTTTCATTCATTAAGCAGCACTCAAACTCAGGATTTGCTTTACTGCACACCTCAGTCAGTTTAATTTCTAAATGTGATACCGGTACATTTTTGAGCGGTGCTAACCGGTGCTAACCGCCTCCATTAAGTGACTTTGTGTGCATGTCTGTCTGTCTGTGTGTGTGTGTGTGTGTGTGTGTGTGTGTGTGTGTGTGTGTGTGTGTGTGTGTATGTGTGTAATGTGTATGAGCACAAGCACCATCCATTGATATTAACTGTTGAAAAAAAATTAACAACACAAAGTTATTTCTAGAAGGGGGTCTGTTGCCAAATATCAGTTTGGGGGCTCCTTGATATGGAAATGTTTTGTTAATCACTGATGAACACAGCATTTCCAAACTATTCGGTTTTACTGTCAAACTTCCAAGCTCTCAGCAGAGTACTGAGGGAGGAGTATTTGATTTCCCCATCCTAGAAGCATCAAGCGTGTTATCTCAATACAGGTATGCACACACACACACACACACACACACACACACACACACACACACACACACACACACACACACACACCTCCTATATATGCACAGATTGTGGGCTGCATGCACCCTCCTCTTGTCTTCCCCAGGCTGGGGCCTTTGGGCCTTTGCCAGGACAGTACAACTGTGTGTGTGTGTGTGTGTGTGTGTGTGTGACTGTGTGTGTGTGTGTGTGTGTGTGTGTGTGTGTGTGTGTGTGTGTGTGTGTGTGTGTGTGTGTGTGTGTGTGTGTGTGTGTGTGTGTGAGTCTGAGTGTTTTGGGTAGAGAAGGAGGGACAGTGTGTGAGAAGTGGGAGGAGATGGGACGGCTGAGAGAGCGTGTGAGGTGTCTCTCCAGCATTTTGGTTCAGAGCCTCTGAAAGGAATGCTAAGTCAAGTCAGTAGCAGCTAACACACTACAAATACACTGCATGTGTGTGTGTTGTGTAGACGTTACGCTAAACCACCATGGGAATTCCATGTTTGTCACTCTCCTGTCAAGGGAATTACAACGTTCCTGAAGCCTAGTAGGAAAGGCTGAGAGAGACAGACATACAGAGAGGAATACCTGGCTGGAGGAGTGAACTGAAAGGACCTCAGGTAAGCAAAATAACTTGAATGACTTTTGAGTGCCCTGGCCGTGGAACTAAGCTGCTTTCCTGGCTGCTACTAGACTAAACATAGCTAAATACAACTTAAGAGAGGGAAATTGCATTGTGCTGCAATTGTAAGTATAATGGTTGTGGGCTATGTAAGAGCTGGCCTTTGCTTAATGTTCAATTATCATCGTATGTTTTATGTTTTATTGAAGTGATTGTTCATCATTGACTTCTGAAAGTCTCGTGTCAGTTTGGAGGATTTTCAGGGGAAAGGTGAAGGTGCAGTGGGAAGCTGCTGTACATGTCAATGCATGCTGAGCCGTTGAAGTTTTGACTCTGAGTCACAGAGGAGTGCCGCCCCCTTGCCCCATCTCCAAGCTTTGATATCTGACTCATTATAGCATCGACGTGAAGTTGTTTCAACGTAAATGCTGTGTGCATCGCATGGCCATACCTTACTTGTGAACGAATAATGATGGCGAAGACAGGAGCCTATAGTTGCAATAGTCCCCATAACCAAAAGCGACTCCCAGCTTCAATTCCTCTGGCAACCACGTGTTATGTGGAAGTGATTGAGCAAGACCTCTATACTTGCACACGAGTCACTCCACTCCACATTAGAGCATTAGATGCCAAATGCCATGGATGATTGGATGTAAATCTGTAATGTAGGATATACCAGAATAGCCTAATCCGCATTGCTCTATACACAACCCGCAGAACTACAATTGCCAGTTGGCCGGGTGAAATGATAGCACCCTCTGTTCAAGTTTGACCCCTGTGCCATTGGTCATGTCAGTAACATATTCCGTAGAACCAAATTGACGCCCACTGCCAGCCCAGCGGTGCTGTTTAAGTTAAAAGACTGCTTGCTTGATGGGTGTGCGCAAAGATAACCCTTAAGAAACGACACATCCATTATTATAAAGATGACTTTTCATACCAGCAGACCTCCATGAAGTAGTATTGGCATTTCATTCTACACAATGAGGCGGTTGTTCAGACGGAGGTGTGGTACAAGACAACATATTAATATATCTTGAACCATGAGCTAAGAGTGAGAGAAGAAGACAAATAGGAGGAGTGGGCTCTGATCAAGGGTGTGTGAAGACCTGGAGGTGGAGGTCCCCCAGTTGTTTTGTTTTCGAGGGGCACTAGCTCCTCCTATGTCCAGCTTTGAGGGTGCGTTTAAACACAAACATTAAATGCCATTGATAATGAATGGCCATGGTTTTGAGTGTAAACACAAACATTGGAGACAAAAGTGAGGATGCAAATTGTGATTGGCCGGAATGAGATGATGTATGATGATAAGAGCGCCCCTCACTTCATACAGTTGTAGTTGTAGTTTTTTAATGAAAGATGGGATGCTCTGCAGAACACAGATAGTGTAGTTTAACATGAATAATGTGATTCATTACCTACTCTCTGGACTGTGGTCATTATTTGTACTAAATACAGACTGACTGACTGGCTGGCAAACCAATTGATTTAACGGGTGTATAAAAGAAAATAGGTGTAGAGGGCTTAAAAATATATAGGGTACAAGCCACGGACAAATGGTCTCTTATGTGTAATGCACATCTCAAACAAAGATCTTACAGACGTTTATAGATGTTTTTCATATCCAAAATAGACAAACAATAGCAAACAATTAAGTGGTGATACGGCCATATAGTAAAGCAGTTGTTCAGCAAACATTCAGTACAATCTGTGACTACAGACTACAGAAGCTAGCACATCCCATACAACCTGCAGGCCCCAACGAAACACACATGAATGACTGATGGGCGGCGGGCGTTGAATAGTTATACTGGTCAGCTATCACGGACCTGCCCAGTAATTATGGTAATTTAATGAGGCTTGTGTGAACCTTATAGGTGGGGCCGTGGGGGAGGCCTGCAGACTCATTCACTCCCCGTTTTCTGCTGCAGTCTGGGGGAAAATAATTAAAAAAAGTCTCACCTTTCTCCCCTTTCCTTGTATCTCTTCTTGTCACATAATCTATTTGAATAGATGCTAGTTATACTATGCAGATGCATGTTGGTTAATTGTTGACATAATGATATTTACATAGACATACCGTATACTGGTTGCTTAATGACAACTTAAATGTCTTGGTGCTAGGAATGTTATCTAGATGCTGATGCTCAGATGGTCACGGTGAGTTATAGGCGGGTGGGGGGAAGCTGTTAGGGGTTAAGTGTCTTGCTCTCAGACATTTCAACACATATTACTGGGCGGGCGAACCAGTGAACTTTTGTTTACCAGACGGTCTCGCTGCTCACGAGATTTGACCGTCCTCTAAAACATTATGCTAGGTTTGATGTTTACCTGGTATCCATGCTTCTTTGAAGCACTGAATTGTTTTCCTTTGCGCTCTACTTATGTGACCATTTTGACCCTGTCATTTGGATAAGAGTGTCTGCTAAATGCCTAAAATGTCAATTGTAATTGTAAATTGTAATGACCTAACCCTGCCCAGACCCTGTAGCGCAGAGCAGAGTGGAGTGCAGTAGAGCATGCAGGGCAGAAAACAGATCAGTCGCCTTGTGTCCACCCTGAGACTGGGAGGTCAAGCCCCAGCCAAGTCTTACCAATGACTAAACAAAGGTAACCAATGCCTCCGTGCATGGCCTTCAGCATCAAGGGCTGGACAGGCGGCACATCTCTGCGACATACTAGCATAATGTCCAGCGGATGTACTGGTACACCATGTCCAGTGGGTGTACAAGTGTACATCAAGCTGCCTTACACAACAATAGGAAATAGGCGTATGAGTAACCTATGCTCATGCTTACTTACAGTACTACGCAGAAAATAAGTATAAAGCAAAGGCGACTGAAATTAAATGAATTAGCAGAGTACAATCATTTTGTCAGAGAATTATTCTTCAAAAATAACATGAAATGCCAATCAGTATAACCTACATGAAACTAATGCACTTTTTGCAACTCTTTTGAGGTCATTCATACATATCAGGCCAGCATTTATTGTCATTTGTGCTATCCCTGGCCATATAATTATTTATGTTATTGCTCAGAAGAATTCTGGATTTGTGTTTGCTGTCAACGCATGCTGGTAAGGTTACACGGCTGATAAGATTACACAGCGAGTAACCTCAAAGGGAGAGTAATAGGAGAGAGTGGAATCCTGATTTAGCTTAACAACATAGTTTAACAACTTCTGTCAGGGGATAAATCAAGGGGCAACCAGTCCTATCAGGGTCTTGTCCTAAGGTTGTGGGAGAGGTGAGATTTGAGGTCACACACCCCCTGCTTAACCTTAGCCCTCTACAAGCAAGGTCCACTTCCAGTGTAACATTACCCCAGCTGCTATAGGGTACGGTTATGTTAGGCCCTGCAGTGCATAACTTATTGAGGTCTTGGCTGGAATTAGTGCACTGTCTGTAAACCAGATTAACTGTCCAGAAGGGAGAAATATGCTGAAAGTTTCACACTTGAACTAACCCACAGTGCAAAAACGACAGGCTAAACAGCAAGGATGTATTTTAAGTGTTCATCATCATCATCATATAAAAATGAGGAATAATATAATAATAATTCCACAATACCACTAACCTTTTGACCTTTGCACACAGTAAAATCCTGAGTGTTAAACTGAGTCTAAGACCGCACAAATGTAACCAAATGGACCCTGGGTCCAAATGGACCATTTGAGTTAAATTCACTCTCTATATTGAAGAGTGTACGTACGGACTGGTTGTAACTTGTAAAGCTGAAGATTTAAGCTTGGTCAGATTTTGACACAGGCCTCTGGAAAAAACAAGCAGCAGCTTTACAGTATGTAAAGATCACACCCGTGTGATGTGAGGGGCACTCTTATCATCATACAGTACATCTTCATACATCACATTCCGTGCTCAACCAATCAAATATCACAAATGAAATTTCGGCCAATCACAATTTGCGTCTTCACTTTTGTCTTCAATGTTTGTGTTTAAACACAAAAGTCCTCACTTTTGTCTTCAATGTTTGTGTTTACACACTTTTCAATGTTCCGCTGTAGTATCTATGAATGCACCACGTCTCTGTGTGTACGTCTGTAATCCACGTAACTCGAGAACCGTTCACCCTAGCGAATCAAATTTGACACACGCGTTCCACACCACCACAGGGAGTGCAGTGCCCGGTGTCAAGTCTGTCGGATCACCCTGGTTGACCAGAACCAGCACAAAAGCCTCCGGACAGGGCCCAAATCCAGATCACCCCTACATCTCCATATATGGAGCTGGCCTGTTCTGACATGGGTACAGGGTTTAGTTCCGACACAATTATTGGTCCGACCGACAGTCATTAGACCGACAAACTACCTCAAACCCTAACCTAACCATGACCACACGGGAGCAGCGCATGTTCGAGCGCTAGTCCGACCGTTGTTCAATTGCCATGCATGGATCCCTTCTGACATCACACCTGATCACCCCCCCAACGGGCACTGATCACCCCTAGATCTCCATATATGGAGCTGTCCTGTTCTGACAACACAAGGATGTTCTGACATCACAATGGTACACAAGTCCACGACCTCGACCTTTATTAGCCAATTGATCACACCTGATCACCCCCCAATGAGCACTGTTCTAGTATAATTAAAATATAATGGCAAAGGTGAACTTAAGTAGATTTATTGTATACATTTATTGGACTTTGCATTTCCTGCGCGGTAACTGTTGCAACATAGACATGTTGGATCATGGACCGTGATAGCTGTCGATCTGGCTTCATAAACCCTCCAGCACTTTGTGAGCAACAAGGCAGGAAATGCGGTTAGTTTTGCATGACTCAACCACAAGGTTGTTTTATTGGTTAGGCCCAGGCAGGTGGTGTTCGAGTAGTTATAGACATTGTGCACAGACTGTTGGTGAGTAAATATTGATTGTAGGAATCCGTTTTTGGGGGTGGGGTGTTCAAAGTTTTGTTTATTATATTTGAATCTTTAAGGCCTGACTCACACCTTTCGATCTAGCATACAACATTGACGCATGCTATAGATGTATGAGACTTGTTTACTGATGCAAGCTCCCAATGCATTTCCAATGGAAGTCACATGGTTTGACACAACATTTTTGTTGTACGGCTTTCGGCTGTGTTTCGACTGCCCACCTCCCCCTCATACAACAAAAATGTTGTGTCAAATCATGTGACTCTCATTGAAAATGCATTGCGAGCTTGCATCAGTAAATAAGTCTCATGCATCAGCTATACATCAATCTGTTGTGAAGGTGAGTCAGGCCTAAGTGTTAAGAACCTTGTCAAGTTGTCTCTGGAACCATTACCATGTACAGCAGCTTGAATCCTGTCAGTGTGCCCGATGGCCTTCTCTCTCAGTGTATGCTTTACACTTAAAGCATACTTTATAGTTTATACACCACGTGTACCAGGGTATATATACTGTAGTGCCACCTAGCAGATTTTCAAGTTATCTTTACCGTGAAAACACTGAGGCAAGTATTTTAATACGATAAAACCTCCTCCTACAGATGCACTATACAGTAGGCCTATGTCTCCTGCACAGCAAAATCCCAAAGTGCTGATTTCACTCTACGGGTATAAAAATGAGCCGGTCAGTCCAGTTGTATGCTTAACACTCAGGATGTGCGTACACAGGTTGTGTACTCATCCCTCTCCATCACTATTTCCTGCTTTTTGTGTACTGAATTAGGCCCGGCGCTGTCTTGTGTTATTTTCCTTTTCAATGCCTCCTACGGGCTCTTGGAGCCGGTATAGGATTTCAGGGTACGGGGGTAGAAAGAGGGCTTGTGGGACCTTTGCGCACAGGGGCAATGAAAAGAATAAAAACAATGAAAAGGGCTGCCGATTTGGGAGGAAGAAAGAAAGAAAGCCTGCATGTACTGTGAGTCGCGGGTGCATTGTTGAAACGTGATCTGGGGAACAGGACTTGAGCGTGTGCCTACAGGTTGCTGTACTGATACCTTGAGGGTTCGACTGAGGCGAAGACAGAAACACACTCAGGGGGGGATGTGTATGTATGTACAGTACGTATGTATGTAGAGATAGGGAGGAAGTGTGTGTGTGTGTGTGTGTGTGTGTGTTCATGGGGGAGGTGGGGTGTGTTAATGGGGGCCAGGTGTGTATAGCCTACACTAGTATATGTGCTCTATATGTGTAGGTGGTTGTAAACATTGTTTTTGTACACTATGACACATGACTGTATACATGTGCCTCTGTGTGCAGCATGCATGAACATGTGTTTTATTTTGTGAAGAGCCATATATCAAGTTCACCATTTCCAATTTGGCATCCCTATTTTGGGCATGTCATATTATGCAAAACTATTGCCCTAAACAAACAAACAAATAAATAAATACATAAATATCAGTTATTTTCTCCATCTACGATGAAGTATATACCTGTAGGGCCTAGGTGGTTAAAGTGTGATGGTTTATAGTGACACATTGTTGTGACAGACAGCATGGCTTAGTAGTGGTAAGAGAGACCTTTCCTTGGAACTCACATGTTTAATTCCAACAACCACGCTAATGTAATAGTTTTAGTACTATGTAATGTATCCATTTGGTTGGTGCGTCCACCAACAGAACACGTGTTACTGGAGTGTCCTTCGTTAGTCATTTCATGACTAAAGTCATGAAATGTAAATGTAATATGTGCTCTCGTGCGTTGTAGTCTGTATGTAAAAGAGGGAACAAGGACAACATAATGATACATACATTCATACTGTACATACATTTACGTACTGTACATGCATGCATATGGTAAATGGTAAATGGTGCATTTATATAGCGCCTTTATCCAAGGCGCTTTACAGAGATTGTGCATTACATTCACCCATTCATACACCGATGGCAGCGGAAACCATGCAAGGCACCAACTAGCACATCGGGAGCAATTAGGGGTTCAGTGTCTTGCTCAAGGACACTTCGACAGTAACTCTGGGGGAGCCCGGGTTCGAACTGGCAACCTTGTGGTTACCATCCAGGCACTCTACCCCTGAGCCACCGCCGCCCCCGGCTGAATGGTACATTCATTGCAAAGGAAGAGAGGTGGCAGGAAGAAAATGCACCCTGAAATTATATTATAGAGCCCCTAGACTTCCATTAAAAAAGTAAAGTTAAATAAATATATAGTATAAATGAATGGAGATATTTATGTGGCTTACTGGTAGAGTGCATACAAAGTTTGGCACTGATCGGTGTAGTGGTTTGTAAGATTACGCACGCACGCCGTCGCACGCACACACACACACACACACACACACACACACACACACACACACACACACACACACACACACACACACACACACACACAGAAAAGGGTTGATTTAAGGAGGGAGGTAAGAGTAGATGGTCTCATTTGATATGACCTGCCCCTACTCTACTGCGTTAATTTCCAGTAATGCCACTTTGCCAGACATGTAATTACCATAGACTGTAAAAATAAGTAATTATACCGTCTTCCTCAACATTCCTCATGTATATGAATTTCAATTTAATTCAGGCATTGGAATAGTATTCATTTAACTTTCCCGGCTTTCAGAATCTGACAGTCTCTAGAAAATCTGCATAGATTTGGATGAACAGTAACATACATAGAAAGTTGTTATTATTATTCTTTTACTTTTACTTTTACTCAACTGTACTTTTTCACATGTTGATTTCCATCTTCTTGCATAAGGGGCTGATTCGGATTCCCACTTCAGAAAATGAAACTGCACCAAGCCATTTATTAGAGCTTATCAACTGGAAAAATTGCTTTTTGCTTAAAGCACAAGGATAACAAAACCTCAACATTTTATGCAAAGCACATTGACATATTCAATTTACATACGGTGGGGAAATGAAACCTGTAATCATGCAGATGTCAAACTGAGACACATGGCCAAGTAATTACAGTATATTACAGGAACATGAACAGATATACAACTATACGAAAATGGCTCAAAAGTTGCAATGTAAAGTAAATGACAGAATAAAATTTCCTTCTAAAATGTTTCTTTTTTGCGAGCAGTATGCAGTATAAAAGTCCATTTATTACAGAATCTGGATGAATATTTTCTATTCCATCTTCCATGATCAAAAATGTATTTAGCTTATTCTTACTCAATATGTATCTGAAAGGGGTTATTGCAAAATATCAATAGATTCATGCGACTCACATTTATATATTGAAAATTTTATTTCCTTTAGAGGATAGCCCCTTGAGATGTATCATCTCGTTTTAGAGGGGGTCCTTGGGCACAACACAATGAATACAGTACATAGACAAAACAATACATTAAACATGTCGACACAGAACAATACACTTACAACATCAACAAAACATAGATGCCCTCCAAACCACTCAAACAATACATCAAGACCAGAAGCAACTGCACTGAAACACCTAACAAAATACTAATAATTGTGATAATAATGAAAATAATAAAAAATAAAGATAAAGATAGATTTAAACTACGTAAGGGTTCATTTGGATGTATTTGTACTCTCAGAGTTACAAATGCATAAATGGACACTTAGGATTTGACTGTGTGTGGGTTACATCCTAAGTAATCTGAGTTCCCAGAAGTTTAATTTTTCGCCACTAGGCGGGCGAGAAAGACTTCTGGGAAAAAAGGACCGTATCCCTGAAGTACATTGCGCTCAGAATCTGAGCGGACACTCCCCTTTCCGGTCTGAAGCACTGTGCATACCATGAAAATAGTCCGAAGGGAATCCAATTCCAATTTGAATTGTAGTAGGCCACCACCGCTCAAGGAGCAATTGTTTCCCCTCCGTCTTATTTAGATGTAGCGCCCACTCCATGTGGAACCCGCCCCTGTCTTTTGATTCGCATTTCATTTGAAACGCAACGCACTGGGCCACGCCCCTGCTGCACAGGATCTGAGGCCAATTTTCCTAGACTACATCCTAAGTAGACCTTTAGCTGAAGCTAATGGATAAGAGAGACAGCATGACCCTGGAACATTTGGGAAGACTGTACTATGTGTAAATCCCCTTTTCCTCAAACCCAGACAGTGACCTTACTTATGTAATCTCATCATGTATGACCAAGATGTAGAACAGATAATAGCACACATACCTGTCACCCTCCACTGAGACCTCAAGCCCCCAAACGGGCTCTGCAGAAGTGAAAACATGTCCCATGCATGGGGATGATGTTTCCTATAAGCCCCTATCAGTTATGAGATAAGTTATGCACACAGGTATTCATAACTTTTTGCCGCTCATGTGAAATCATGCTTTGCCTATATTCTTTTAGCTTTGCTGCGATTTTCATCTGTCCGACATGCCTCCAGCGGCTTAAGAAGAATGGCAAATTAGTATAATGTTTATTTCATAATCGGCTTTAGGAATATTTATAGGACTGTCTCACATGTTCAGACAAGCAACTACTTCCAGCGTCCCTTTCTTAAAGGGGGGAAGTTTAGTGGATGTGACAAGAAGTGATTAGCATCTCTCATCACCCATCTAGTGGAGAAGAAAAGATTTCTAGCCATTGATAACAGACAAGTTGTCTGTTTGCTGTGGATGGCTGTGACAGATGCAGATAAGAGCAAAGTGTTCTGTTAGAATAGGGTCCTTTCTATTTGAGAGGGTGTGTGTGCGCCCCTCAGATTTGGACCACCTGTATTAGCACCTTATTGTAATTGTAATTTTGATGGCTGTGTGATGGCTCACACCGTATATCATCCTCCTGCCTTGTGTTCATGTATTTTCTCTTTCCCTTGAAACCTTTCCTCCACTTTTGTCTATTGTCTACCTGTCGTCAGCCTACCGTAGGTTGTTTTCATGTTTAACAAACTGTGAGCTTGTAGATATTCTATTTGCAGCCCTGATATTTTGTTTAGGGAAATAAAAATGGATAGAGCCCTGAATTAAGCAACCATGGGGCAGCATAGAGCCCTGAATTACCCTGCAGCCAAGTGGTTAAGCAACCATGGGGCAGCAATAGATCAACTGTGCTTTTTCACATGGATTTCCATGTTCCTGTGCAAGGGCTGATTAGTGTTCCCATTTCAGAAAATGAAACGGCAGCAAACCATTTATTAGAGCTTATCAACAGTAAAAAAGAAAAAATAAATGGGCACAATCATTGTACCTTATAGACACAACGATAACACAACATCAGCATTGTATGCAAAGCACATTGACATATTCAATTTACACCGTGCTGAAATTAAACTTGCAGATGTCAAACTGAAACACATGAATGGCCAAGTAATTACAGTACGTTACGATTTCAGTGAGTTGTGTATGGAAAAATTAAAAATAAATACGAAAATGTCTCAAAAGTAAAATGATGTATGACATTTCCTTCTTGTGGAAATTAATAACAGTATATAAAGGGGCTTGTTTTCCATCACTGTACTATAGTGATGGTAAGCTCGCCTATATTTTTCATACCACTCTAAAGTGTACTGTTCATTATCCCTTGAAAGCCTAGCAAACCTGTACAAAGCAGTAAAAATAGGTCAATTTAAAATCAAAGCACAGAGTCCCCGGGAGACATAGTTTGATTATATGTGATCAAATATGTCACGGTTGCTAGCATTGAAATATGTGAGGGGCTTATGATATAGTTTAAAGTTAAGATATAAATAGTAAGCCTAAAGCAGAGATAAAGTTGTATTTTCACTGGTGCAATGGTGCATCCACCTTCCATCTACAACAAAAGATGTGTTACAAAAAGTTCAAACCATTACAATGTAAGAGAATACTGTAGTATTGTCTACAGTAGTTCATGTGATCAATGGAAATGATCTGTGATTGGACTGGACATTTCTTGCGGAACAATGAAAAGGGATTATAGCAGTATCGTGTCAAGTATGCTTGCATGCATTCAGACAGCATACACGGATTGTGAAAGCGACTGACTGCTTGGTTGGTGGATTATGTCTTTAGGGACAGAGCAACACAGTTAAAGCCATCAGCAGGACAGACATATACAGACACACAGCTGCATCCATTTACAATTGGATCAACACTGATCACGCCCATGATCATCAGAATTATACCAAGTCATGGAACTACAAATCCGTCTTTATCACCCCATGCTGACAAAGGCTTATTTTGATTAGTAATTGTTATAGTATTCTTCAAAGGAGTAATTATGGGTATATAAGGGTTTGGTTTCCACCTGTCTATACTACAATTTTTTTTAACTCAGGGCCAGCTCTCGAGTGCTTTGCTTGGTTTAACTTTGGTCAAAAGCATGTCAGGACAGGAGACAAATACCTCTCTTGTTGGCTTTCACTTCTCTGTTGTGTCATGTGTTTCTGTGTGTCCACATTGTATCTTGAAACAGAAACGTGGACTATGCAGAAGATGAATGGGCTATTCACAACCTAGTAGGGGGGCTAGGGATAGATAACATCAGACTCAGCTGTATTATCATATCACAGGTTTGCGGGTGAAAATATTTGTCCTACAAGCTGTTAAAACATAAATCAGATATCTCAAATATGTCAAAGTATCTCTAATATAGTATAAGCAAAATGTTCAATACATACAAGGTAATGTGCATGTTAATAATTTGTTCTATAAATAAATAAATTGCAATAAAATGAGGCAGTTAGCAGCAGATAGACAAACAGTCCCCTGTGTGTATAGTATATTGTGCAGGTGAGGCACAACAGAGGATATCATTCAACATGTAAGTGCAACATGGCACTGCAGCAGCGCAGTGCAACGGCGCTCATACAGTATATTCCCAAAATGTGTGTATATTGGTTATTGTGAGGTGTACAGTGGGTAAACAGGTGTCAGAGTTACAACAGAAACAAAGTTATTTTTCATCAAAAGAATGATGCTATTCACAATTTGTATTGCATTGGCTAATATTGTCTCTTCCTCTCTCTAACCCTCCCACAGTTTCTGAGGATCCTCATGGACATACCGAAGATGGCTGCCTCCAAAGCAGCCCTCTTGCTCACCACAGCTGTGATCCTCATAAACCTGTGCAGATGTCAAGGGGGGAAGCACAGCACACCGCTGAGGTTTACGCACAATCTTTACAACGTCACCATCTATGAGAACTCTGCTCCACGGACATACGTTGAGACTGCGGTCAAAATGGGCATCGAGGTGGCCGATGCCTACTGGGATATCAAGTACAACCTCGTCTCGGGTGATGAAGATGGGCTCTTTCAAGCAGAAATGGTCAGCATTGGAGATTTCTGTTTCCTGCGGATCAGAACACGCAGCAGCAACTCTGCGCAACTCAACAGGGAGGTGAGAGACACTTACACGCTCACCGTCGAAGCCACGGAGAGCACTTATTACTTCCAGGCAAAGACTAAGGTGTCAATCCAGGTTCTTGACACCAATGACCTTAAACCTCTCTTCTACCCTGCCTCTTACAATGTGGCAATCAGGGAAGATACACCGTTGAAATCGAGTGTGGTCAGGGTGACTGCTACTGACGCAGATGTTGGCAGCAATGCTGAATTCTATTACTTGTTCACCAGCAGAGCTCATCCTTTTGCTGTGGATCCTTTCACGGGCACCGTGGATCTGATTAAGAAGCTCAATCACACCCGGAATGACAGATATGACCTTACCATCTTAGCAGAGGACAGGACAAAAAAAATATCCGGTGTTCAGAAGTTCGGCAACGTTGCGAGAGTTGTAGTGAACGTGCAAAAGATGCCCTCGGCCTCTCCGGTTGTCACTCTCCCAGAGAGTTTGATGGTGTCAGAGGATGGCAGTAAAATAACCATCATAGTCAATGTGGAAGCAGGTATTAAGCCAGTGGAATCCTTGAGTATTGTTGGAGGGGATCCCCACAAGTACTTTGAGATCATCCCCTCAGGCTTAAGAGGCAGCGACTTCCAATTGATCTCTACCAAGAGGATTATCTGGCCTCAGAGCCCCTTTGGCTTTAACCTGTCTCTCCAAGCCAAAGACAGGAGCACCCCAGCTCTACTCTCACCGGTTACTCAAATACACATTCCCTCCCATCATTATAGTCCATTACAATTTCTGGAGGACACCTACATCGTCACACTCAGTGAGTTTTCACCCGTTAAAACTCATGTGCTCAGGGTTTCTGTGACATCGGTCCCCTTTAATGTTACCTTTGGGTTCATAAATAACCCTGACAGCACTCGGTTCAAGATAAACTCTAAAACAGGAGTGATCACAACCGCAGCAGCATTCGATTATGAGCAAAAGAATCGGTATGAGTTTGACGTGACGGCAAACCAAGGTGAAGCAGAGACTCACATAGTTGTTGAGATAATAGATGAAAATGACAACAGCCCTAAATTCACCAAAGCATCTTATCAGGCCATGCTGGAAGAAAACACCCCGGTAGGTAGTGCTGTGTTGACGGTAACAGCCATTGATATTGATAAAGATAAAAACGGCTATGTAACTTATTCCATTGCTAATGCTGGTCCCTTGCCATTTACCATTGACCCGTTCTCTGGAGTGATCTCCACCTCGGAGCCCCTGGACTACGAGCTGATGAAACGTTGGTACCACCTCAGGGTTTGGGCCTCAGACAGCGGGAGCCCGTTCAGTCGTGTCAGTGAGTGCACCGTAACCATTACCATGAGCAATGTCAATGACAATGTCCCTTTGTTTGAGCGGGTGGAATGCAATGCCACAGTACCACTGGACTTTCCCATAGGACAAAACATTGTCGAGCTGACTGCCATTGACCTGGACGAGCTGCAGCAGCTGAGCTACACCATTGAGGCCGGGAATGAGCTGCAACTGTTTGCAATTAACTCAACGGGTGCTGTCACTCTCAAGCAACACATACCCGCTGTGGTTTTGGCAGACAACAAGGTGGTTACATACACTTTAAGGATCACCGCTACGGATGGGAAGCATCACTCCGACCCATCTTATGTCACCATAATTATCACAGACAGAGGCAACGAGGCCACAGTACATTGCAGAGAGACAGGGATTTTCAAACAACTGACGGACAAACTCATAGAGTCAATCAAACCCGCATTGACTGTCCAGGAAGAAGAGTCCTTCTCCGATCTTCACATAATTAACCGACACTCTCCCAAGTTCAACTTGGGCATCTCTGGCTCTATTGATCTTACAGAGGACTACCCACTGAATTCCACAATCATTCATTTCAAGGCTGTAGATAAGGATTCTGGTTACAATGGCAAACTTGTGTACGCTATATCCAGCGGGAATGAGGATGGATGTTTCTCCATTGATATCTTCACCGGGGAACTTCAGTTAGTTTGCTCCTTAGACAGAGAGGTCAAAGAATTCTACATATTGAATATCACGGTTTATGACTTGGGTATACCTCAGACATCTGCTTGGAAATTCATTGCCGTGAACGTCATGGATATCAATGACAATCCACCTGTTTTTGAGCAACCTAGATATGTCATGCGCATCCCTGAAAGCACAGAGGTGGACAGCGTCATATTCAAAGCCAACGCGGTAGATCGGGATGCAGAGGACAATGGCAATGTTCAGTACTCTTTGCTTACGTCCACAGAGATGTTCAAAATTGACCCATTGACTGGGGATGTGATGGTGGCCGGTCAGTTAGATCGAGAAGTCTCACCCAGGCATGATCTCCGGATCGAGGCACGAGACCAGGCCAAAGCCGGTCCTCAGTTGTTCTCCACCACTGATCTGGTGATGATTCTGCAAGACGTCAACGACAACTCTCCCAAATTCATTCCCAGGGCCTACAGCATAAAAGTCCCAGAGGATGTTCCAGTGGGCACTGTGTTACTGTGGGTGGAGAGTGTTGATTTCGACCTGGGCAGTGGGGGCCTCATCACCTACAACCTCAAGAACACAGAGGGTGGGATCTTCCACCTCGACACCTCCACCGGCTCCCTGACGCTGGAGAGGGAGTTGGACTTTGAGCGGCGGTCGTCCTACAACCTGACGGTCCGCGCCGTTGACCACGGCCTCCCTCGCTCTCTCTCCTCCTCCTGCTATGTGGAAGTCCAAGTTCTGGACGTGAACGAGAACCTACACCGACCGCTGTTCTCAGAGTTTGTATACAAGGCAGCTGTGATGGAGGACGCCGTGGTCGGGAAGTCGGTAGTGACCTTGAAAGCAACGGACATGGACCTGGGAAGAGACGGAGTAGTCCGGTATCACATACATGATGGGTCCGGGCTGGGAGTCTTCACTATCGATGAGGAAACTGGTAAGAGATACTATAGGCCTAGGCTATGATCTGTGTGAGTAGTTTCATTAGGCCTGACGTCGACATTTAACCCATTCTGACCTGAGATCAGATTCATAACGAGGTTTCCACTGGACACACACTGGTCTGATGAACCCATTCTGACCTGAGATCAGATTCTAAAAAAAATGTCAGTCGTTCTTCGATTTTTCAAAAATAGCAGACCTACAAGCTCGTATCGCGCCACTCGGTGGAGCGATATGAGCTTGTAGATCTGCTATTTTTAAATAGCTAAAGCATAACATGATGCTGACACCAAAATGGGTGCCCGGTCAGAATGGGTTAAAAAATGTCTTCTAAATCATGACAGTTTTCTGAAATACCTATGTTTCTATCTATGTTTCCAAATTTGCGCCACGATTTTTCAAAAATAGCAGACCTACAAGCTCGTAGTGCGCCACTCGGTGGCACGCTATGAGCTTGTACGGTAGATCTGCTATTTTTCAATAGCTAAATTATAACAATGTTTAAAACACCAAAAGGGGTTCCCGCCCCAAAATGGGTTAAGGTTGGTGGTAGTTGGAGTATAGTTAGTAGTTGAGGTAGCCTTGGATAAAGACTATCATAGATGTATTTGCATGATAAGCAAATATCAAAATCGATAAAAATCCATCTATGATAGTCGTGATCCAAGGCTGTAGTAGAGGTGGTAGTCGGTGCACAGAGTGAGTGCAGGCATTTCTAATTCATTGGACCCCCGATATTAGATTACACACTGACTAAACTATAAAGAATTACATCTTTTACAGCTGCTGTCAGTCAAGGATCCTTTGACTTTGACTAAACTTTTCACCCCTACACTCACTGCAATGAGAGTAGTTGTACATGTAACACTGACATATATTATTAATTTATTATCATTGTTAGCAAGGATTATCTGAATCATGTACTAAGATCTTTTCTTCAAATTTTGTCATATCATTTAATTGTTATTACAGTTTCATTGCAGCATACTGTAAGTTGATCCTTTAGTAAATATATCACTGTCAAAGTAGACTTTTGTCATATAATTTAACTGTTATTAAAGTTTCATTGCAGCATAAGTTGATCCTTTAGTACATTATATCACTGTCAAAGTAGACTTTTCTGGTAATAATTCCTTCAAAATTGTTTACCTACACTTGTACTGACACCCAGTGACATGGTTACGCTGCATGATCAGCTCTAGGGGTATTTGAGGCAACTGTCTACCGGTATTTTCTTTTACTTTGCCAGTTGTATGGCCATGCATTCTTGTAGCGTGCTGCTGAACTTTCGGCATAGATTATATCTGAGCAAATAGTCTCCCTCTGTCAACAGAGCTGAAATATGTGCATCTCTTTCAGGCTTTACTGGGGGACTCAAGTGGCTCTCAAACCTCTCCTCAGGGGACATATATTTTGACATTCAAAAAGCGAACAGGCGACAACCAAAAAATAAAAAGAAAGCGTGGCATGATCTGTTGAAATCATTATCCTTATTTTTTATCTGTCACTGTCCATTGACCATATTCACATCACATTGCAGCCATTTCAACACCCCCCCCCCACCCCCCCCACCCCACCCCTGCTTATGACATAAGAGCAAAATGTACTGTGAATACTGTATGTAGTATCATTCTGATTATAATCGAATGGATCGTTATCCTCAGGTGTCATCCGTACAACAGAGATGCTGGACCGTGAGACGGTCCCCCACTACTGGCTGTCTGTCTTTGCGACAGACCTGGGAACGGAACCTCTGCTCTCCTGGACGCACGTCTTCATCGAGGTCCTGGACGTGAACGACAACGCTCCGGAGCTCTCCCAGCCCATTTACTTTGCCTCTGTCCCGGAGAATGCACCGAAGGACCGCTCAGTTGTCCATGTGAAGGCTCTAGATGCTGACACGTCATCAGAAGACAAGCTGTCCTTCTCCTTGCCTGAGTCGCAGCGCACATACTTTGACGTCGACCCCAAGACAGGTAATATTGAAAATGAAAGCTAATCGTATATGTCCTCTTGTGGCTCGACTGAATGGTTGACCGATGACTATGTTGAATTCTGTCATGAGAGTAAAACCGACTATACTTACTGAATTGCGCTCATGTTTTGAATGAGCCTTTTCACATTCTGTGGGTTGCTTCAGTCACTTTGGAATTGTATACTGTACATGGCAATTGCCACGCCAAATTCAATGTCATCATGGACATATACAGTACATAGAGTATATAATTGGGCATGTAAAGCATGCAATCTTCTGCTTTCATAACCTACTTGTAGTGTTCATTTAACTCTGAGGGACTCAGGAGTTACAGACAGTACATGCCTCCACTCTCCGCACCCACCTCCATATTTATTTACATTTTGATTCAAACTTGAGCCATTGGCAGGCAGTATCGATGTACATTTGCTTCTGAAATAGCTCCAATGTGACAGCATCATACATTACCATTCGGATTTGCATTTTGATTCAAACGTTACGCTGTCACTGACCAACCTGACAGCATGCATGTTATTTCCATCGAAGTGGAAGTGTCTTTCAATTCAAATATGGGAAATATCTGAGCAGCAGAGGGAATCTTGGAAAAACAAGAAAGTTGGCCGCACACGCCAATAGCCAGAGTGCCAATACTTTATTAGGATGCAGCCGGTAAGACAAATCCCTCTGCAGTTCTCCCCCGTGGGCCGGCACCGCTACTTTGGTGTGCGTTAGCATCTTTGTACAAAATATCTGAGCAGCGGAGGGAATCTTGACAAAACAAGAAAGTGGCCGCACACGCCAATAGCCAGAGTGCCAATACTTTTATTAGGACGCAGCAGGTAAGACAAATGGATTCATTTGTCTTAACCTGCTGCGTCCTAATAAAAGTATTGGCACTCTAATGTGCGGCCACTTTCTTGTTTTTTCAAGATTCCCTCTGCAGTTCTCTCCCGTGGGCCGGCACTGCTACAAGGACTTTGGTGTGCGTTAGCATCTTTGTACAAAATCTGAGCAGCACCATGCATAGCAGCCCCAGGTATGTTGCCAGCACAACAAGCAGTCATACTGTCCAAGCTGAAACTCAAACTTGGTGGCATAAATCTCTCCCTGCAGACACAAAGCCACTCAACCGTGTTCTAATAGGAAGTGAGGCTGGTGAGGGAAAAGTAACACACCACCCAGTTGGGAAAAGGATTCTGACACCCCACCCCACAGTCACGCACGCACACACGCACGCACGCACGCACGCACGCACACACACACACACACACACACACACACACACACACACACACACACACACACACACACACACAGTTTCTAAATGCTCACATTATGACAGTTGCAATGTCAGTCACTTGCTTTGGGCTTTGATGTTCAGGCAAATCAGTGTAGCATCTGCCTTTCTCACTGCAAGCTAGCACAGGCCCTGTCGTCTACATATGGTATAATCTCTAGGTAGTTGGAACAGTTGTCCACACCCCAAGGCCAATGCGCCAGTGGATGACTGAGAGAGATGGCTTACATTATTGCACCAGGAGGACAACAAATAATAGCGGGGGAGGGTATCGAAAGAGTCGGAGAAATACGAAATGTCTTATGAAGTAGACATTTAGTCTGTCAAATAGAGCGGATGTAGCCTATTTGATATTGACTTGACCACACACAGATACACGTTTTTATTTTTTTACCAGTATTGAGACGTGTCTTTAACATTCTGAAGGTCTGTGCAAGCCCTTGTTTCCGGCCCGTATTGCTCTGTTTGCTGTTGAAAATCTACTTTCAGGAAATTGTTTTGACAACAAACAGTCATATTTTACTATTTTGAATATAGATAACAAAGAATCCATGTAATATAAAAAGACACTCTAGCTAAACTGAAATGTGATGAATGCATTGAATTATGTTAGATCCTTTGGGTATACACATTTTTTAATGACATCCATGTAATATAAATGAATCCATGTAATATAAAAAGACACTCTAGCTAAACTGAAATGTGATGAATGCATTGAATTATGTTAGATCCTTTGGGTATACACATTTTTTAATGACAACTTTGAATATACCGTAGATGATAATGAATCAGTGTGCAAAGAAATGAAGCACCATTGTGGAATCATGGTCGGAGTTGAGTAATTTGTCCAATAGGAAAAATGGAATTTAGTGAAATGAATTTGCACAGTATCGAGTAGGACTGTTTGCTGTGAGACTCTGTCATGTCTGAGCAGGACTAAAATGACTCATGGCCTATACAAATGTCTGACTAAGCTTTAGTTTGACAAACGCAGATTGTATTGGATACAACCTAGGGGTGTTGGCAAATGTCCCCCTTGAATATTAGATATGTAGGTAATGGGTATTTCACATGACTTATGCCTGGTGAAATTAAGACTTAAATAAAATCAGCAGACCGTGTTATTAATGGGAAACAGACTCTGGTTCCCATAGTCTTTGTCAATAGCAAAAGCACACTTTCTAATGCACGCCCCACCTGTCTTATTAATGTCCTCCCAGCGGCCATTTGTTTATGGGGGACTGTGGTAAAAGGCAGAGTGACCCTCGGTGGGATCCCACACTCTTTTACGACCCTCTCAGCCGCGCCCTCTGGTCTCACTAATCCATTCCCTACACCCGTAGAGTTGCCTATCTCCCTCAATCGCTAATAACACTGAACCACTTCCTTCAACCACCCCTGGGGTGGCTGGTCTTGTCATGGTTTCTGTGCCGTAGTGCTGAAGCCATACCGGCCTGCTATATGAATATCGTTACTGTCGGGCAGAAACCTGTTCTTACAGCTCCCTATTTCTTTCATTTCTTTTTTCACAAATTAATGCTGTACTACTTTATACATACATTTGACAGTTCCGTGCAAAAGGAGTGCTGCAAGTTTGAAGCTTGGCTTTTTTTAGCTATCATTTGAAAATGTTTGAAAATTCTGCTAGGCTGATAGACGGTCTGTGGGCTTAATAAATATTGAACCAAAAGTACGAAACGTACGAAACGAAAAGTATGAGGAAGAGCTTGTCACTAAATAATATATTGGATCCATTGGAATTTCTGAAAAGTAACGGTATTGGACAACTCTGACAGCGACAATAGGTAATTAACATACATTTTGAATATACTTGCAAGTATATACACGGTACAGTGCTGGAAACAGAGCTTCAGTATGTGTAGTCTCTCAAGACAGACTGTTGACTCACGTCAAGGAAAAGAGGGCGCTGTTTTTCCTTTCTTTTTTGACTATGGCTTCTTAGATTGCAGTATGTGAGACTAGATGCAGAACATGCGACTTGTAACAATGGGAGATAATCATAGAAAATCAATACTAAGAATCTTTCAGGACAGAGACAGAGAAATGTCCAGTGAAGAAATCAGCGTAGAGATTACTTTATGCAACACAGTCTATTGTCCACTACAATGTTTGTATACCTAAACCAACCCCTGATCCTTTCCCCATTATCACCACTTACCATGTGGTGTTGGTGTAAATTCATTCATTCAAGTTGACCTAAGCCAGACTCTTTATTGCCCCTTGTAATTTACGGCTCTGAACTTATTGCCTCTCTACCCCCCACTCCCACTCCCACCCCCCTGGTTACGCTAACCTTAGGCCTTAACCTACTCTCTTGATCTACTTCACCCCAGACGCCCACTAATGGAATTCTCTTTCAATATCTCAAGCCCTAAGAGATAGATACACACACTATCTAAGTACGCTATAACTTCCCCCCAGCCCCAGAGGTTTGTCCCAGAGTATACAGTACAGTCATTACTATCATGGTCGCCATGAGTCTGTTTGCTACACACATAATACACTATAACACCTCCCATGAAATCATAAGAACATTATCATGAATGATTACAAAGTGCCCGCTCCAATTCCATGAGTGTGCAATTTCTGTTTGCCAGTTGTTAAAGTGTGTACTCAACTGAGGTACACCGCCACGAGAAAGAAAACCACCCTCACCCTATAGCAGTGTCAGAATTGTACTACTGGCTTGATCTCTTCATGTTCTGATTATGATCCCAGTCTGTATTTATGATACAGAGACAAATCTCCCGAAAGCCAGAAAGAAGAAAATCAATACCATCTGATCCATCAGAAGATACAGATACAGTACATCCTGGATCAGGTTCAGTGGCAGTGAATGCTCACGTGGTCATGTGATTAAATTGTTACCGTACCGTACAGTACAGTACAGGACGTCACAGTGATTTATTGCACCTTTTGAAACGCGCGCACACACACGCATACACACACACGCATACACACACGCATGGACACAACACACTATTTTGATGTACAGAGATTGGCGCCAATTCGTTCAATTTCAGTGAAGCTGCAGATCAGAGGTTACGTTGAGACGAGAGAGCTCATGTTTCACCAATAAGACATGGATCCAGTTTTAAGGTCCTTTTCCTGCTTTAAATCCCAGAACTTTTCACACAGCTGTCAAAAAGTCTATACTGTATATGGTAATATACCTGTTCTGTAGGGTATTTTTTCATCTCTCTCTCTCTCTCACACACACACACACACACACAGGCACACATGCACACACGTTCACATGGTAAATGGTGCATTTATATAAATGGTAAATGGTGCATTTATATAGCGCCTTTATCCAAGGCGCTTTACAGAGATTGTACATTACATTCACCCATTCATACACCGATGGCAGCGGAAACCATGCAAGGCACCAACTAGCACATCAGGAGTTCAGTGTCTTGCTCAAGGACACTTCGACAGTAACTCTGGGGGAGCCCGGGTTCGAACTGGCAACCTTGCGGTTTCCATCCAGGCACTCTACCCCTGAGCCACCGCCGCCCCACCTGCATGCACACACGCACGCATTATGCACATTGTTTGTCTTTCTCTGGAATAAACATAAACCTGCCAACGTACAGGTCCTTGGGAATAGTTTTTTTTTTATAAAGTATATTTATTGGTTTTTTAAAGAAAAACAGACATTACACAACAAGAACATGATAACAAACAACAAAAGAAAATAAAGAAAATAAAAGAAAAACAGCTCAGGCACAACATTATAAATAAAAAGATTGAATATACAAAGACATGACAAGGACAATGAACCATAATGACAAGTGGCTTTCGAATTTTGATAGACTCCCATTCAGGAAATACATCCATACAGTACATAAATACATATATGAAAAAGGCAGACAATAGTTATCATAGGCACCAAATCATTACAACAAGCGCAGACCCATGCATGCTCCACTCAAAGGTGGCAATGTTTGACATCAATGACATGATCATTTGGGAGACCAAGTAAAAGACACAACGGATCTAAATCGATCGAGACACCAAAAATAACAGAGAGTTCTGACACTATCATACCAATAGTTCTGAAGCTTCTTTACTTACTTACTTACGCCTATAGCCCAACTTTGGGCATAGGCCACGAACAAGAGCTCTCCAGACATCACGGTCCTGGGCTGAAGCTTCACACAGGACCAAAGACAGTGAACGTAATTACCAATCTCTGTCTTGCACTTAAAGCAAAATGGGGACGCACTGACATCCATTTTGTTCTTGAGAGCAGGAGTTATATGTATACGATGTAATATTCTGAACTGGATGGATTTAGTTCGGTTACAAACTGAAATCTGTTTCGCATAGGCCCACATATCTGCCCAGTCCTCATCATGAATAGAGACGTCCAGATCTTTTTCCCAGGACTGCTTAGTAATCTGAGAGGATGTAGATGAGTAGGAATTCAATACGTCACAAAAAATTTAAATTTGTTTCTTAGATAATTGCAAAGAGAAGGCTCGTTAATTGCAAAGAGAGGGCTCGTTCCTTGGGAATAGTTACTTGCAGCAGATGGAGTCAGAGTCAGGCTGAAATGTGTTGCAGGGGAGCTTAGCCAATATATTGCATTCTCTCTTTCATAAAAGTAGCGTATTCCAAAGAGACTTTGGTAGTCGATCAATTTGCCATTCAATAACTGCACTATATGAGGGACAAACAAAAGGCTCTCATTGTTTCAGCTTTGCCGATTGCCGATTTTGTGTAGGCCGATGTTTTAAGTGTGATAGGCGCACACTTCACAGCAATTGTCCACAGAAAAGGCGATTGGTGAATGGTTTCCCTTTGGGTTTTTGTTTTGCGAGAGCAAAGACATGAATGAATAGTTTATTTCGATCTTTCAGAGAGGGAGACATTACACAAAAACAGTTTACTTTTTCTTTTGTGATCGAAAAAGCATAGGCAGAAGCTTAAAGCTTATTAGTGCCTATCCTTATCTCAACGTATTTCAAAATACTGTTGAAGATATGCATAACAATCAACATATAAACAAAACAAACAAATGACATTTATAGAAGAATAGAAAATTAAAGGTATATTCAGTGATTTCACTTAATTCAAATATCACTTATTTTTTTGTTTTGTTGTGATAATATTCTCTACTATAGAGTGTGCTGACCATATAAGGAGTTCCTCCCTGTACCCAGTTAACCCCTGGGGGTCAAAAACCCTTAGGTTTCGTTTTTGGCTCTCTATCCTGATTGGATGAAAGGCTTAGGTCCCAGCCAAAAACGAAACCTAAGGTATTTTGAGTGAAATCACTGAATATACCTTTAAACAAACCAAAAGCAAAACAGAAAACAGACAACGAGAAAAACAAAAACAAGGAGGAAAAAATGTAGGTGATGAATACACCTACATTTGAAAACATGAAGGTGAAGATAGTGGTTCATTGTATTGCAAGGTGGAAGAGTGGAGCAGCTGTGACAGGTGTGGTGTCCAACTGTCCATGGGATAGAAGCAGACAAACATGTGTAGACGAGCATACAAACACATACCCCCTCCGCCTAGAACAACAACAACATCCCTAACTGTGTGTGTGTGTGTGTGTGTGTGTGTTTAGGTGTGATCCGCACTCTCACTGTCTTGGATCGAGAGGAGAAGTCAGAGCACACCATTGAGGTGAGACCTCTCAGTTTCAAAACAACGCTTTCCTTTTGGTGAACTGTTGATGTTTATACTTTGCTGTAAAAATGTCTTGCTTATACACAATTTGACAAAAAAAAAAAATCAAATCAAAACAATGACACACCCACTCTCACTAATCCCCGGCGGTAACCCCCTCCAACGTCCCTCTCCCCACCCAACCCTCTGCTCCCCTTCCATCCCCCCTCAAATCCACTCCCTCGCCCCGGCCGTCGATCCCTCTCTCAGGTCATAGTGTCGGACAACGGCGCCCCGCCGCTGCGCTCCACGGCCTCTGTGGTGATCCGGGTGCTCGACGACAACGACAACAAGCCGCGGTTCACCGACAAGCTCTTCCACGTCAAGCTGCCCGCCCAGCGAGGCCACGCCGCCAGCCAGGACGTCTGCCGCATGGTCGCCCGCGACGACGACCTGGGGCCCAACGCCGAGGTCACCTACAGCCTCCAGGACACCCAGGACGGGAGGTTCGACGTCGACCCTGTGAGCGGCGTGGTCACGTCCCGGGGAGACTTCTGGCCTGGAAACTACAGTATTGTCACGGTATGGTAGCTCTTGTACTTAACCCATTTATAGGCCTGAGATCAGATTCTAAAAAATGTCTCCTACATCCTGACAGTTTTCTGAAAAAAGCTAGGTTTCTATGTCAGTCGTTCTTCGGTTTTTCAAAAATAGCAGATCTACAAGCTCGTATGGGATTTATATAGCGCTTTTCGTGATACTCAAAGAAGCTTTTCATGTGTTGGGGCCAGGGGGGGAACAAGAGAAAAGGACAACTTTATTAGAAAAAAACAATTGCGTCATCAGTGCCCATACCCGAGGAGGGGGTTGGCGATAGGGCCTTTCTGTGTGGAGTTTGCATGTTCTCCCCGTGTCCCCTAGGGTAGGTACCCTCACAAAAACATGCCGTAGGCCTGGTCTCTAAAACTACCTCCCCCTGGCCAGCCGCGGCGCCTGATGGAGGGGAAAGGAACTGGTCGGAATAACGTGTCCCTTCCACGCGCTACGTCCGGCCGGGGAAATTCCCCTATGTCAGGTGAAAAGAAGCAGCTTGGACTCCTCATGCATAGAAGGAGGCATGAGGTCAGTCCGCTGCCCCCCCAGGTTGGCAGAGGAAGTGTAGCGCCCAGGATTACATTAGATAATTGGCACTGGGTGAAAAGAAAAATCTGGGTTACAAAATCGTGGGATAAAAATTTTTAAAAAAAAAAGAAAAAAAAAATTAAAATAATAAAACCAATAAAATAGTGCATATATAACAAGTTTTAAAAACACATCAGCTTGGGAATGCGATTGCGAACAGGTGGGTTTTCAGTGCGGATTTGAAGGTGGGAAGTGAGGGGGCATCTCGGATGCTATGAGCTTGTAGATCTGCTATTTTTCAATAGCTAAAGCACTCACTAGGGACTACTCTGAATAATTTCCAGTGGTTTTGTTATGATATACCTATGCACCTACATAATTGTGAATTAGTAAAACCAACACGGATAGAACTGTGTCAAGTTTAGCATATTATGCAAAGTCACGTACCAGTTGTGTAGATAATAAGTGGCTGCTGTGCACAATAAATATTCAATAAGAATAAAATAGTGTGCTTGGGTTCCTGGTGGGCGGCTCGGCTCAACAAGTGAATGCAGACCATGTCTGTAATTAATGAAAAAACAAAATAAGAAGATTGTGTTTTCCTTGTGAACATCCAGACGTGGTTTTAAATCCAGCCCATGTCTTGTCTTGCAAAATAGATTTTAGTTTCATGGTACTCTGGGGAGCATGCATGTGCTCAACAAGTTGCATGGTGGGGTAAGTCTTTTTGGGCTATATGAGTGTCGCTAGAGGAGTTGCCTTTGGGTCAACAAAAAGTATTCATCCTTTTATGAAGGTGCACAGGAAATTCCATGACAGACATACCAACATAAAACCAGGCACACAGCATCAATCAATCATATCCTAACATTATACTACTCCATCATTACTTATGACCTACTGTAGCAGTTGCAAATAGCCAATCACAATGCCCCTGTATTTTAGCCTGGTGTCTCCCCTCCTAGCCTCCTAGGTCTGTCACCATTGCATATTTAAGTTGACGATTAATTGTGATTAACAATTAAATCGTGTTTTTTTGCATTGAACATTGGAACGTTACAATTTGTATTTCTGTTTACCGTTTAGGCTTCGTAATCACAAATTGCACAGGGCAGATATAACAAATGAAATAACTTAAATGTACAGTACACTGGAGACATTTAATAATTTTTCATCATTTACAAAAAAAATGACAAATAGTTGATCTACAATCTTGTCATGTCACAAATTACGTGTTGTACGCTTGTAAGCTTGAAGCTTGAAAAATGTTTGGATATGTATGGACAATTTTCAACATGGAAACGAATGATGATTATGCAAAGATAATTGCAATTATCTTAAATAATTGCAATTTGGCGATTATGTAATAATTGTGACAGGCATATCTGCCCCAGGGCCCTTGTCCTGTGTAGTGAATCATTCAGCATCTCTGTCTGTAAATCTTGTGAACATGCCAGGTGGCATTGCATTGCATTGATGGACAGCATTAAATCTGTCAGCAAGGTCAGAAATTAGCATGTATTTGAACAGGTTTCAGGTAAACAGCCCTTTAACAGGCTCTGGAATGCTTGCGCTGGGGCTTCATTAGTGTGACTCTTTAGAAGTAGTGGAGACTTTCAAACGTTGCTCCTGCCCACCAGCTATGCTTAAGAGGTTAAATTACCCGTACTTTAAGAGCTTAAAAGTATTTCAATAGGGCCGCACCCTCGGCTTGGTAACAAAATGGCATATGTTACGTTTCCTTGTCATCACTCTCTTATATGTGAGGCTGACCCATGGTGTAATTAAGTATAGAGAATAAGTAATTCCGTCACTCTTTGAAATGACATGCTGTTACTTGTATTCATATTGCAACAGATGGTGTGTGTGTGTGTGTGTGTGTGTGTGTGTGTGTGTGTGTGTGTGTGTGTGTGTGTGTGTGTGTGTGTGTGTGTGTGTGTGTGTGTGTGTGTGTTTGTGCACGCTATTAGTTAGTGTCAGTGAGACTGAAGGTATGCAGCAGACTGTGTACCTGTGGGAGTGGGAGAGGCTCTGTGTGTGCCAGTTATTGATTTGACAGTAATTGTTTCGTAGTTGTCTTCGTAGTATAAGTGTCAGTCAGCCGGTCGGTCAGTCAGTTCATAAGTCCATCCACTGAGTCACCGACCCCACAAATTCAATGCCACGGCAAACCAAGAACTGTTTGCAGCTTATTGTGGATTATATGTGTGTGTTATATAAATAAAAGGCAGTGAATGAGGCAAAAGAATGGAATGTTGGCTTTTGAATTAGAATATGTCTACATAGGGTGACAGTGTAGGTATTTCCTGAGAAAGTTTACTTTGTGAGTTTTCTGCTAGTAGGTAACTATGGTAGGTAACCAGGCTGTAGTTTAACCCAATTAAACCTAACCAACATTTTCTGAAAAACTTGAATTTCTCATTAGAAAAAATGAGACACCACAGGCAGTTTCTGAGTTGCTTCATACATTTTGATATTTCGTCAAACTACAGTGCACTAACTGGCTGAGCAACTGCAACGCCTTCATATTCTGAGATATTTTTACTTAAGTAAAAGTAGCAATACCACAATATAAAAAATTAAAATACAATTTAGGCATTTAGCAGACGCTCTTAATCCAGAGCGATTTACATTAAGCAAGAACAAAAAGCATGGCAATACATCATACAAAGTAGTTATCATGAATCATACGTAAGCTAAGAACGTAACAGTGGAATATCTATCAAATGAAACTATGCATATACTATATAGTGCTATGTTTACATAAAATGCTATAAGTTAGTTAAAATACAATTTACAAGTAAAAGGCCTGTATTCAAAATTTGACTTCAGTAAAAGTACAAAATTATTGGCAACAACAAGATATATTTATAGTACCAAAGTAAAATAATATTATTTCAACATTTGCCAAACTATTTCTCAATGCAAGCTCACAACGCGTTGCATTTCGAACGTGTGAAAACCAGTTGTGAATAGCTGAAGTACAAAATAAGGCTTGCACTGTACAGTATATGTTTTGTAATAATAAACACTACCTCTACAAAGTAACTAAAGTTCCTCACATGTTGTGCAGTACTTGAGTTAAGAGTAAAATGTACTTGCCCTTTCTCCTCCGTCAGATCAAAGCGACGGACCGGGGCACACCTCCACACTCCTACACCTCCAGGCTGGACATCGAGTGGGTGTCCAGGCCCGCGGCCACCACAGAACCCCTGACATTTGAGGAGGCACATTTCACCTTTGCCGTCATGGAAACGGAGCCTGTCACTCACATGGTGGGGATCATCATGACGGAGGTGCAGAGGCTCAAGTGGTTCTATATCACAGGTGAGGAAGAGACACGCGCACGCACGCACACACACACAATCGCGCAATGCACGCACAAACATACGCACGCACACATACACACGCACGCACATGCAATGCATGCACACGCACGCTTACGCTTGCTTATGGCAGTCCATCGATGTCGATGCTCCAAATATAGTTTATGAGATGATTATTGTTGTGCCTGTCGTCTGTGCATAGCCAGGTGGCTGTTCAGATGCGTGATCCGCAGACTTTGTCACAGGAGGGGCAGGGGAGGGCAGCAGTGGTGGTCGGTGGACCTTTGGCACGTCGGTGCCTCTGTGCACGCCGCTGTACTCTCCTCTCTGTGAGCTTCTCCTGAGGACGAGTGATTTCCTGGTGACAGGTAGAGCTCCAGGTGTGGCGACCAACAGCCAGGGACTCTGATGTGGTCCTTGTACCTCTTTTTTGGACCCCCAGCAGACCTTTGACCGGCTTGAAGCTGGCCATACAGGATCTGTCGGGGTAGGCGGTGGGCTGGCATACGGATCACATGCCCGACCCATCTGAGGTGTTTTTGGCCAAGGAGTGCTGTAATGCTGGGTGTGTTGGTCCGGTCGTATATTTCGATGTACACAAAGACACACACACGCGTGCACACACACAAGCACACACACACACACACACACACGTGACGCACACAAACACACACATACTGTAGACTGTCTCATTATATTATTATATTGTATGTTACAGTTTATTTCCATAATTCAAACTAATTAACAGAAGAAGAGACTGCTCCTTGAACTACTACTTCTGCTGTAGCCTACATACATCTCTCTCTGTCTCATTGGTGCTGAAACTGGGAGTGAAAGGGCCTAAAAGGGCCGGTTTCAGAGGAAGATCACATCTGACATTTACTTTATTAGCACTTAGTGCTCCCTCGTGTCAGGGAATACAAAAGGTTGCAAGCACCATCACAAGTTTATTTGCTAAAGGTCAGCAAAAGTCCCATTAAAGAGAATAATGCTGGGGGCGCATGCAGGACATGGATGCTGCACATACAGTATCTGGATGTGATGATGCCTGCAGGAACCTTTAGCTTCAATGGAAAATGCCAACAGTGCAAAGACGGCATATAGCAGTGGCACACGGGACTACTTGACTACAATGGTAATATATAGGGCCATAACCCATAAATGTCCTAGTGAGAAAATACATGGACAGCCGGCAGGAGGCATGTCCCCTACGGCGATTAGACTCCCATGCCGATATGCTACTGTACCAGATACTTAATTGCGGCATTTGTTAAGTTTGCCCCAGGTCTACATTAAGCCACAATTATATTGATGACATGGAAATGGGCTGTATCCTTTGCTCCACTGGAGTTGTACATAGGAGACAACTATGAAATGCTCAACAATTTAAAAGAAATGTCTGTATATATATATTCGCTTTCATTTCGAGCTTGGGTTTTGGTGTACGTCCACTTCAACATGGCATTCATCAAGTGATCCTATTATTCCTATAAAGCCGATCCTAGCGTAAATTTGGTTGGAGCTTTAATGTCACGGCTGAAACCGTGAAATTGAACTAACACGCCCTTAAATATTCTCGAAATGCACCGATTTTACGACATGAATAACAGGAATACGAACAAACTACAGTTATTTGACGGAAATCCAATACAAAAGAGTTTCCCCCACTCGCCTCGCTGCCCGTCATGTCCGCAACTTGCAAGCCCAACTGTGTGTTGCATGTTGAATAAATAAATAGTGAACGAAAACCTGAACCATGAATGTCTCTTTCCTGTCTACCTACGTTGTTGAATAACACCAATCACATCGTCATGACTGGAATAAGTTTCGACGCGCACAGACTGAATTTCAGTCAGACAACTCTTATAAATTAATTTAGAATATATATTTATTGAGCATAATTGAAAAAAACTCACTCTCTCAAACCTCTACGTAAATTAGTTCTAATAATTGCCGCTCTTATCAGGCAAAGAGTGCATGTGACTAGTCACCTGATCAGGTAGGCGAGTGGAGTTGTCTGCCTGAACTAGCTACGCAGGCTGCGCATCATATAGATAGCCTGGCTGGAGCTGTCAATTATATGACCTTGTATTATTTATGGAGTGCCTCAGGCCTACAAGGAGGTTTTGCACATAACTCCAAAAAGACATAAAATGTATAGGATACAGTACCGAAGTTGGGAGACTTAACTCTGCAGCAGTTTCCAATGTCTCTCCATGTCACGAAAGTATTCCAGCGCAGGTAGCGTGCGCCGCTCCCAAAATCCTCTCGCATGTATGCGTTTAAATGGCTTAAGTCAGTGGTTCCCAAAATGGGGTCCGGGGACCCCTAGGGGTCCTTGAGGGAGTTCCAGGGGGTCCCCAGCCAAATGATAGTTAGAAACCAAATGGATCCTTATGGGTCTGTAACTCTGTTAAACTAACAGTGATTTTACAATATAAATTGAGATAGATATGAAGAGGGAAACATGATAAAAACAAGAAAGTGGCCACACACGCCAATAGCCAGAGTGCCAATACTTTTATTAGGACACAGCAGGTTAAGACAAATTAATCCTTATCCTAATAAAAGTATTGGCACTCTAATGTGCGGCCACTTTCTTGTTTTTTCAAGATTCCCTCTTAAGTTATCTCCCGTGGGCCGGCACCGCTAAAAGTGCGATTTTAATTGCTTGTACACTTGGAAACATCCTACCAATCTCATATGACAAAAATTTGACAATTTCTTTTTCACATGTATTATTTATAGAGAGTATGCACATGCATGCTTTTCCTATCAGGACACGCCCCACTCATCTAGACTGAGTGGCAAAACATTGAGCAGCATGTGTTGGAGTTTGGAGTGTTGGAGTTTGGAAGCGCTCGTTGGAAGTCACTCAACCGTCCTGCATACCACCTGTTTCTAAATGTCACATAATACAGGAGGCAGCAAAAGGTTGTGTTATTGAAAACAAGCACTTCCAAACTCTGACACTCTGAAAAATAATAAAATACAGGGCATTTCTTGACAGAAAGTAGCTCATAACATTTCTATGGTGGATTTTTATGAAACAAAAACTTTGCAGATAGAAAGAGGATAATTCAAGCTTTTCGTACAGCTGCAATGTTGGTGAGTTTAACCTTGTTTAATGCAATCAGTCAGGACTTTTCTGTTTGGATGAATGGGCTGTCAATGCCAGAAAGTAGTTTTTTGCCACTCAGTGGGAGTTCCCGCATAACTTCTAGGTACGATGATGTCCCGCGCATACCCTCTATTATTAGTTTTATAGTTTTTATAGTAGCTACATTTTTGGAGTGAATACATATTTCATGTTTAGATGCCTGTCAGCTGGTCAGACATAGCTGCGCCGCCTGTCTATGATAGAAATATCACACCTGTGTGAAGTGACTGAGGGGCGCTCATATATTAAAGTCTAACTCATGTTGATGTGATGTAATGGTGATTACATTTAACGCCATTAAGTTAAGAGACAATATGACGTAAATGACACATTATGACGTAAATCTTCCCTTCATTGTCAATGCGTTTACAAAACAAACATTGAACTAAAGACAAACATTAAACCTGTGTATAGGAGTGGATATAGCGCCCCTCAAAAACGGGTGCAGACAAAACCTATGACAGCTCCCGACCAGACGTGAGATTAATTGGCGTGACTGAGGTACAGTAAATCAAAGTCCAAAGTCACGTTGGAATGATAAATGCCGTCAATTCGGTGTAAATCACGTTGATAATGAGGCCCTAATGACATGTTTGGGGCAGGGGGCGAGAGAAAAGTTATGGGAGTTAGGTAGTCATCAGCAGCCGGCAGAGATCAGCACTACTCGGCCACGCCGGGACAACTGTGACTTAATACTCTCCTCGTCTCTCTGTCCCTCTCTGTCTCTCTCTGTCTCTCTCTGTCCCTCTCGGTCTCTCTCTGTCTCTCTCTGTCCCTCTCTGTCTCTCTCTGTCTCTCTCTGTCTCTCTCTGTCCCTCTCTGTCCCTCTCTGTCTCTCTCTGTCTCTCTCTGTCCCTCTCTGTCCCTCTCTGTCTCACTCTGTCCCTCTCTGTCCCTCTCTGTCTCACTCTGTCCCTCTCTGTCTCTCTCTGTCCCTCTCTGTCCCTCTCTGTCCCTCTCTGTCCCTCTCTGTCTCACTCTGTCTCACTCTGTCCCTCTCTGTCTCTCTCTGTCCCTCTCTGTCTCTCTCTGTCTCTCTCTGTCCCTCTCTGTCTCACTCTGTACCTCACTGTCTATCTCTGTCCCTCTCTGTCCCTCTCTGTCTCTCTCTGTCTCTCTCTGTCCCTCTCTGTCTCTCTCTGTCCCTCTCTGTCTCACTCTGTCCCTCTCTGTCCCTCTCTGTCTCTCTCTGTCTCTCTCTGTCCTACTCTGTCTCTCTCTGTCCCTCTCTGTCCCTCTCTGTCCCTCTCTGTCTCTCTCTGTCCCCCTCTGTCTCTCTCTGTCCATATCTGTCTCTCTCTGTCCCTCTCTCTGTCCATCTCTGTCTCTCTGTCCCTCTCTGTCTCTCTCTGTCCATCTCTGTCTCTCTCTGTCCCTCTCTCTCTCTGTCTCTCTCTTTCTCTTGTCTCTATCCCTTCACTTTCTCCCTCCATATCCTTTTCTCCTGCTCTGTCCACCTATCTCACCTTTTGAAAGTCTGAAAGACTGAGATTATGTTTTAACCACTTAACACTCGTAGTACCTCGTTGTACGTCAAATAGCACAAATAGAGGATCAAGCTTTGAGCTTGTCGAGCTGCTATGTTCTTCATTTCTACGGAACGTTCTTCTGTTTTGGCTCAATGTTTTCCTATTTTTGCATTTTTACAGCGTTTTTCTATGCACAGATTGCTTACTCAATGCATTTTACAATGGTCCATTAATTCATACATTGGGGATGACCTATTGTGACCTGCCCAGAATAAGGTCACCATGGTGCATGTGATTAATGACATTTTTGTTTCACCAGCCAAGATAATTGAACGAGAAGGGGAAAAAAAACATTTGAGCAGGAAGAAGCCAATGTCACAGGGGCCCTGGGCCAGGTGTGGTACACAATAGTGCTCTCACCAGTCTGGACCCCAGGGTGCCCATGTTTGACTAACTGTGTCAACTGAGAAAGTGTTCATCTGTTATCCTTGAGAGATCACGTTGTTATGGAATCACAGAGAGAGATATGCATCTGCCTGCTTCTGCACAGAGAGGAAGAGAAAGGAGGAATATAAATATGATCATATCACTGTGGGAGAGGAATTCCTTCATAAAACAACATTCCCTCACTCTGTCTTTGAAATCAGTGGTACGGCGCAATTGATGATATTCACACGGCTGCCAAATTGCCAGTAAGGTGATACCTAGGTGACACTTCCCATAGAGAGCCCATTCATCCAAACAGAAAAGTCCTGAAATTATATTAAACAACGTCAAAATCACCAACATTGCAGCTGTAGGGAAAGCTTGAATTATCCTCTTTCAATCTGTAAAGTTTTTGTTAAATAAAAATCCACCTTAGACATTTTATGAGTTACTTCCTGTCAAGAAATTCCTTGCAGATGATTTTCTTCTAGGTATGGAAGCGCTCGTTATCAGTAAAGCAACCTCCTGCTGTCTCCTGCATTATGTGCACATTCTAAACAGGTGGTACACATGGGCTATTGAGTGATAGTCAACGAGCACTTCCAAACTACAGCACTTGTCTACGGTGGATTTTTATGAAACAAACACTTTACAGATTGAAAGAGGATAATTCAAGCTTTCCCTACAGCTGCAATGTTGGTGATTTTGACGTTTAATATAATTAGAGAGGACTTTTCTGTTTGGGTGAATGGGTTGTCTATGGGAAGTGTCACCTACTGTAGGTATCACCTTGCTGGCAAGATGGCAGCCGTGTGAATATCATCAATAGAATAGATTAGAACACAGTGGAGTGGATCAGATACTAACATAGATTATAAACCATTATTCACCTAGTTATAGTTTGCGGTCTGCTATAATAGAATATTAATTTTATTGTTTTTGGCTAAATGTCACTGCATGGTTAAGAATTCATGGACATTTGAATTTCATTCGTACTGTATCTGTATGAACTATTCTCAGCTAGACCTTTCAAATCTGGACTTGACACACATTGTGCACATTGTGATTTTTGTGTGAGTGTTGGATTACTTTACTCAAGCAAGTAAGTCTCTGTAATTAGATTCTTTAAAGTTAAATTCAATGGCTTCTTTGGGGGGGGGGGGCTTTATTGATAGTACACAGTGGAGTGACAGGAAACAGGGAGCGAGAGACTGGGAGTGACACGCAGAAAAGGTCAATGGGATCAGTATTAAAAACCCACGACACACTGTCATTAGAGCCTATACTGTATATGTGGTAGAGATGAGATGAGATATACTTTATTAATCCCCGAGGGGAAATTGAAGTGTTACAACAGCATAAAGTGCATAGAAGCTAAAAACTACTGGACAGACAGATAAACATAAAACAGACACAAAAGGACATAATCACACAAGACCAGGACAACCAAGGACCATATGCCATTTGTGGGGGGGGGGGCAGTTCTTATGCATTTGCATTGAGTAGTCTGATGGCAGTTGGCATAAAAGAGAGTCTGTAACGTTCCGTGCGCATCGGGGGGAGTGTGAGCCTACGGCTGAAAGTGCTCGTCCTATCCCGCAGCACACCATGGAAGGGGTGGGAGGGATTTGCCAGCATGGAGTCTAGTTTAACCCCGATCCTCCTCTCCACGACTGACTGCAGGCTCTCCATTCGGAGGCCAACAACAGAGCTGGCCTTCTTTATAATTTTGTTGAGCTCACCGGCCTTGATGCCCCCTCCCCAGCATACCACTGCATAGAACAGCACGCTGGCCACAACAGACTGGTAGAACATCACCAGTAACCTGCTACACACACCAAAAGACTTGAGCCTCCTCAGGAGGTACAGTCTGCTCTGTCCCTTCTTGTAGACAGCCTCTGTGTTGTCTTTCCAGTCCAGGTCTTTGTTCAGGTGGACACCCAGGAACTTGTAGGAGTCAACAATCTCTACCTCCTCTCCCTGGATGGTGATGGGTGCTGGGGTCCTCCTCTTGCTCCGCCTGGCGTCGAACACCAGCTCTTTAGTCTTTTTAATGTTCAACAGTAGGTGGTTCTGTTCCGCCCAGCCAATGAAGTTCTCCACCACGCTCCTGTACTCCCCGTCATTGTCCTCAGTGATGCAGCCCACAATGGAGGAGTCATCAGAGAACTTCTGGAGATGGCATGTTGGCGAGTTGAAGCTGAAGTCGGAGGTGTAAATGGTGAACAGAAAAGGTGACAGAACGGTTCCCTGGGGTACTCCAGTGCTTCACATCACCACTTCTGACTGGCAGCCTTGTAGCCGCACATACTGTGGTCTCAGGGTGAGATAGTTGGTAATCCATTCCACCAGGTTGTGGTCCACATGCATGGAAGCAAGCTTCTCAGCAAGCAGGGGGGGCCGGATGGTATTGAACGCACTGGAGAAATCGAAGAACATGATCCTCACCGTGCTCTCCTTTTTCTCCAGATGTGCGTAGGCCCTCTGCAGCATGTAGATGATGGCATCCTCCACACCAACTTTGGCCCGGTAGGCGAACTGTAGAGGGTCCAGGGACTCACTCACCACCGGCCGTAGGTGCTGCAGAACCAGTCTCTCCAGGGTTTTCATGATGTGTGAAGTCAATACCACTGGCCTGTAGTCGTTCAGAGTACTGGGATGCGCTCCTTTCGGCACTGGGATGATGCAGGATGTCTTCCACCTCTTCGGCACCCTCCTCAGCCTCAACGAGAGGTTGAAAAGGTGCTCGAACACCGCTGACAGCTGGTCTGCACACATCCTCAGCACCCTTGGACTGATGCCATCGGGCCCTGCCGACTTGCCCTGATGTAGCCTCTTCAGTTCAATCTTCACCTGGTCAGCAGTCACAGTCAGTGGTGGTGGAGGAGAGGGGGGGGGGGAGGTCACGGGGGGGCTTGTGCTGGGATATGAGCTGGAGGGCTGGTATGTAGGGTCAATACACGACACCCACGACACACTGTCATTAGAGCCTATACAGTATTATGTGGTATGTAGGGTCAATGAGCTAAACCCACGACACACTGTCATTAGAGCCTATACAGTATATGTGGAGTCAATGAGCTAAACATGTCAGACCGCCAGTATGTTTAATGTTTTACCTTAACTTATGGCAGATGAGCGTGTAAACAAACAAACTAAAAGTCTTGGTGCAGTATTAGGGCGGAGAGAATGAAAGCATGCATGAAAGGAGGAGGGGAACAGCTTCCCATCTTTTCCAACAACACATGCCAGAAAAGGTGGGAAAGGGAAAAGGAAGGCGGGGATTATCACAAGCCTGCTTTGTTACATTATAGGCCACTGTCACTGCACCTTTGATGTACAGAAACCTATACAGAGCCCCACTAAAGAATATTTGCCTGTTCCAAAATTATATCAAGTTCAGTAAAAAAGACCATCTTCAGCAGAAAGACGCGATAATGTTATACTCTCCCAAGGTGAGAGGAAAGTTTAAGCCATAAAACTATGGCACAATATCCGTCGATGGATATCGATGCGTGTCTTTGTAACAACAGTGGCTGAGGATTTAACCTGCCGGTGCCTCAATTTCACTGTGTATTTCCTATATTGTCTCACCAAAGAACAAAAAGTACAAAGCAATGTGGACTGTCCTACTTCCTTTCAAACAAATGAATCCTCCAATGGTCTCCAACCGTGAAGACAGCCAGGTAGCGCCGAGTGTTACCGACTGAAATAAGAGGAAGTCAATGACGCAAGCAATGTGTGTGAGTGTGACTGTGTGTGCGCGCGCACACACGTGTATGTGTGTGTGTATGCGTGCCGTGCGTGTGAACGAGAAAGAAATAGTGAGTCTGGAAAAAGGTGATGAGTGAGAGACTGAGAGTGCAAAACGGAGATGAAGAGACCTAGTGAAAGAAAAGAAACTCACTCTCTCAAACCAACCAAATCAAATTATTTCTAATTCGAGAACTGAACGTCATTACATTTTGTTCTACTTCCCCGGTCAATTTGACACGAATCTGGCGGCCATATCGGAATTACATGTATAATGTATTATTTAAATAGAGTAGATTAGTAGGAGCCCTGAGAGGCTTCAAAAGGTGGATTTCTTAATAAACACCATCTGGTTCAGCAAGCGTGAGTTTCATTCATGCTGGGTTAGCATTCTGTTCAAAATGCGTCACGGCCAAATGTCTCCCCAACGATACAGCACTGTGATCAGGGAGGGAGGGAGGGAGGGAGGGAGAGAGGGAGAGAGGGAGAGAGAGAGAGAGAGAGAGAGAGAGAGAGAGAGAGAGAGAGAGAGATGGGGGGAGGGGGTAGGTACAGAATAAAATAGAATAAGACATACAAACAGTGAGGTAACAAGAGAGAGACAAAGCGAGTCACAGTGGGCGAGAGATTGTCTAACAGGCAGTTATATTTTTGTATAGAATGGAGATCATGACCAAGGTTACACTCGTTATGACATCATTGCTGAATCAGAAAGTGCCATAGGGTGCACCAACTGGCAAAAGAAGGGTACTGATTTGTGCTTTGGGTGCAGCTAAAGTCCACATACGTACTTGCCTTGTTCACATTCCTTTGCACGAATTTCAATTCAGAAATCAACTTTATCCTTGTTAGTTTCTTTTCCTCCGCTTAGTCATATGCTTAAATTCAGTGGGTCCTCTTTCGTTATTTCAGTGCATTAACCTATTACACCGCTATGGGTACATAACACCGCTATGGGGATGTTACAGCACAATAAACACCAAAAATGAAATTCTATACTTATCTGTTATTACACTATCTGAGTATAATACTGTAGGTGTTTACTGTCAGTCACGATTTGTCTCTCCACCTGTCTGTCTCTCTCTCTCTCTCTCTCTCTCTTTCTCTTACACTCTATTCCCTCCTCAGTGGCTTGACAATAACTCACACTTCACTAATCAGCCTGCAGCCTATAAAACTGGACTCATTCTGTTCACTCACCGCCAGATCCTAGTAGCTAGTTGTTGCATTGTGTGTTATGTCTTTGCTGTTAGCCTGCCTCAGCTGCTGTAAGCCTGTTCTTTGTAGTATCACTACTGGGTTTGATCTGCCTTGCTTGTCTGCTTCTGGACACAACGTGACAGTTTACAGTATAGGTTCATACACAGGTTAATACATTGGAATAAGAGTCTAAGACCATTGTAAATTGTTACTTTAGATATAGTTTACATTTACAATATGTTCATCTTGGCCCGTCCCCCATAGTGCTCTCTGTAGTTTTATGATATAATTACTTCAGACTCGAGCTGATTTCCTGATTAAAACCTTGGTCAATCGAAGTTGAACTGAATTAATGCAGCCAGTGGTGTTTTTGCATCAACAAACAACCCATCTGATTGTCTCAGTGCCCTCCAATCGTCTGGATGGATGGATGTGGAAAAACAGGGGTTTGTCAACCTGTCCAGCTGTGGTGGATTGATTCATATCAGGGGGGAATACAAATTAAAACAGTTTCTTTATCTCTGTCTGTCTGAATCTCTCTTTCCCCCTCTTCTCTGTGCCAGGTGGTGACGAGGAAAAGGACTTTGACATTCAAAGGAACACAGGGACCATAGTGATTGCCAGGCGTCTGGATGCAGGCAGACGTTCTAACTACAACCTGACCATCACAGTTACAGATGGACACCAACATGCAACCACACAGGTTAGTTGATAACACAAACAACTAGATTGTTTCCAGAAATCGTGATGCAAAGTCAACTTTCTGCCAAAACGACTCTAAATTGAGTCCAATGAGGTGAGCTAGAAATCTGTACATGTAGTTCAGAAGTTATGTTCTGACAACAACAACAGCATGCCAGTCACCGTATTAGCCAAGTAGTAGCCAAGTAAGGGAAGTAGTAGCCAAGTAAGGGAATCACAGAGGGAGTTTGGGTAAAACACACATCACAACTGTCACTCGATCCTGTAGGTTTACATTCTATTCTATAACATACGACGAATTAGACCGTAACTCACCCAGGAGTCAGCCCAGCTCCTAATCCAGACAACAGTCTTGTCAAAACTTGACTATTGTAACTCCCTCCTTACTGGCCTACCGGCATGTGCACTTAAACCTCTCCAACTGATCCAAAATGCTGCAGCTTGCTTGGTCTTCAACCAGCCACAATTCTCACATGTCTCCCCCCTTCTCCGCTCCCTCCATTGGCTCCCGGTCGCTGCCCGCACAGAATACAAAACTCTGATGCTGGCATTCAAAACAACCAAAGGCATGGCTCCCCCATATCTCACAAGTATGATCGAACCCTACAAACCCTCCCGTGCACTCAGATCAGCAAACGCAGGGAAGCTGGAAGTATACCTTCACTAAAAACGCCGGGACAACACTCCACACGTCCCAAACTCTTCTCCCTTCTGGCTCCAAAATTATGGAATGCACTTCCCATTGCAGTCAGAACTGCAGCCTCACTCCCAATCTTCCGCCGTAGTCTGAAAACCCACCTTTTCAGACTCCATCATGGGATTCATGGCCCATAGGACTTGCCCTAGCCCCTTAGATAGCACTTTATGTAGACTTAGATAGCATTTTATACAGACTGACAGCACTAGAATTGCATTTTATGTAGTCCTAGCACTTTATAGTACATATGTATAGTATAATATAGTATAGTATGCATAGTTTATATATATATAGTTTCATTATATAGATACTCCACTGTTACGTTCTTAGCTTACCCATGTTTCATGATAACTACTTTTTATGCATGTGATGTATGCCATGCTTTTTTGTTATTGCTTTATGTAAATCGCTCTGGATTAAGAGCGTCTGCTAAATGCCTGAATTGTAAATTGTAAATTGTAAAATACATCAAACTAATTAACAAAAAGAAGACAAAATAATTTAAGCAGTCATACTCTGCACTTGTAAGTGTTCAAGTGATTCTTTAATGGGTCTTTAAGTTATAGATTTCTATAATGAACACTTAGATGCTGCACTTACCCAGGGAGCCCCCCGCTTGAGTTCCTTCGGTCCTTGTATATGTTTTGTCTCACTGTGATGCTGTTGCTTTTCTGTTCTTTTTCTGTAATGTGTCTCAGTTGTTTTCACTGTTTGTACTGTTCTCGCTGTTGTTATTCTGTGTGGTAGCTTTAGTGCATTAGTTTTTATTTTCTCCTGTACAGCACTTTGAAAAACCCTAGAGTTTTGAAATAAAGTGGATTGGATTGGATAGATACAACCGTAGAATGAGTTTCGATTTCTTGGACCATCTGTTCAGTTTTTTCTTAAATAGTTCCTTCTTTCTTATTCCATCTCCACAACTACAGGCCTATATCAAAGTTCTGGACATGAACGAGCACCGGCCTGTCTTCCTGAAGCCACTGTATGAGGTAAGAGCAATCTCTGTTTCCAGAATTGTGCTGGTTCACTGAAGGTACATTACTGTATGTTTCATATCGTTGCTGTCGGGGAGAAACCACCTAACTCGATCTTTGAGGCTTTTGATTTTGTTTCACGAATCAATGCTATTGAACACTCTTTATGTCTGTGTGTTGGTTAAAAAAATGTAACCAATGAAAAGTATTAAAAAGACAAAAAACAAAAACCTTAACTCCTTTGGACCCTCAAAAACAGCACCTCTCCAGTCCTCTCATCTATAAATGAACCAAGTCTCCGACTTCAAATTCGACACACATGTTCCACACCACCACAGGGAGTGCAGTGCCCGGTGTCGAGTTGGTCGGACACACGGTTGTCTAGAAGCGCCCCAAAAAGGCCTCTGCCCGGGCTCTGGACAGGGCCCCTGGCCCCCTGCCCCGGGTCCATATATGGAGCTGGCTTGTTCTGACATCATTCTGACGCCTGCATAGACTCCATATTTGGGCATGCCTGAACAAGAACTCCATATATGGGCATAAAAGGGACACAGACATAATATCTGGGTGGGGCATGCATTTCCAACTTGCATCGTTCTAAGTAGGCCAGTGCCCAACGGGCACCGCTGTAGAGGCTCCAAGGGCACCGCTCTAGTGTAAGTAATTGGCAATATATAAAGTCTCAACACCGACTTTGATGAGGCAGTGTTGCTTTGTTTTAAAAAATATGTAGCCTAAGGTTTTCTTAATTTTCTGATAAATGTATATTTTTCATTTCCTGAAATGTTTTGGAGTTAGTTGGTTTCTTCCCGACAGCAGAGATATTATTAAGCAATATTACACGAGAGGGTGTGGGTTAACGTGATTATTGCCACGACAGGAACGAGACGGAGTCTAGTTCCGCAAGCATCACTGAAGTGGCAATAATCACGTTAACCCACACCCTCGAGTGTAATATTGCAATTCTACCACAGTTACCCTTAAAACGAAGAAAATCGCTGAAAGTGCACGAGCATCATGAGGATCACTGCTCTGAAATATAGAAGCACAGTGTGGCGGAGGTACCTGCATGTACCTACGTTGTACCCGTTGTGGTGAGATCAAATCTCACCGCCACATTTTTTTGTGCTTCCCCTATGCTGTCTTCCTCTCAACTGTACAATTTAGCCATTGGTACGTTCATCCAGAGCAATTTTCTTTTTTAAAGAACAAGTTCAGAGTAGGGGCCATGGACATGTGTTGCGCATAAGGCAACGGTCCGTGGTATTAGAGTGCTATTAGAAAACCGATATGCTACAGAAGTACCAGCATACGATATCCAGTAACCAACATACCTAACATCTAATCTACATACAGATGAAACGAAATGCAGATGCAAACACAGCGTAGAGGCATGGTAGGATGGAGGAAGATTGGATTGAACCCTGAGGGTGGTAAGCTTGAAATTAGGTTTAATATGAAGGTTTCCAAGACTGTGCCAGAAAATAGGAAAGTGACTCTGCAGAGTCAGAAGAGTCTAGACCAGCAGGGAATGGAAGGTTCATGCCACTTGCTGTAGATTATCACAGCATGCAAAATAAAGTACAGGGTTGGATTCTGGCCTCTAAGTATTTACCATGTCCTTGGCTACCTTGTATAGGTCATCACAGACAGCTGGCGTTTCCCATCAAAGACAAATACCATGAGACTTGAGAAATGAATTGAAAATAAAATGAAAGAAATGCCCGTGTTCCGAGTGGGTTGTTGATTATACAACAAACTAGAAAAAGTGCCCTTCTGGGCACAGGTCTCCACCAGGATAGGAATGTAGGACATTGCAGCTTGCCTTCATCTGGTGGTAGGATAAAAGGGCAACAAAAGTAAATTAGAGGTAAAAACACTTTTCGGCCACCTTGAGGCTGAGTTGAAATTGTTCATGCGGCATTTCTTCCTCGGCCTAGTGGGAATGTGCGTGCACAATTTCATGGAAATCACGCGATGTGTTCATGATTTGCAGCATTTTGTTTGAAACTGAGCACTCCTGTGAACTTTGGAAGCCAATCTTAACCAATCAGGATGAAATCTGAAAGACCCGTTTCGTTGAATGGCTCTAGAGAGACTGTGTACCAATTTGCGCAATGTTTGGACAAAAACTGTAGGTGTACTGTGCAAAAACTTGTTTTGCACAAAGCGGCCTCCTGGTGGCGCTATAACAGGCCGTTCTGGAAATTTTGGTTCATCGTTGGCATCCAGGGAGTGTGTGTGCAAAATTTGGCATCGACCGGGTTAACGGTGGCCGAGATTAGCTGCTCACGGACACACGGACGGACGGACGGACGGACGGACAGACGGACACACACACACACACACGGACGGACGGACGGACGGAGTGCAAAACATACTCTCCCCCCATGCCTTCGGCCTGGTGGAGACAATAAGTATACGAAATGAGTTTGCTCATTCCTGACTCAAGGTGTCTATTCTAGTCCAAATTCCCTGCTGCTGCTTCTCTGCTTCTCTGTCTTCTCTTTCCGAGGCTGCCATTAAACTTTTACTGTGTCTCATGGTTGTGGAGGCTCAGCGTTATCTGCGCTTTGGGAAACTTAACCTGATCATAAGCCTTGGAAAGATTAATCATTCAGTGGTGGTATAGCCATTTACATTTTAAAGAACATTTACTCAAGTACTGTAATTACTAGGTCATTCGTAAAAAGTATTTACTTTTTACATACTTTAAACTTCTATTCCAATGCATCTCAGAGCAGAGGCAAATAATCTATGTTTTACTCCGCTACAATCATTTGACTTCGGTTACTAGTTACTATGCAGCTTTATTTTCAAAAAATGCATTAACCACTCAAGCCCTATTTTTTACTTCAGCTATTCATGAGAAAAAAATAAAGGGGAGCTCCGCACACTCAGATCTGCTTTGTGGCTCCTCTCTTTTTCAGTGGATGAGCAGTGGTTCTTTTTCCATTTACTTCAGCTATTCGAAAGTAGTTGATCTACAAGCTCACACATTGTGAGCTTGTACTGTAGATATTTTATTTTATTTTAACTTTGGTAATTGTAATGCCAGACTGCAGGGACTATATAGGGACACATGCATCAGTATAAGCAGGAACTGGGGATGGCAATCAAGGACCGGAAAGTCTGCCGTGCAGGCATCCCTGATCTCGACCGCGGTCGAAACATGATGACGATGACTAGGCTACATTTGTAATGGAGTACTTCTCGGATAAGGGCGTCATATACATGTCTACGATGTCAATATAACGCTGTACCCTATACCTATAGGTGAGGGTTCCGGAGGATACAGCCCCGTGGAAGGACATCCTGCAGATCAGTGCCCAGGACGCAGACGTCAACAGCAGGCTGGTGTACTCCATCCACAGCAGCGTCCACCCTGACAGCACCAAGTACTTCCACCTCGACCCCAAGAGTGCAGTGCTGGTCATAACAGAGAAACTGGACTATGAGAAGATCTCCGTTCATACGCTCATTATCATGGTATGATAACAGAGGAGAGGAGAGGAGGGTGGGGGAGGGGAGGGGAGGGGAGGGGAGGAGTATTGCCCATCATCAACCCATCATAGTAAGATTTATGAATTTACTAGTCACGTATAAAATACAACATAAATAATGAGATTACTTTTCGCAGAACCATCAATTGTCCACACAGATACTACAGTATGTATGTATGTGTACCTCGGGCATTAAACCACACCCTGATCCTTTGCCCATTATCTCCCTATCTTACCATGTGGCTTTGGGATAAATTCACCTTGGCCACTTCCCATAAATACACCAGGCACTTTATTGCCACTTGTGACTTACGACTCTGAACTCTTCTCTTCTCTAAGCCCCCCACTTCAATACCTACTGTATGCTAACCACATTCTATTCATCTATTTCACCCCAGAACCTCACTGCTTCCTTCTCATTCAATATTTAAAACGTTTCACAGTCCACAATGACAGAAAGACTCACACGCGCGCGCACACACACACACACACCCGTAAACAAATGTAAAGCGTGTTCTTTCTCTTCATCAGGTGCGTGACCAGGAAATCCCCGTCAAGCGGAACTTTGTGAAGGCGGTGGTGCACGTGGAGGACTGTAACGACCACTCCCCCGCCTTCCTGAGCCCGCGCTATGAGGTCCGCCTCTCCAACCTGACCCCCAAGGGGACAGAGGTCCTCAGGGTGAAGGCCCTGGACAAAGACATGGGCAGCAATGCTCACATCAGCTACTCCCTGCACTCTGGTAGGTGGAGTGATGGATATGACTGCGTGGCTTTTAGAGTGTGTTTCCTCCTTCGTACCTACTCTTTTTCTTTCTTTTCCTGTCTGCTCAAGTACAGCAGACAGGCCATGTTTAAAGAAAATATACAGCCACAGTACGGCTCATATTCCTTAGCTGTCTCTTTAATATTTCTGACAAATCAACTGAATGAAGACGATACATTACAATGTGGAGTTCTCTTCCTCTCTACTTTTCTTTAAAACAAGCCCTGCCGAGCCAGAGTGCACCCTGATGAAAACAGATAAAACATGAGCTAGAGATAAGAATTAAGATTCTAATTAAGAGATAATAATTCTGTGTGCGTTGTTCTCCGGGTGTGACGCACGAGTTTTCAAAGGGTAACTTTGAAAATGTTGGACTTAAAGTGAATGAATGTATGATGGATACTTCTGTTGCTCTTACAGTGGTTTCAAACTCTTTGCTTTCGTGCATCGGAAATGTTTAAAATAAAACATTCTAAACCCAATTAAATATATTATTTAATGTGGCATGGGAAACCTTTTTTTAAGGCAATTGAACTAAACAGTTACAACTTGTAACTGAGAGCAACTATATGTGTTTCTTTCTTCTCCCACAGGGAACATTGACCACGTCTTCTCCATTGACCCAGAGCTGGGCTCCATCAGTTTATCCAAACCACTGGATCTTCAGCCACAGGACCAGTTTCAGTTGACGGTGAAGGCCACTGACCAGGGCTTCCCTCAGCGCAGCGACCTCTGTTCCGTCAATGTCCACATACGCATCTCTGAACAAACACCGCCCGCTTTCCCCTCTGAAGACTATTTTGCGGAGATCAGCGAGTCGAGCCTGCCCGGGACGCCCGTGGTCACCGTTTCGGCCTCTAGCCCCTCTGCCGTGCATTACAGCATCGGGAAAGGTGACCCCCATGGGACATTTCACATCAACTCCTACACTGGGTTCATCTCCATCCAAGAGCCGCTGGATTTTGAGAAATTCCCCTCCTACGAGCTCAGAGTGTCGGCCTTCACCATGACAGGGGCCTTGTCTGAGACTGTTGTTCATGTCTATGTGATCGATGAGAACGATAACGCCCCCGTCTTTCAGCAGCGGGAGTATGTGGGACAGATAAGTGAGTCTGCTCATGTAAACAGCGTGGTGATGGGGGAGAGGAACGCTCCGTTGGTTATCCAAGCCTCAGATGCAGACAGAGACTCAAACTCTTTGTTGGCCTATCACATTCTAGAGCCGGAGGCTCTTCAAGTCTTCAAGATAGACTCAAACATGGGCACCATTTCTTTGGTGTCACCTGTCGATTTTGAGGCCAAGTCTGAGTATCGCTTCACCGTTCAGGTGAGGGACTCAGGGGAGCCCTGGCTGTATGCAGCGGAGTCTGCGAAAGTCACCATCCGCATCTTAGACCTCAACGACTGCCCACCAATATTCGCTGTGCCAGTGTATGAGCCGTTTGTCTTCTTCCCAGCAGTCCAAGGTACGGAGGTTGTGCGGGTGACAGCACACGATGCTGACTCAGCAGTGTCATACAGCATCATTGAGGGGAATGTACACAACGAGTTTTTGATTCACCCTGACACTGGTGTCATCACCGTGAACAATTTCTCTGAGTTTACACCCTTTCACCAGCTGCTTGTCAAAGCCTCCGATGGCCTCTACAAAGACACGGCTCTCGTCAAGATGAACATCACCAATGTGACTGCAAGTGATCTCGGATTTGAGCTGAAAGTGTACTCGGCTAGTGTCGTAGAGAATCTCAGCTCTGTCAAAACCTTAGCAGCACTCAGAGCAAAGGGCAGCTACCTGAACGAGCCTCTAGTATACTCTGTGTTAAACCCGATGGGCAGGTTTGCCATATCCCAGACATCAGGGGTTCTGGAAACCACCGGTGTTCCGTTTGACAGAGAGGAGCAGGATGAGTATGATGTTATGGTGGAGGTAAGAGACATGAGGATGCCCCAGAGGAGAGCTGTAACTCAGGTCAGGGTCTACATAGAGGATGTCAATGACAGCCCCCCACAGTTTCTCAACCTGCCCTTTTTCGTGCTGATAAATGAAGATTCTGAGCCTGGAGATGTTTTGTACCAAGTGACTGCAAATGACAGCGACCTGGCCGAGAGTGCATCGATCATGTACTTATTAGAGGAGGATTATGATCTTTTCAGAATAGACCCCTATGTTGGCGATGTGTCCCTCCAAAGGCCTCTTGACTTCGACGCCCTAAGTAAGTATGTGTTGACCGTTCTGGCTACAGATGAGGGTAAGCCCAGTCTGACCACTTCGGCACAACTCAGCATCCAAGTGAGAAACCGAACCAACCCAGTGTTCCAGACGCTGCTCTACCCACTCAAGGTCCCCGAAAATGTGCCCCCTTTCACCACCATTTTGCATGTCCAGGCGAGGAACCCAGAGGGATATCGGCTTATTTACAACCTCCAGGAGGAAAATGTATCGAAACATTTTCACATTGATTTCAAATCGGGGGTGTTGACCGTCATTAACCCCTTGGACTATGAGAGCCAGTCCATGCACGTGTTAACAGTGCGGGCAACTGACTCTGTGACCGGCGCTTTCTCTGAAGCCACAGTTGAAATAGAAGTAGAGGACGTCAACGACAATGCTCCTGTTTTCTCAAACCTGACTCAAACAGTGGACCTAGCAGAGGGACTTCCCGTGGGCACGTCCGTCATACAGCTATCTGCGTCGGATAAAGACTCGGGGAGAAATAAAGACCTGACCTTCCAGATAGTGAAAACAGAAGAAGGGAACGAAACCAATTTCTTTCAGATCGACCCTCAGAGTGGGTTGATTGTCACAACACAGGTGCTGGATCATGAAATGCACACGCACTTTAATTTGAAAATCCTCGTCACCGACAATGGAACAGTCCCACTCAGAACCGAGGCCTATGTTTTTGTAAACGTCACTGACATCAATGACAACCCGCCAGACTTCATGGAATCCCAATACGAAGCCACGCTGGATGAAATGGCTAAATGTGGCCACATTGTCATCAAAATCCAAGCCTCAGACCCTGATACCAAGGACCTGAACAACCTTCAGTATAAGATTCTCTCAGGGAACGAAGGCAGGTACTTCAACATCAATGAGTCATCGGGGATCATCTCATTCTCCAACGTGTGCAAGAGGAATCTGGATCCCTACTATAACCTGACAGTGGCAGTTTCAGACGGAGTGTTCCAGAACACAGCCCCGGTGAACATTGACATGATGGGCAGCAACAGACACAGCCCCCACTTCAAGCAGAGCATCTATGAAGCGGAGCTGGCCGAGAACGCAGATGCTGGAACTCGGGTTATCCGACTGGCTGCCATAGACCCAGACGATGGACCGTATGGTAGCGTGGACTACACCATCATAAACAAACTGGCCGACGAGACATTCGCCATCGACAACAACGGGCAGATAATCACAACGCAGCCTCTGGACAGGGAGAACCCCACTCAGAGAGTGATAGCCATCAAAGTAATGGCCAAAGATGGTGGAGGGAGAGTGGCATTCTGTACGGTCAAGATTATCCTCACAGACGAGAATGACAACGCTCCCCAGTTCAAGGCGACAGCGTACCATGTTGCCATCCAGTCGACTGTAAATAAAGGTTCGCCCGTGATCCAGATCATAGCGTACGACGCAGACGAAGGCAAAAATGCAGACGTGACGTACACCGTGGACGAGGTAGAGGAGGAGATCACAGAAGACGTCATTGAGATCAACCCCTTCACTGGCGTCGTGACTGTCAAGGAGAGCCTGGCCAGCATGGAGAACAAGATCTTCAACTTCAAGGTCAAGGCGCGCGACGGAGGTCTGCCGTTCAGGAACACCACTGTTCCCGTTCAGGTCAAGGTGGTGCCGCCCGAGGTTCCCCTCCCGAAGTTCTCGGAACCCCTGTACTCCTTCACGGCGTCCGAGGACGTGGTCGTCGGCACGGAGATCGGCTCGGTGAGGGCGGACTCCGACATGCCGCTCATATACAGCCTGGTGGACGGCAACACGGTGGAGAGCAACCAGGACAGAGTGTTCAGCCTGGACAAAGAGAGCGGAACGCTGCTGGTTCAGAAGACCATGGACCACGAGAGGACCAAGTGGTACCAGATAGACGTGATCGCCCAGGGGAACCACAACGGGACGGACGTGGCCTCGCTGGTGTCCGTCAGCATTCAGGTCCAGGACGTGAACGACAACGAGCCGGTGTTTGAGGCCAGCCCCTACAAGGCCTTCCTGGCTGAGAACATGCCTGCTGGAACCACCGTCATACAGGTGAGCAGTGGTGGCAAAAGTACTCACATAGTTAAGTAAAAGTATCAACACTGCAATATAGAAATACTCTGTTACAAGAAAAAGTCCAAATCTCGTAAACTCGAGGTTGGCACAGATGGATTAAATAGCTATAGAGATATCTCGAGGTTGGCACCGATTGGTGGTAAGTGGAAAGTACTCATTATGCAGAAGGTCCCATTTCATAAGTATAAAAGTATAAAAATAATTGTTAACCCATTTTGAACCCCTTTTGATGTTTTAAACATTTTGTTATAATTTAGCTATTGAAAAATAGCAGATCTACAAGCTCATAGTACGCCACCAAGTGGCGCGCTATAAACTTGTAGGTCTGCTATTTTTGAAAAATCGTTAAAATGTGCCTGAAATCTTTCTGAATTTTTTATTTATTTAGAAGACTTTTTTTTTCTCCGACGTCAGGGAGGCAGGCCTGAATGGATTCAATAGCAGAGTATTGGAAATTGGAATTACTCTAGAAAAGTAAATACCTCAAAAATGTACTTAAGTACAGTACCTACCGGTAGTTACTGCAGGTGAGGGAGGGAGAAATAGTGAGCACATGGGGAGTGAGAGGGAGCTCTCTGTATGGAAGGAAGGAGTGAATGAACGAGTGAAGCAGAGAAGGAGTGAGCAAGTGAGAGAAGAGTGAGTGAAGGAGCATGGGTGGAATTTGGTAAGAAGATTTTGGTAAGAGCAGGAAAGAGGGCTGAGTCTGAGTGAAAGTGAGTGAACAAACAAGCAAAGGCCCTTATTTATCAACGTACTGTACACCACGTTGATAAATATGGGCCAAACTATATTTCTCCACAGAAAGTAAAGAAAACAAAGAAATCAAAATTCCCTTACAGCCACAGTAGCCTACAGCCCTAATTTTAACCTCAAACCCCAAACCTAACCAACAATGAAATGGAGTTATAAACAACAATGAAGAACCAAACTAGAAAAAGTGCCCCTCCGGGCCATTTCTTCTAAAGTGAGTGAACAAACAAGCAAACTCTATATTTCTCTACAGAAAGTTAATAAAAAAAAAAGTCACAATTCCCTTACAGCCACAGTAGCCTACAGCCCTAATTTTAACCCCAAACCTAACCAACAATGAAATGGAGTTATAAACAATAATGAAGAACCATATCAGTAGGACTGTGTGCAATGCACATTGCCTCTCTCATTGCCAAAAGCCAAATGTTGTCCCTCTCCCCACAGGTCACCGCCAATGACGCGGACGCAGATGTGAACGGTCAGGTGACCTACAGCTTGGAGTCGCTCCCCGACGACACCACTAGTGAGAACATCGCTGACGTTTTCACCATTGGCGCGGAGGACGGCTGGATAACGACAGTCCGCGAAACGGACTGCGAGGAGCAGCGGCTGTACCGCTTCCAGGTCGTGGCCTGGGACCGGGGAGGGGACGCCAGGCTCTCGTCGTCAGTGGTGGTGGAGGTGACGGTGACGGACGAGAACGACAACAAGCCAAGCTTCTCCGAGACATCGTACCGCGGCTCGGTGGTCGAGAACAGCTGGCCCGGTGATGTCATCGTCTCCATGACCACCTCTGATGCCGACATGGCACTGGAGAACCGCCTGGTCACCTGCTACATCACAGGTGTGGCACTGTGTGTGTGTGCGTGTGTGCGTGCGTGTGTGCGTGCGTGCGTGCGTGCGTGCGTGCGTGCGTGCGTGCGTGCGTGCGTGTGATACGATAATAGATAGATAAACTACATCCTTAAAATCACAAACCCAGGCTAACTGGCAGGTAGACAGCATCATAAGATTACCAACTCAACACCCTAGAGCCAAAAGCAACAACAAATCTGAATGCTGTATTTCAGACACCAAAGTCCTGATGCCGCTAATGGAGTCAGCTTTGCTTCCAAGACATCTCTTTTGTGAATGTCCAATGGAGGGTTATTTGCATTGGGGTTACGGTGGCATGACCTCATCTTTTGGTTGTGCTTCTGTGTGTTTTTGTTTGAAAGTCTGTTGAGTGACATGATCTACAGTCAAATACTGTTTTTATTCGTCCAGATAACTATCTAACTAGTTACTGTATCTATGTATCTGTATGTTTGCCTGTATCTCAAAAACAAACATCCAGGTCAGTAGTGGGGGTGAAGGTACTGCCAGCCTAGAGAGGTTAGCGTGCTTGTACTGTTAGGAGAAGTAATTCCTTGGAGTGGCTGAGAAAATACTGGACAGGGGGTTAGTGTTAAGATGAGAAAAATAAAATGGAAAGGTTTCACTCTGAGTAACCACTATTGATCTTCGCCTGAGCTTGTTTAACCCCCAATGACAGTGGTCAACAGTACGAGATTCCAGTTGTAGTAGTAGTGCAACTGAAGTGAGTTCTATGAAGCATGGCACTGTTGTAACCGAGCATTTTGTTCACTGCGGGATCTCCCAAATGAATGAAAAGTAGTACAGCATTTCCAGCCCGAGCTATACTTCTTTGTACGTCTGAAAATAGCTGATCGAAAAGCTATTTCCAGCGGAGCATACCAAAGCGTATAAATTGGGCATTGCTCTACCCTCGCAGACGGAGACCCACTGGGCCAGTTTGCCATAGTGCAGGAGGACGAGGGCGAGTGGGGGCTGATCCTGAAGGAAGCCCTGGACCGCGAGGTGAAAGACCGGTACATCCTGACGGTCACGGCCACCGACGGAAAGTTCCAGGCCCCGGCCACCGTCGAGGTCCACGTGCTGGACGTCAACGATAACAGTCCCATTTGTGAGCAGGTGAGTCTGGTTCACGCTATAGCTGACTATAGTGTTGAAACTGTACTATAATCAGAAGGTCATATATAGTTCTTAAAATGTTTTTTTTTCTTTTTTTAGCATGGTGGGGGTATTTTTCTTCTTATCTGTTTTGATTTCCTATTTTCTGTGTTTTCATTTGTATCTGTTAGTTATCGTTATATAACTACATACTGGCGTAGCAATAGTCCACAACAACAACAATAATAAAATAAATAAATCATGTTATGATTAACAGTGAAGAACAATGTTCTGGATTAAGAGTGTCTGCTAAATGCCGAAATTGTAAATTGAAACAGTGATTCATCAGTATTAATATTGTTATTACTTTCCCATGTGTTGTAGCTGGTGTACACGGAAGTGGTCATGGAGAACTCGCCTTCCAATCAGTTCATTCTGAAGGCGTCTGCTTCGGACCCAGACACGGGCGCCAACGGCCAGGTCTCCTACACCCTCCACGGGCCTCACGCTGACAAGTTCCATCTCAACCACAAGACAGGTAATAACGGCGTCTGTTTGGGGTCAAAACACAAGCTACCCCCACCAAGTTGAGCTCAGCTGTTTGTTTGAGTTGGAGATTGGCTTTACTTGCTTGAACAAATACCTGTGGCCTGTTAGCTGTTGAGAGAACGAGAGAGCCCTGAGCTACAGTAAGTGGCAGTGCATTTTCAGTTCCTATCTTTCCACTTCCTCCACTTCACCTTCATCCATCATACTTCTGTGTCATAGCACCGTCCTCCTTCTTTTTCATAATTCTCAGCCAATCGCATTTTTGATCTTGCAGGTCTCTCCCCCCCCCCCCCCCCCCCCGATCCTATCATATTACCACGGACACGGTTAGGGTATGTTTAGATTTTCGGCAGGGTAACCCTACACTAAGGTATGGATGAATGACAAAAATGAAAACAGATGAGCTTTTGTTTGAATTCCAGTGGTTATCCTATATTGCCATTGCAGTGCACCTCTGCTTTTGTTGGGTTTTTACATGTTTTTCTTTCTCACAGGTTGATGACACACAGTGATGCCATTCCTTAGTCTACCTCTACCAACTGTTCTTTTTTAATGACTCATTTCCGCTAATGTTTTTTTATCCTAATGTCATTTTATAATTTATAATTGATGTTCTGCGTAAAGCACATTGAATTGCCTTATTGTTGAAATGTGCTATACAAATAAAATGGCCTTGCCTATCATACTGACATGCTGACGAACGGCGCATTACAGTATCTAGACACTTGTCTGCTCTATGCATTTTTCAGACCCATTGACCTCCATTTACTGTAAACATCATAGCTATTTTTGACAGGGGGGCGGGGGCATTCGAATATATTTAGAAGCATCTTCCATAAGACCGTAAAGATCTTGGATATTTCATAAAAGTGAAGGCTAAAGGCTCAGTCTGTGATTTCTTCACCTGGTTGGCAGTATATAGAACAGCAGGAACAATTTAAAAAAATTGACCTATTGTGTTTAATGTCTAGGAAATAGCGCTAGTGTGGGGGGGTCTTTTCACAAATCGCTTAATAGGCTTAACGTCTCCCTTCCCATTGTGTTCCCTTCTCTTCATCTGCACACCTGCTCCAGGTGAGCTGTTCACGCTGGCTGTGTTGGACCGGGAGAGGGAGCTGGAGCACAACCTGGTCGCCAAGGCCACGGACGGCGGTGGGCGGTCGTGCCAGGCGGACATCCAGCTGATGATCCAGGACATGAACGACAACCCTCCGCGCTTCTCCGCCAGCCACTACGACATCTCTGTGTTCGATAACACCACTGTTCGAACCCCCGTCGCCGTCCTATATGCCCAGGACCCCGATATGGGTGAGTGTTTTGTTCCATAACCATGTGGTAAGACACCTGAACCATATATTTATATATACCATACTAAGCAAAAACTAAAACTGAAATTGAAATTATTTCCCATTTTATTTTGTACCATTGAAGCTGTGCATATTAGAGTTAGACATATTTACACCATAGTGCTGTCCAGCTCATTCCACGAAACCGGTACGATTTGGCCTTTTGTGGAAGATCTGACCGAAAGGTTTTACTTTTCTGAATAGCCCACAATATTAAGGACATATTTAGCTATCAGAAAAACATAATTTCCCATCTCAGGCATTCAATTAATATTTTTATGTATTTTTATATAGAATAATATAGTAACTTAAAGAAATTTATAATAATTTCGGATATGAAGATAAAATCCGTGTTTTTACACAATCTTAAAGGGAACATTTAAATTGATGAAAAAAGATTTTCAAAAGAAATGTTGGTGACTCAATCGATAAACTACACCTTAAAAGGTCAGAGGGACTGCAAATCGTACCGGTTTCGTGGAATGAATTCCATGGGCACCATAATCATTGTTGTTGAGGAAAATATGAACGTTTCTCATTCCTCAACCCATTCCCACCTGGTCCAGTTATTTATAACAAACCCTTCACTTCTATTTGTGCTGTAAATCACATCTGGTTGTGCCAGATGACTGTCATTAAGATAACCGGTGACAACCAAGTGAAGAAAGTAGTATGTATAGTATGTCTAGTGGAGAAAGTAGTATGTATAGTCTAGTGGAGAAAGTAGTATGTATAGTCTAGTGGCGAAAGTAGTATGTATAGTAGTGGAGAAAGTGGACACAGTTTTTGGTCCAGAGTCAGTGAAGGATGATCAGTTGTGATGTTGTGGCTATTGCGTTCTATGCGGTAATTATAGGTTCCATAGGATTCCATATATGTGACCAGATTTTACAGATTTTAACACCGACTATAAATACTTTGACTTCAAATATTTATATAGCAGCATCAACGTTTTTTAATTTTTGAATACTGTACATACTGTACAGAACCCCAAGAGGGGTTCCCGTCCAGAATGAGTAGCTAGGTGTAATGTTAGAGACCACAGAAGTGAACCTTTCAAGCCTGTTTTCTCAACTCGCTGTTTTCTGCAAGACATTACTCTATAAGCCATATCTCCAAAACTGGCGGGTCAAACTGAACAACCAATATGTCAATTTGAAGCTATGATTCCCTGCTTTCATATGACATGAGAAAACGGAAATTCAAAAAAATCCAATGGCAGTCCCTCAGTCAAATTTGGCCATATATGACTAACCCATCATCATAGAACAGAATTAGGCACCCAGTGAAACCCCTCATCTCACAGCTGGATATGTCACATTTTCTGACATTTTTACATCAGTATGCTACTCTGTGTAGTATTTCAATTAACATGAACAAAAAGCTGAGTACGTTCTGCTATAATTTCGACAGACAAGTGCAGGGCCGTACCGTGTCATGTCATGTGGGTAATTCGTGTGGTAATCTTTATACATACTTTTACATGCAGACAACTACACCCCAATTCTCACACTCGGAAAAAAAAAAACGAAAAAAAACGAAACCAAAAAACGCAGCAGTGTGCAGTCTGTGCACTGTGCACGGACCTTTACTTTTACTTCAGGCCCTTCGCGTTTTCCACACGTGTCTCTGTTTCATGATGTCATGCAACGTACTGTACTGTACTGTACTTTTGAGGAGATTTACAGTACATGCAAGACAAACCCTGTTCTTGGCCTATGGCCACGCTGTAAAATTATAGGATTTCACTAGCTGTTGAAAATCCCATGCTCTGACTTGTCCAACAAAGCTTCAACAGACACATCTACAGTACATCACTGTAGTCCTCCAGCTCAGCTAGTGATTGTTGATGGATTTTATGACCGAAATGTGCTTTTTCTGGCTGTCAGGAAGCAAATAAATCTTATCAACGACTTCTGACAGATGAAAATACATGTAGTATAACCTAATGGCTGAAGTCAATTTAGAGTCAATTTTCAACTATAATCGGCAGCCCGCACACAATGTTGTACTCTAGCCTCACTTTCACTTTTCACTCAGGATCAGATTACGGCTCAAACATGTAACCGAATACCTGATTCATACTTTCAACACTCTCATTCAAGTAATTATCTACAAGTCATCAGTATAAATATATATAAACTTTATTACAGGCTCGTGGCCCACAAGGTAAGACAGTACATCACATATACGAGAATACAAATAAATAAAAATACAGTACATTTACCCAGCCCCACAGGTTACTACTCTAGGCGAGGCACTCATGCCAGTGTCCTCTGATGGTAGAAGTGTACCTTACAGAACTACGGCCTGGGTCTGTCATCTGTCCAATGAGTCTATTCACCCTGCTCATCATAAATCATCAGTATAAATCAGGCATAATGTTTGTGAAAGCATTGGTTTGACTAAACAACAGCTAATGCTACATAATGGAGTTATGTGTGTCTTGTGTTTAGTCAGTCTTCGGCTAAAAAAGAAAATACAAAAAAATACAAAAATGGTTTGCCCATGGGGATAAAAAGAAGGCTGTGAAAGACAAATTGATTTCTATGATGATGATAAGAAATGATGATAAGAAAATATTTTCTTCATGATGTTTCAAAATAAAATTGGCAAACATAGCTACTGTAAAATGTGACTCTTAAATTTCATGCAGTATTTACAGTAACTAAGTCATTGGTGTTAATGGTGTAGTAGTTAAATAGTTTATCATTTATCTATCTATCTACTGTCAAGATAACTTTTTAAGTTTGGGCTATTTTCCCATTGATTTTGGCCCACATTTGTTGAAAAGGCGATACATTGGGCCCCCCTTTGAAATGGCCCCCATACAATACTTCCTTTGAATAAACACGTTGAAGAATTCTTTTGTGGCTCTCTCGAATTTCAGAACTTGTTGTGACTACTCTGCTTACCTCGTCTCTTTAATCATGTCAACACTGTGTGTGTGTGCGTGCATGCATGCGTGCGTGCGTGCGTGCGTGCGTACGTGCGTGTGCTGCGGTGTAGGTGATTCTAGGTTATTCTGTGTGCGTGTGTTAGTGCGTGCACCGTGCGCGTGTGATTGATCTTCAACATAATAAAGATTAATAGAGACATGTCCGAGCAGCTCTGATCTCTCACCCACATAGAGCCATACCACAGCTGTGTTGACAGATACATATTATTCTCTGTGCCTTAAACATGACGCTACACTGCTAAATCCTGAGAGTTCAATTAACTTACCATGTCTTGGTCCGGAGTTTGTAATGTACTGTCAGGGTCCGTAACGAGCCAGCCTCAGTTCGTGACACGGCACGCAGCCAAGTATAAATCAGGTATTATAACACCACCTCTGGGCATCAGTGACCCTCAACTGATCTTAGATCAGATCCTGTCTAAAGTGCATCATCGTCCTCTGCATTATTTCCTTTGAAAAGGAATACGCTATTTGATATTCTGTTCACTGCTGTGCCAGTGTTCAACAACACTTGATAATTAGACATTTGAAGTAAACCTATATTTTTTTAAAGGGGAGTATACTGTAAAGATTTCATTATTTGTGGTGGTGATAACTAGTCATAGTTCTCATAGCTGCACGCAACAGTTACAGCTACATTTATTCACACAGCAATGTTTCATCAATTAAGCCAATTAATAAACCTTGACAAGGCGTGAAATGAGTCACTAACAATGAGGAGGAGTGTGAAGCTATTTCTTTCTCATTAGATGTGCATTCTACCTGCCATTGATGAGCTAGTAGTGGCATAATTACTTATCCACATTTATTAATTAATTCAGTAACATCCAAGTATTAATCAAATAAAAATAAAAGAGAGAAATACTTATTTCTCAACAACTGAACCAAAAGAAGATAATGGAGTATACAAGTCACTAGCCTTGGATCAAGACTATAATAGATGTATTTTATCGAGAATGACTTTTACTTTGGTATCTGTCGTAGATACAAAAGTAAAAGTCAGACTCAATAAAATACATGATAGGCCTAGTCTTGATCCAAGGCTAAGAATACTATTTTAACAATATACGACACAAAGGACTACCGGTACTGTTTTGATGCACAATGCATCTTCTTCAGGGTCAAAAACGTTTCCCATTGAGAAGGAATCCATAGATCTGTTTCTGGCATATTGTATTCTGAGAGCATTGACCTCTGATTGTACAGGGTCTGAAATGAAAAAGATGCCTTCCACTCTGGATCTGTCAGCTCCACTGACAGTTTTAGTGTAAAACTAATTTCTAAGGTCTCCCCTTACATGTTCTTCTCTCCCTTTCCTCTTCTCTATTTGACATGAAACAGCTGTGTGGCAATAGTTTAGGTGTGGTGTTTTATGTTTGATCAGGGATTGAAAGGACAGTTTTACACACTCGTATAGACAAGGAAGACTCACACACCGGTATGCACACACGCACGCACGCACACACACACACACACACACACACACACACACACACGAACAAACACGTGCATTCACAGACAGGTAGGCACATGCACAGTATAGCCTCTTGCGCACAGGCACACACACACACACACACACACACACACACACATACTGTACGTACACACACACACACACACACAAACACACGAACAAACACATGCATTCACAGACAGGTAGGCACATGCAAAGTATAGCCTCTTGCGCACAGGCACGCACCCACACACACACACACACACACACACACACACGATCCCTTGTATACAGTACAGTACAGTATACTGTAGATTAACCTCATGGACGTGGACAACACACACACACACACACACACTCGCGTGTGCACACTCACACGTACACATGTGCACACAAGATACAAAAGCATGTGCAGTCCTTTATAAAAATGGGCACACGCACACGCACGCACACACACACACACACACACACACACACACACACACTCTCACATGTAGGTAGGCAGGCGTCATAATTGATCAGGACAAGACAGAGCAGAGCAGCGGTGAGCCACTCCTTGAGATGTGCAGAAGCATGCCCTCTGCACCTCCTCAACGGGAGGCCTCTTACAGGAGCGAGCCCTCCGCGGGGGGCCTGTTAAAGGAGCAAGACCTCTGCACCTCAGCAGGAGGCCTCTCACAGGAACCTCCGCAGCAAGCATCGTACAGGTGGCCACTTACAGGTGGCCTGGAAAAGATGCCCTACTTTCATTGTCATCCTTAGAAGCATGCATATGGTGTTCCGAAAGTCCATCTGACAAACAATGGTACAGTACAAGTGTCCTCAAAATGTGTTTCAAAGTAAGAGGAATGAGATACCTAAAGTACAATCTGGAAACAAGAAATTATGACATATTTGTCAGGTGAAACAAGCGCTGTCTCTGTTTTTCTTTATTTTTTTAAAGATTAGTTTTTGGCTTTTCTACCTTTATTGATGGTATCAAGTGAAGATAGACAGGAAAGAGGGAGAGAGAGAAGGGGAGAGACATGCAGCAAAGGTCATCATGAACGGGACTCGAACACGCAACGCGCTGTCAGGCCAAAGCCTATATGTGACATGCGCCTGGACCACTTGGCCAGCGCTGTCTCTGTTGTGCTCCTTTTTTTCTTTTTTCCTGCTCTCCAGTTAGCTCATAAGATTAGCCGGTGTTATCAGGCGCTCCGCTAGTCCGCTCCGCACTGCAGTCTATGGTCTATGGTTGGGTGCACACATTAACGCGGTGCGCGTGTCAGTCAAGCCAATCATGACTGTCGCTGCTACATGATTGGCTGGCGGCGTTTCAGCGGCGTTTCAGAGTATGGGGTCAGACTCACATTGGCTTAGGCAGCGTTTCAGATATGGTGTGTTGGTGACTGACTGTAGGCTACAAATGTAGGCTACTCACAATGTTGTTTTAGCTTATATTCATATATGCGGTTTGCAGAAATAACAATGTCTGACTTTATTTCTCCCGAAACGGAAAAACTATATGGTGAAATATGGTGTGTTGACTGACTGGCGTATTGTTTCCACCAAGTGCATAGCTCAATAGATAATAAATAAATGTTGACTATACAAGCTTAGGCTTAGGCGGCATGGGGTCAGACTCCCATTGATGACTAGGTCGCTTACATTTCATGAGCTTCAAATGTAGAACTCTGAATCTGAGTACTATAGGTGTGTGCATGTTATGTTTGCATGTGTGCGTACAGTATGCCTGTGTGTGTGTGTGTGTGTGTGTGTGTGTGTGTGTGTGTGTGTGTGTGTGTGTGTGTGTGTGTCCAATTGACAGTAATTAAGACTAATGGAAATACATGTCCCAGCAGCTCTGAAGCATACCACCCACCCACACACACACCCACACACACACACACACACACACACACACACACACACACACACACACACACACACAGCAAACAGATGACAAGATGTGGCTTTGAACATTTGCTCCCCTAAGGAGGAGTATACTCCTGTCAGGTGTGAATGACACTTATAGACCTGTAATAGGTAATAAGTCTTTCTCTTTCTCCTCCCTCTTCTCCGTTCCTCCTGCGCCTCCAGGCATAAACTCGGAGGTCAAGTATAGTCTCCTGGCGGGAGACGGGGGCTACTTCTCCCTGGACGAGTTCTCTGGGATCCTCCGACTGGAGCGAGCCCTCACCTCCGAGACCCCGCCCGCCTTTGAGCTCAAGGTGAAGGCTACGGACCGCGGCCTGCCACGGCAACTGTATTCCGTCGCCACGGTGACGGTGAGCGTGATCTCCCTGGACGACTACCAGCCGGTGTTCCTGAGCTCGGAGCACACGGCCCAGGTCCCGGAATCCCTCGCGGTCGGGGCGGAGGTGCTGAGCATGTCCGCCCTCACCAGAGACGGCGGCTTGGAGCCCGTCGCATACAAGATGGTCTCTGGGAACGAGGACGCAAGGTTCCTGCTGGACCCTCAAACAGGTGAGGGCTCTTTCTCTTGACTGTGTCACTCAAATTTGTCTATCTTCACTTCATCCATTCTCTTTTTACTCTCCTCGTCAGTCTCTCTCACCTTTCCCTTCGTCCTTTTTTCATTCTTTCTGTTTTCTCTTTCTGTTTCTCTTAAGCCTATTAAAATGGGCAGCTGTCATATGTGGTTGTGAGCATGTGAGAGAGAGAGAGGGAAAGACTGAGGGAACTAGTGAAAAAGGGAGACATGGGAGACATTTTGTTATGAAGTGAGTTTTATAACTTTAGTTGGTTACTAGGTCACACAGCTTTATCATATTCTTCTTGTTGGGAAAAACTGCTTTTGAATCACTGCTTCAGGCTATACCCGAGCTTCTGCGACGGTCCTTTTTTGTTGGGAGCATAAAAAAGGGTATTGTGAATATACAGAATTTGCCAACAGCAGCAGCTGTCATCTAAACAGAAAAACATAGACAGATGCTGATCCAGTTGTCTTACACTTTGATATCAGAAAACAAGCGTTCCATGTAAAAGCATACACATCGAACGGCTTTGTATAGAAAAGGTTACAGAGTTGGGGATTGAAATTACAACAATGCTGACAGTTTGAAAAACAAAGACTATAATAATTTAATTCAAATGTAGTGCATAAAAACATTAAAAACAAAGGACGAGTAGGGCAGTTTTAGCAGCAGATACAGTAAGTCAAAACAAAGTTGTTTAGATGCTCAGTCAGTACTCATTTGGTGACAAACAGATTATATTCATGAGAACTTTTCAAGCGGTAATAATCATTCATTCATGTCACTAGCTACAAGCTTTGTAGTCGCTTACAGTTTTAAACCTGTTAAATTTTCATTTAACAGGTTTCTAAAACAAGGCAAACACCTTTGGCAAGGTTGTCATATCTCCTGTAATTCTGCCATCAATTCTGCTGAGATGACATATTCATTCAGTATTCATAACTGTCCTTGAGAAGGTAGATACAAATTGATTTGTATTAAAAATCATGCAGCAAACAGACAGGACCTTCTCCTTCCATGGCTTACATCTTGTTTGTCCTCTGACTCCTCTCTCCTCAGCCCATTCCATCCAAAGACCTGCTACCTCTGGGTGTTACTGTGTTGGCACAAAGCCAGGAATTCACTCAAAAGAAGTGTCAAAATATTCAATCTCCTTAAAAAAAAGCACCCTTTGTCCTGAAAAGGAGTGAATGGTACAACAAGAAGATAAATCATATTTGCCATTATGCCACAACAAGAAGATAAATCATATTTGCCATTATAGTAGGCTATTAAGTATCTTTTGTCTATTTTACTAATTTACAGGTGTAAGTGAAGTTTTTTGGCTTTTACCTTTATTTTGTATATTTTTTTATGGAGGGACAGACAGTAGGCTGACAGGAAATAGGGAGAGAGATGGGGGGAAGACATGCAGTAAAGGCCGTCGGGATCGGGAGTCGAACCCGCGGCACACCCTAGCCCAGGCCTGTATTTATTTTTGAGTGGTGCAACCACTCCTACAACCAGCAATGTCCGTGTGTACCTGAGCACCAGTATATGACTATTAGTACCAGTAGGGGCGCTGTGCCAGAAACAGAGAGAGAGATAGTGCTGCTCTGTTGCCTGCTAAGGAGAGAGAGAGAGAGAGAGAGAGAGGAGGAGAAGGAGGGGGGGGGGGGGGGGGTGTTGCACCACTCAGTTCACACGGGTGTGATTTTTTATGAAAGGATTAATCTATACTCCCTTAGTAATCATTGACATGGAGGTTTGGTAACAGGAGAGAGAACCCATTTATCAGCTTCAATGTTTTAGTGTTTTAGTAAACAGTTTGAAAGACAAAGAGGCCACCATCACAAAAACGCAATTTGAATTCAAATGTAGTGCAGGAGAAATGTATAAAAAAGGACGACTATAATAGGGCCATTTTAGCAGCAGATACAGAAGTCAGAACAAAGTTGTTTAGATGCTCAGTCAGTACTCATTTGGTGACAAATGAGTACTGTAGTCGCTCACAGTTGAAATCCTCAGTTAACAGGTTTCTCAAACAAGGCAAACACCTTTAGTAAGGTTGTCATACCTCCTGTAATGCTGCAATCAATGTTCACGCTGAGATGACATGATTTAGCTCTCTGTTGTTAACATCCCACCACCGCTGCCACCTCTAGTTTCATTTCATTTTTATCCCACGGTTTTTGTAATCCATTTTTTTTGCACCCAGTATCAACTGTCTAGTAGTGTAGTCCTGGGCACTGAACAACCTCTGCCAACCTGGGGAGAGCAACGGACTGACCTCATGCTTCCTTCCATGCATGAGAAGTCCAAGCCGCTTCTTTTCACCTGACAGGGGGGAATTTCCCCGGTTGGACGTAGCGAGTGGAAGGAACACGATATTCCAACCAGTTCCTTTCCCCTCCATCAGGCTGGCCAGGGGGAGGCATATAGAGACCAGTTTTTAGCGAGGGTACCTACCCTAGGGCAGGGGTTCTCAACCTGAGGGTCACGACCTCTCGGGGGGTCGCCAAATTATTTTGGGGGTCAATAGCTGCGAGGTGACAGTGCTAGTGACTGCGCCACCGTGCTCCCCGCTGCCACCTCTAGTGAGACAGTCTCATCGAGCACTGACAGCCAGAGGGAGTATATCGAGTGTTACTGCTGTAAAACACCCCATATTGACACAACTTTGCATCCAGCATTGATTTTTTTCTGAATGGCATTTTGATCTCGCTTAACGCATTGTGAGGTGATAATGACTTAAATGTGGGCTTTTTTTTATCGATTGAATAGTTTATTAGACAGAATGTAAAAACAGCAACAGACAGAGTACAGTCAAACACTTATATATTAGTCCAAAAAAGGTCCTTGCAGTCTTATTTCCATTTAGGCCCTATGCAATCAATTCATAGATATGACAAGAATAATAAAAACAAATTTCAATATCATCACAGGTTAAAAAAAAATCAATATCGTCACATCAAAAAATGACACACACTATGTACACTTTGTACAGGGAGGGGGAAAAGGAAGGGGGGGGGGGTGATCATTTCTTCTCCCTTGTTTCCAGGCCTGTTTTAAAAGATGCAAGGGAACTCCATTTTTTGAGGGAGGGGGTCAGGGCATTCCACGCTTGGGTGGCAGTGCTGTAGAAGGACAATTTACCCACATTTGTTTTGAAAGTGGCTGGTACCAGATCGTTGTTCTGCATGGCTCCCTCTGGTATTGTGGCTGCATGTGGGTGGGTACTGGGTATGGGGGTGGAAGTGGGGGTGGAAGTGGGGGGTTCGACTGCCCAACTTGTCTATTGACCATATTTATACAGTGGCCATTTCACTCTTACTTCATACTCAGTATTCATAACTGGATACAAATAATGTGGATACAAAGAGATGTTTATTAACTTTTTCTCTGCCATCTACGATTCTCAGAAATGCTGTGCCAAGTCAGAATCTACTATTATGTGGAGAGTCCTGATATAGAAATCCATTTATGATTCAGTCACAAAGACAGACACTTACTGTACATATACTGTACATGAACATACACACACGCACACGCGCACACACACATCTGTGGCAAACCTCCCAAATCCATGCTCAGCTTTTTAATTTATGCAATATTTGTTATCATGCTACTCAAGTTTAATGTTCGTTTATGGTTTTGTGTTTGCGCGTGCGTGTGTGCGTGCATGCGTGCGTGCGTGCCTGCGTGTGTGTGTGTGTGTGTGTGCGTGCGTGTGTTTGTGTGTGTGCGCTTGTGCGACTGTATGTGTGTTGTGTGTGTGCAGTGTGCACATGTGTGTGCGACTGTGCACGTGTGCTTGCGCGTGTCTTTCAAGCGCAGACATAAAGAGGACCTCTCTCATGGGTCTTGGTGTGTTTTATCTTCGCAGACAGTCTGTTTAACACTCCACTCTTTGTGTCTCCCTCTCTCCCTCCCTCCCTCCCTCTCTCTGTCTCTGCATCGCTCTGTTTATCTTCCTCTCTTGGTCTGGCGTAATACAAAGACAGATAGGACAATGTGAAGACTGATGCATGACTTTGAAACAGTGTTCACTTCAGATGCACATCTTTCTCTTTTACTGGCTCCAGGCTTACAGGGAAATTTTTGTGTCTTGTTGAGTTTCTATGATCATATTGATGTATAATTACTACTACTCTCAGGAAAATTATTGAATATATCATCTTGGGTGTCATCGTCATAAAGTTTTGTTGTTATAATAACACATGCATGCACGCACGCACGCACACACACACACACACACACACACACACACACACACACACACACACACACACACACACACACACACACACACACACACACACACTAGACATGTTTCAAACTGCAGGGTATGACTATTGATCAATCTGTCTACCTGCCTGATTGTCATCCGTCTGTCAGTCCAGTCTACTGTGTATTGTAGATTGATTTATACTTGCATGTGAGCCAGTGTTGCATGACAAAGATAGCTGATCTACAAGCTCACATATCTGTCACAATGTGATGCACAATGAGGCTTTAAATTGTGTAATGTCACAAAGCCACATGATTATATAGGCTGCTAGTGCTACCTAAAAAATAAACGGCTGGCCCAGACCGGCCTGGACTGGACTGGACCGGCCGTTCCGATTTCCCCAATGGCCAGCGCGTCGCTGCAATGAGCTCATAGATCTGCTATTGTTGTTGCACAATACACCAACCAACGCGCAACCAAGTGCAACCACTCCTAGAACCAGCAATGTCCTTCTAACTTTGTGGTGCAACCACTCCTAGAACCAGCAATGTCCTTCTAACTGCGTGGTGCAACCACTCCTAGAACCAGCAATGTCCTTCTAACTGTGTGGTGCAACCACTCCTAGAACCAGCAATGTCCTTCTAACTGCGTGGTGCAACCACTCCTAGAACCAGCAATGTCCTTCTAACTGCGTGGTGCAACCACTCCTAGAACCAGCAATGTCCTTCTAACTGCGTGGTGCAACCACTCCTAGAACCAGCAATGTCCTTCTAACGGCGTGGTGCAACCACTCCTAGAACCAGCAATGTCCTTCCGTCCATTCCTATGTCTCTCTGTCTGTCCGTTTAGGGTACAAACAGGGGGCGCTGTTGCATCACTCACTTCAGACAGGTCTGATTATTGAGGGACGCTAGCCCCTAGGTTTAATGTTTGTCTTTAGTTCAAAGTTTGTTGACAACGTATTGACAATGAAGGGGAAATGTACGTCATATTGTCTCTTTATTGGTAATGGCGTTTAATGTTTGTGTTTGTTTTACATCATCACCATTACATCACCTAATCAACATGAGTTAGACTTTAATATATTAGCGCCCCTCACTTCACACGGGTGTGATTCTTTTTTAATTAACGCCCTACTTGATTCCTCTGTCTACACCATCACATTTAATGTAATTATCAAAAGTAGCAGATCTGTTATTTTTGCTATTTTTAAATTTAAAAAAAAGTGGTGATGTGCTATTAAAACCAATTGCCAGTACACCAGTCCACTCCCACTCCATACACCACATGGAGTGGGTCACGTGTCAAAAGCCTTTTGGAGGTCCAGCTTGACCATGCCGCAGTATTTGCCAGCATCCACCTTGTGTTTGATGTGGTCACTCAAATAGAGGAGGCATGTGTCAGTGGAGTGGGATGTTCTGAAGCCAGATTGAAATGCGTGCATTAATCTTTTTGTGGCAAGATACTTTTCAAAATTTCAACCTGTTCATAGACCATCACTTTCGAGATGGAGCTAATAATAGAAATAGGGCGGTAGTTGCCGGGGTCTAATTTGCTCCCTTTCTTGTGCAGGGGGGTTACTTTGGCCAGTTGGAAATCTTGGTGGACCTGTCCCTGTTTGATGGAGAGGTTTATTATGTGGGTGATGATTGGAGCTATAGAGATGGCCGAGTCTCTGAGAAATTTGGAGGGAATATTGTCATGGCCAGTGGTCTTGTGGGGTTGAAGGGCACTCAGTTTTTTAAGTACCTCCTCAGTTGTCATCTTTACAAACACCTAGATTTTTGTAGAAGGCTTTGATGTGCTCTACACCAAAGCGCAGATGTGAAAGCTAGGATAGGCAAGGCAAGAACATCATTCCTACTCCTCATGAACATCTGGTGCTTAGTCTAGAGAGATACAACAACAAACAAAAATAAGAATATTTAACTCCAATGTAAAATCAGTCCTGCTTTATGGGGCAGAGACATGGAGAACAACAAAGACCACAACAAATAAAGTGCAAACCTTCATCAATAAATGTCTCAGAAGAATCCTGAAAATACACTGCATTTTAGAAGTTCAGAGCATTTTTTTGTCTCTGGCTTTCACATTGCAGTCAGAATGTCCGAACCATGGCTCAGAGCGGGTTTTGACCCTGATGGTTCTCTAAGGAGCCATGCTGTTTAGTACTGATGTATATTTGGTTTTGAAGCCAAGCCATGCTTCTTCGACTAGTGGGTTCCTGAGCTCATCAGACCAATCCAGATTATCCAGTTCTTGGTTAAAGGCTCACAAAAGTAGGTTTTGAGGTCCCTAGATATGACTGTTTTGTGACAGCCGGTCTTTAGTTTTTGTTTTTTGCGGGTACAGAAAGTCATACAATTATCGCTAAATACAATAACCCCTTTCTTGGAGTACTGATTTAGCATTTTTTTAAAGGAATTCAACCCACACCGTTTCAATTCCATCATGCTGCAAGTCAGTACGAGTAATCTACTGTATTCAACATACATGCAAAACCTCCTCCATTTCTGTTTCTATCATTTATGACTATTGAGTAATCATCTATTTCAATCTCAGGGTCCTTGATTGATTCATCGAGCTTGGTTTTACTGAATCTCAATATGTTAGCCTTACCGTTTAGGAATATTCCTCTAATTTCGGCCAATTTGGGATAGAGGCTGTTAAAATTCAGTGAATGAATTCGGTAAATGAATACCCTTGGTGTTGAGGATTGAGCTGTTGATGTCAGCAGTTGAAAAGTATTCGAGATCGATTGAGACTGGAGACAGAGTGGGGGTGGGGGTCAGTCCATTGACCAACAGTGGCGCTATGTTTGTGTTAATCTGGATGTTTGCTAACGGAGCAAACAGAGCAGATATTGGAAGTCAGCATTGAGAACACATTCACAACTGCTTGCAAGTGAGCGCACGCACACACGCATTTAAGTTGAACCTGCAGTTCTCAAGTTTGCACTTCCTGGGAATGCACATGCATTGTGATGTAGTCGGCCCGGTAATAAGTAACAACACCAGGTAATAAAATATCAAAGTGTGGATTAGACTCCGACTATGCAAAGAGCTGGATCTTGGCTGATCAATAAACATCTGTTTGTAAACCAGCACACAAGATAGTGCTTGTTGAAACCTAACTGTCCCGCTTGCATAAACAAAACATGCTTGGTGGGTTATTATTGTTGGATGGTGTCCCGTCTTATCTTAATGAAGTGTGGGCTTCTAGACTGGCAGGCGGCCCAGGAGCATGCAGTACTGATGTGTGACTTTCTGCTGCGTACGCTGCTGGTTCCAGCTCAGCCTCATCAGCAGACACACACAGACCATAGCTATAGCAAGAAGACACAGTAAGAATGTGTCTTTTTCTTAAAAAAAAAAAAAAAATGTACCGCTGTTTGTTTTCTTTTCTCTCCCTGCGAGATACTGCATTACCTGTACTGCCGTCGGTATGAACAATACAAATTAAAAGGGGGAAAAAAAGGCCAGAGTTAGATTTATGTACACTGAACGTTTTTGCTTTGTGCTCAGGGTACACCTGAATGGTTGAGAAGATACTCTGAAAGTGTTGAGAAAACGGCAGGGATAGACAGAAAGACAGAGAGGTAAAGGGAAGAGAGCACGATGAGAGAGAGAACAAGAATGAATGATTATTATGTGGTAATAAAACCTGCTGATCTACAGTACAAGCTCATACAGTAACTCATTGCACCGTGCCACAGTGTGCAACCAAGTATAAATCAGGCATTATAAGACGAATCACTAATGTTTCTGCATCTTTGGAGAACAATGGCATATCATAATGTGTGTGTGTGTGTGTGTGTGTGTGTGTGTGTGTGTGTGTGTGTGTGTGTGTGTGTGTGTGTGTGCATACGCGTAGCCTACTTATGTGTCTTGTGTGTATAAATCTTGTGTTGTATAGGCCTTACTATACAACACTATTGTATACTATTTTCTAAATAAGTATTTTCACTACTTATTTTCTTCTAATTTACGGAATTTCTTTGATTTTTCTTTTATTTCTTCATGAAGTTACTGAAGATTTGTTTTTATTTTTGTTTCATTCATTAAAAGCTTTTTTTGAGAATGTTTTTTGAAAATGTTTGGAGATAATAAACCAAATTGATGGGAAACAGAAACCAAGGGGACCCATAACGACAATGTGTCCAAGACCCACAAATGGGTCCCGACCCAGTGTTGGGGAAGCAGTGCTCTAAAGGCCACTGTCCTGCCCTGTGTGTGTAGGTGGGTTGATGCTGATCTCCGCGCTGGACTTTGAGCTGTGCAGGGAGTACTACCTGTCAGTGGAGGGCAGCCGAGGGAAGTCCACGCTGACTGACGTCACCATGGTGGTCATCAACGTGACGGACGTGAATGACAACGCGCCGGTGTTCGGCCGCGGAGACTACAGCGTCGACATATCGGAGGCTCTGACCCCTGGAAGTCCCGTTGTACAGGTATACACACACACACACACACACAGCATAGGATCTGACACTGGGCTGGTACGAAACGATGATATACACACATCATACAGCACGGGCACACACATGCAGTTATCTGTGTGAACATGTCACTTGTCACCTGTCGGCTCAGTAACACAGAGAGATAACATATACTAATATCACAGCTGACTGCTCTCCCGGTCACTTGCCAATACTTTGTTATCACATCATTTGTGTGTGTGGAATAGAATAGAAACCGTGCTTTCCTCACATTCCTCACCAGGACATGATAATATAGCTACAGTAGCCTTCATCCTGTGTATGAAAATAGCTTGAAGTTGTTCCTAAAAGTATCGTCGCCAATGCTAACACACTAAGAGCAGTATCGTCATCTCCTCTCCTCTCTCTCTAGGTACCAGCCAGTGACCTAGATGGTCCAGTGAACAACTTGCTTCGTTACTCCATAGTGAGCGGAGACCCTGAGCAGCAGTTCACCATCGACTATCGCACTGGTGAAATCACCGTCCGCACAGCGCTGGACAGAGAAGAGGTCAGTGTGTGTTTCCCATTGGACGCGGTAGAGGGCATTCATTATTTCGGAGCAGGTACTTAAATGCACTTGATTTCACTGCAAGGGAACTTGAGCAAATTAAGGGAACTTGAGCGAATTGGAATCAACAAAACAATACAATTGACATTGTGAGAAGGAAAATAATAAAGACAGTTTGAAAATGTTTTACAAAAAAATTTGAAATAAAAGAAACATAAAACAAAGAAAAATAATGAACCCTCTCCAACCCCTCTCCTCCGATTCTCAGACACCCCACTACTCCCTGACGGTGAAGGCAGCTGATGAGGGCAACCCCCCGCTCCAGACAGCTGCCCTGGTGACGGTCATGATTTCAGACGTCAATGACAACCCACCTGTCTTCTCACAGGTCAACCACAATCTGATACTGCAGGTAGGCGTGATTAGACTTGCAGGTTAGAAGTTCAATCCACCACCTTTCCCTGGCTGCTCCCTGAACGCATTGTTTCCCCATTGGACTTTTTACGTCCAGCCGGCCACCATGACGTCTTTGCATTTTATGATAGAAAAGCCATGTAGACCACTGCATTTAAGTAACGGTCAACACACAAGCAAGAGAACTCTGATACCCAGCATCCACTGGTGCATCAGCCGCTCTTGCACGCAACAGCTCTGATCTGAATGAATGAATTTTAAAAACATCTGCAATGGTGTGTCACTAGGAATCTGGCCGCAGCGAGAGTGTGGGGTATAGTATGGCACAGTTGAAAGTACTGAAATATTGTCACCATTCACTGGCATTCAGTGGTTGTCACAGAACAGTGCGTGCATGCGTGCGTGCATGCATGCGTGCGTGCGTGCATGCATGCATGCGTGCGTGCAAAAACAGAAATCTAGCAGCCCCTAGAGGTCATATTTCTCCTTACAAACAACATAATCAACAGGGGAATTTCCCTAACAAGACATTCATAGCTAGACTGGTGATTCTATAGCCCCAACTAGAAATGCACTCTGTCGAGGTGCCAACTTGCGCCTTGCACACAAGTAGGCCATACTTGTGCGCAAGCAGAGCGTGCAAGTACTGCTACTAACTAAACTGCTTTTCTAAATCCTTTATACCCGTTATTGACCTTATACCAACCCTGAAATGTACCTTAGTTACGTCACCATCAACAGCCAATGAGGGACCACCATTCTTACCCACGTACCTTAGTTACGTCATCAAGAATGGTGGTCCCCCATTGGCCGACGGAAAACACTGACATATGCACACCGACATGCAGCCGATTACGCAAGTAATAACCTTCATATACCTACTGTGCCACCTCCTCTATGTGTGGCTTGAACTCTTTCTTTCTTTTCATCTTCCTATCTCTCTTTCCATCTCTCCCCATTTCCATCGCTTGCCCTCTCTCTATCTCTTCTACATGTCTATCTGTAAAGACCCGCGCACACGCACGCATGCATGCACGCACGCACTCACACACACACACACACACACCTTTACACACAATGAAAATGTTGCTGACCCCAAAGTGTCTGCTCCTCCCCTCGTTATTATTTAAAGTGTGGCGAGATGAGATGGAGACGTGGGCAGAATTTGGATGCAGGGGTTCTGAACAGAGGAGATCAAAGGGCCCGTGGGTGCGTAGTTAATTCAGCTGTGGGTCTCACTGTTGTTACGTAGCTTGCTCGCTCAGGAGGCCTATGAGCGAGTCCAGAGAAATGCAAGGTGAAAGAGGATTAAACAACTCATGATGAAATAATGGGAATGATGGACATCGGTGGGATAAAACAGCGGTTCCTCAAAAGTGGTTAAGCTGCTAACTCGGTGGAACCCTCTCAAGGACCCTAGGCAGGCACCACTCTGACAACCACTGGTTTAACGTGGTTTAAAGCGTGCAAGTGGAGCATAGACTGTCAAAACGAATCTGGACGAAATGAGCCCCGTTGGTTTCTACAGACCCGAGTTCAAATCCACCATCTTGGAACTTCCAGTCCCGAAAAGCAAACAGAAATAAATCCTATTGGCTGTAAGGGCAGTGAGGGCGGGTCTTCACTCAGTAGAACCCGTAGGCTCTAGAAGAGAACCCGTAGACTAGAGGCTCTAGAAGCACCCTACTTTCACTATTTTTGTCATTATTAAATGGGCTCATAATGTATTAAACAACGCATATAATGATAATTGAAAACAAGCTATTTATGAAAATGTTTACTAAGGTTATAAAAATCAAGTGTAAAGTCCGGCTAAAACCGCATTCTCTTGAATGCAGTGTTAGTTTTTCTGCAGCCAGCAGGAGGAGAAATAGTGACATCTGCTGGGCCATTAATGAGAACTGCAGGGGAAACGGCTATTCCTTGTTGGCCTCATTTTATAAAAGTGGTTGCTTGCCGCCTCCCGAGTGAAGATGAAGAAGTAAAGTAAATTACTGAAAGCAAACTCATCTAAAGTATAGGCCATATGGAAGGCATCCTGGCTGCACAGCCAGCAGCAGGCTTTGTCCACGTCGTCTTCAGGTGACGGGCCGTTGAACACTGAGAGAACTAGAGAAGAGAGCTCGATAGGGGAGAGAGAGAGAGAGAGAGAGAGAGAGAGAGCGGGCCATCACACTGTCGTGAGGCAATTGTCTCTGTGTCTGCTGCACCTCTGTGTGTGTTTGTGTAAATGTGTTCACGCACAATCGCACATGTACATGCACGCGTGTGTGAGTTTGTGTGTGTGTTGCCTTCACGTGCATCTGGCACAGCTTTTAGAAAGCTGTTATAACTAATCAGCTGCCATTCGCCAACAATTACATGTCCTTCTGCCTGTACCCCCACGCCTCCCCCCCTCTCTCTCTCTATCTCTCTCTCTCTCTCTCTCCCTTTCTCTCTTTACCTGCTGTTGCGTGCCAGCCCCAAAAGTGCGTCTCCCTCAGTCCGAGCCAGTGTAGAAATAACTATTTGCTGAGCCAAACGCTGGCAGTGGCGTGTTGATAAATGCAGACCCCAGTGATCCGGGCTCCATCTGCTAGTAGTAGCCCCCTTCTCTCTGCCGTGTGAGAGCGAGCAAACAGACGCTGCTGTATTATCGAGGCTGGGGTAGAGGATCGGTTGTGAAATCGCCGTCTGTCAATATCACATGCCTTTGTATGACTCTGGTAATGCATAGCCTACTTAATTACTTTGTTAGAATCTAACAAAGTTAGAAAGAAATCTAACAGTTAGATGATGACATCATCGTAGAGAAACATTTTGCAGAGACAATAAATTATCTATTTTCTTTGGTTGAGTTGAGTTGAAAGAGTTTAGCTCAGAACGGGTTATTCTGGTTGCCATTTTCCTGCCTACCAGTAGGCTAGTAGGCTATAGTAGTAGGCTGGTATAGGCTACATTGTCCAGCCTCACTGTGGAGACGTATACCATTGTAGATATAAAATAATTAAATAAACACTGTATGGTTTGGGTGTCAGATGACAAAATAACATAAACTTGATACCCTAACTTTTCCATTCCACCGCGGGCCATCAGAATTATGCTTCCGTTGTACCCTTGCAGTGTGTTGACTGTCGGAGATATCAAATAATTAAATACACGCTGTATGGTTTCTTTGATCTGGGTGTCATCTGACAAAATAAGTAAATAACATAACCTTCAGCAACATTCCCAGACCCAAACACATTGCTCTGCTCTCTACCTGTCCTCAAACGAGTATGACAGTGTAATCAAAATCCCTCCCTGGTTCCATAAGGATATGTGTCCACATGTATTCTCGTCAAGTAAGATGTTGAGAACTGTTTTGATGTGAGGGGAGGGGAGGGGAGGCGGTTCAGATCAGAACACCCGAACATTTCCTAACGGCGAATAATAATAATAATAATAATACCACTGTCGATCCAGAGCCATAGAGTAGAAGAGTTGTCAAAGATCAAAGATAGGAGAGATGGAAAATGGTGTACTGAAGTGACGGTATACACACCAGCGTCACTGACAAGCAAACTTACGAACTACAGACTGGCAGCCAAGTAGCATAGCATCCTACTAGCCTACATGTAGGCAGTAAGATGGCGCCCAAATAAACCAAAATCCTACCGAATCCTACCGAACTACGCTCTCCCCCTATAGACCTGGAGTTCTTCAAGTTTTCAACTTGTGATTTATTATCTATGTAGGATCATAGGATGATGTCCTTGCATAGAAATTAATCATTTTACATCTATACGTCCTGAACTAATGTGCATCTTTGATCCAGTGTGTGAGGTAATGATGTGAGAATAAGACATGTGTATATGTGTCCTCCCCCCACCCCCCTCCCGAGACTCTAATTGATAGTAGCTGACAAAGATGCCCATATACTAAATTGGAATGTATTTAAATGAGGTATTTTCTTTCTTTTTGGCCTTTTTATTTTTAGCTTCATCTTTTAATAGAACGATGACTTTGGAGCTGCCCAGTATGACCAGTGTGGTTGTACTATTGGTCAGTGGAAATTGTCCAATCAACTCCATTGGAATACAGTAGTTGGAGGTTAAGCTTAATCTCATTAACTTTGTCCATTCAGATTTGTCCCTGTCGATCCAATAATCTAATTCACAGGCCAGCTCCTCTAAACTGTGCTGCTGCTGCTATGCCCAACGTCACCGTTTTATCTATAGACATTTTGTGACAGTCATTGTGGTAGTGATTTGGCACTGTGTGGTACAGTATGGTAGCGTACTGTTGGGTAGAAACTTACATTTCAGGAAATTTGGCTTGGCCAAAGAACTTGGCTTGCAATGGATTTAGCCGGGGAGGCACAGGCCCAAACTTGAGGACCTGTGGTGTCATGCCGTACTTTTTATTTGTGTTTTTTCTATTGATTTGGTTCTATTCATTTTTGTATACCACACCATAGACAAAACCTATCCTTAGGCCAAAGGCCCATTCTAAAAACGCCTTCTAAATCCTGACTGAAAAACGTATATTTACTTAACTTAACAATTTTTTATTTAATATATATTTTTTAAATTTTTGAATACTGTACATACTGTACAGAACCGCAAAATGGGTTCCCGGCCTGAATGGGTAAAACACTAAAAGGGCTTTCCACCCAGAATGGGTTCATAAGGCAACGTTTTCCAAATTTCATCATGCTTTAAGTAGCATGTGTCAAACTAGGGGTTTTTCATGATTCTGAATCCATTTCAAGCTTTAGCTTTGCACGAAAAACACTCCTTGAAAACAGCCTTACCCGTCATCACAAATGTGATGAGGTCAGTACATTTGGCCGAATGGCTGATTACATACATAAAGTATTCAATCAATCAATCAATACAATCAATAAAATACAATCAATCAATACAATTTCTACTTTTGCGCGGCACTCTTACACTCTCACATGAAGTATAGGGCATTATCCTGAGTTTAAAGAAAAACACATAATAAGTTGAAACATGGATATACAATGTTTCTGCCCAACAGCAAGCGGCATAATCTTCTGCTATGATATCATCCAATCTCTCTCTATTCCAGGAGGGTGAGTCAGTAGGCAGCAGCATCCTGCAGCTGGTGGTGTCTGACAGGGACACCCCCCAGAACGGGCCCCCCTTCTCCTTTCACATCGTCAGTGGCAACGAGGACCGTCGTTTCAACGTGGACCAGGGTGGCCTGCTGTCGCTCGCGTCTCCACTCAGGAAGAGAGTGAAACCACAGCATCAACTCAAAATACAAGTAAGCAGAGCAACACTCCCACCTGTTCAGAGTTCAGAGTAATTGCTCGTCTTCATTGTAGCTACTGTCAATTCTTCCGTCGTGGCATAGTTTGTTGAAACAGTGGTATCATAATTATGATGATCATTATATGAAATAGGTGACAGACAGCGGGAACCCACCCCTCTCGTCCATCTGTGTGGTCAACATAAACGTCACAGAGCAGAGCAAGTATCCTCCCTCTGTTGTGCCTTTGGAAGTCTTCATCACCACCACAGCGGCCGCCAGCAGCGAGCTGTTCGCCAACCGAGTCATCGGTAAGCTCCACGCCTCCGACCAGGACCTCCAAGACATCCTGGTCTACAGCCTGGTCTCCGAAACTCCCGAGGGGCGGGGCCGCTTCTCCGTGGACGCGGCGGACGGTAAAATCTGGGCAGACGAAACCCTGGAGGCGGGCTCTTACTCGCTCAACGTCAGCGTGAGCGACGGGAAGTTCAGCATCTGGACAGCAGTCAGAGTGCACGTGTGGGCGGCGGAACAGAGGGCGCTGGACTCCGGGCTGACGCTGCGGCTCGTTGGGATGTCCCCCCAGGAGTTCCTGGGAGATCACTGGAGGGGCCTCCAACGCACCCTGGGGCTTTCCCTGGGCATACCGAGGCAGGAGCTGCACCTGGCTAGCCTACAGCAGCAGCTAGCTAGCTCCCCGGCCTTGGAGGCCTTGCTGATATGGAGGCCTCACTCTGGGGTCGCTCAGCCACTCCCCGTCCCTACCACCCGACTGGCAGGTGAGCAATTTAGCTGTAGTTTATTTTCTTTTTCCCTTTTTATCACCCCTCCCTTACTTCTGTTCAGAAAAAGCTGAAATAGACATTTGGATAGCTTAGACAGATTAGGGGTGGCACAGCAGGAAGGATTTGATAGGATTTGATCCAAAATAGAAAGGATATATGGATCCAGAGAGTGTACAGTATGTCACTTTTTCATCACTAACCATAAAGGATATCTATAAATAGTGCTTTGTATAACTAGTCCCACGTCCCACTGGGAGGAGACCTCGGGGCAGTCCAAGGCTCAGTTGGAGGAAACACATCAACTCACTGGCCTTGGAACGTCTCTGGAAGTCTGGAACACTCTGGTGGAGCTGTTGCCGCCGCGACCCGACTACGGATAAGCGGTTGAAGATGGATGGATGTATAACTAGTTTAACTACTTTAATATTCATATTCCATTGCACTTCCCTTTATTTATCAGTAAAAATGTTACAGTAGTTATAACTAAGATATGCAAGGAACTCACAGAAAAATTTGATTTTAGACATTGCTACTTTTGAAATATTGAGCGATAAGCATCAGCTATAGGCACATGTGCACACACACACACACACACACGCACGCACGCACGCACGCACGCACACACCCGTTGCAGTAAATAAGTTTGCCCGGTGTTGTTGCAGGCATCATGTCTGACATGGAGGATTCCCTGGGCCTGAACATCCAGAGAGTCAGTCATAATGGCTGTTTGGATGCTGGCTGTCCTCCTCGAGGCTGCAGGAACGTTGTTCGGCTAACTGGGGAGAGGCTGAACCATTACGCAACAGCCAGAGCTGGCTACATCACCCCGCAACATGTCTGGGAGAGTGTCTGTCCCTGTAATGGTAGGTGTGTGTGTTGTTGTGAGCTGTGTGTGCGTGCAATTGCATCCGTGTACACTTCTCCATATGTTTCTACTCTGACTAGATGTTCCACCACCACATATGTTTGGATGACCACTCCTTTGCTATGATCAAACCAGTTGGAAAGCATTTATGCATCGATTCAGACCAATGTCAACACAATGTCTTATCCAAAATTGATATGGAGCTCACAGTATTTTCAAGTGAACCACCATATGCATGCAGACATCTCTCCCGGGTCTCCCCCTTCCTAAGCGTCTTCAGGGATTTGTACTGACATTCCTGTGGGGATTAGGCACAACAGAAGTACAAAAGGTACTCATCTTAATCTACGGGCCCTGCATGACATTATCTGCTTTACCTGGAGTTGCTCTCTTGGAAGTAGATGTATTCAAGAGATGTTCCATTCACCTAAGTTATCGCCTCTGTATTTTGACTATACCGGATACTTCTCAGGCCTTAAGACACTTAATGAATATTTGATAAGGAGCTACTGTGCGTGAGACACAACTCACAGGTATGGGGAAGAAAGAGACAGATTTGGGGAAGGAATAGAAATCTACACACACACACACTGATTCAATTCTGAAAATTGCAACACGTTGCATCATGGATGGACCATAAAGTGATTAAACGCAATCACATAAACTCAGTGGTAGATGGCCAAGAAGCACTTGGAAAGGACCTCAGGTTTATTGAGAAAGGTGGTTGTTTAAATTTTGTGGTGAGCTGTAGGTGATTAATTTGGCCTTTTCCAGTAAAAGATCAAACAAAACAGGAGAAATATATATTTTTCCTACAGTGCTTTGACTGCGTGGCTTTGAGATTTAATTTACTCTGCGTTTCATCTCCAGACTCGGCTGTCAGATTTGATGGAGATAGAAAGCAAAGACAATAGTGTTACATTGACGAATATAGACATCTAAGGATTTGCCAGTGGAAAGTTTGAAATGGGACAAGTTATTGCAGATACCCTGTCTACTTAAAAAGAAAAACACAGAATGGCGAGCTAAGTCTATAATTATTCAGTCCAAGCCCTCCGAGCAACTTTCAACCCAACAGCGTTTCTATTGTAACAGGTGGCATGGATTGTGTTAACACAAAAATGACATATGTCAAAAAGTCTGGTTGCCGTCCTTAACCTTTGTATTTGCTGCCCTTAAACCTTTGTGTTTATTTGAAAAGGCAGCAGATCTCCATGGCTGACACTTCTATTGGTTTTCAGAGTCGGCAGTGCGGTTGGACGGTCAGGGCTACTTGAAGTACCTCCACCATATGGACGAGGACAGCCAGGGGTTCCGGCTGTCCCTGAGGTTCAGAACCTTCCAGGAACAGGGCCTCATCATGACTGCCAACGGCTCCACAGACTGGGGAACCTTACAGGTATGTCTCCTCTGCATCATGACAGAAGGTTTTTTTTTTTTTTAGCCCTGAAAATGTATTATACAACAACCATTTTCACCTGGACCGTTGCTGCTGTGAGGAGTGTTATGACCAATTTATTGTTTTGTCGTACAGCGGTGTCAGACCGTGTTGCATAAAGCAGGCCTTAATGGGAGCATGGTATGACACGTGGCATCGGATCTGTCACAACTGGGTCTGGTTACAATATCTGGTAAGGCCACAAATTGGTTAAACTACAGAGCTACCAACCTGCACACATTTTGTGTACCAACCACGCAATTCTAGGTGTCTATACGCCTAGAATTGCGTGGTTGGTACACAAAATGTGTGCAGGTTGGTAGCTCTGAAACTACCACAAAGCCTCACTTTATTGCCATGGTGCACATTAAAATCCGGTGTTAATTTAACTCTAATCATTTAAAAAGTAAGGGTTCATTTGGGTCACTGCATTCTCAGAGTTAAATTAAGAAAAAAGCAATCTCCTTTTTTTAATGCCAAGTAATGAAAAGTGACAGCTTTGGAAAAGGACCACAAAGTCAAAACAACTAAAGCCGCTGTCTTCAAATATCCCACAACCCTGATGGTTCTCTCTTGCCAAGTCCCACGGATCACCACAAGGAAGAATATCAATGCATGCATCTCTGGGCAGTGTAGTGTTTCATCTGGTTATTTCTAAATGTCTGATTGCATATCAGACATCCCAGGCTAATCCCCGCTTGCCTTGAAAAAGGGGGAACATTCCTGGACAGATTATGAAGAAAAAAACCCCCAATGATACCGGTCTCTCTTATCAAATTATTTGCCCCTATTTTGAAGTTAATCAGCTCATCGGTGGTGACCTTCTTACTTGTTGTGATGAGTGCTGGCTCTGCGTGCATTCTGAGTCGCGTGTGCCCTTTCCATCAAAATCCATGGCAACGGTGGGAACGGCACTTCTCCTCCTAGGGTCTGAATGAAAAGCTTGCGGCCTCTGCAGATTCATCAATGTCTTTATTTTTCTCCCCCCATTCACTGAAGGAAGAGAGGAATCATCTCGGTGCCAGAGTACAAGGTCTTCTGTAAAACATTAAAGGGGCCTAGTTTAAACAGAATAATGAATCATTGTATTCTCTGAGAGGCATGAATAATTCTCCAAACGGATGGAGGAAAAAAAAGGCAGATCTGGACTTGAAATTACACGCAATGCCTCCCCTTGTGGGTTTTTCCTCATTTTGTGACATCCAGGCACTCCCCCGATGGATAGAATGTTCATTGATTTTGACGCTGAGAAGCATCAAAAATGGCATTCATCCCCCGTCCCGTCCCCCCACCCCCTCAAGGTTCTACCTCTTGGGAGTTTAGGATCTTGGTTTACCATGTGCGTGAAAGTGTGCCCCGCCTGTTTCTTTCGGGAGGGAAAATTGCTTCAAAAGGAATGGCTAAACATGGTCATCTGAGAACCCCCCCCCCCATCACCAACCTATTCTTTGCAGTCACTTCATAGTGACGTCCTCAAGATACATGCCACAATCCACCCCCCCTCCCTTGAGAGGAAGGCCCGGCATGCACACCTTAATTCCTTATCAACTCCCGCATCTCATCAATATGCAAAGTTTACAAAAGAGAGCGCACAATTAAGCCCAGACCTATTTGCTAATTCATGTGTGTGTGTGTGTGTGTGTGTGTGTGTGTGTGTGTGTGTGTGTGTGTGTGTGTGTGTGTGTGTGTGTGTGTGTGTGTGTGTGTGTGTGTGTGTGTGTGTGTGTGTGTGTGTGTGTGTGTGTGTGTGTACGTGCGCGCGCACACACATCTTCCATCACGTTATCACCTTTGAAATGGAAATTGTGAAGCCGCATGTGAACGATTGAGGCGCAGATTGAGACGCAGGGAAAAAAGGGAAACACCATTCTTTCTGTGCAGTGACAGCTCAGATGTGGAATCATCAAGGGAGAGCGGCTCCAAGACGTGGCGGTGAATGCAGATGCACAAGCATACAGTTTACATACTGACTACATCACACGCATCGCCGCATGTTTTGCCGGGCATCATTATTTGCTACTTCCTCAGTCGCGTTGTACAAACATGACTTGCATGTCATTTTGTTTACATTTAATCGTTGAACAGACACTTACAGTACGTACCCAGTTACAACTAGAAAGGTACAATTCTGGGACAAAGTGTGCTTGCACCGACCACACTTAGCTCGCTAAGTACAGAATGATGATGACATATGATGATGATGTATTGACCCACATGACGTCAAAAAAAAAAAAAAGATTATACGGAATAAAGTTAAGTGACGTCAGTAAAAAGGAAGGAAATAAAGTCGGGCAATTACTATAGTCTGGTTGCCAACTGCAACCAGCTCAGCATTAACTATTTACCATTTATTGCAACCACACTTCATTGATTTAGACACTTCAGCTCAGGATTAACTATTCACCATTTATTGCAATGATATTGCTATTGCATTTAGTTTGGCGGTGTGGCTCTGCTCATGTGACATTACAGATTACCTGTGCAGCATACTGTACACTATAATCTGAGATCACAAACCCTCAGAGCGGAGCATACGATAAAGATATTACATCAACAACATAACACCTTTCAATTGCATGCCATATACACCACATATCACATAGATACCACCATATCACATTATAATCACAGAAACCCATTAACGGAACTAAATGCCACGGGGGGAGGAGGCCAGGGAGGTGGAGGGAATTTCAACGGTGACATCTGTACATCTGTGTCAGCCAGGCATGTATAGAGTGAACACAGTGAATAGCTTAAAATGACTGCCTGATTGTACTGTGGCTGTGTGTGAGTTAGCTTGACGCGAATGAGAAACAGACAGACTGATTTGAGGGAGTATGTATGAATGAACTGTTAGCGATTGAATGAGGGGGTCCGGGGAGAGATAATTAGAAGGTAAGCCTCCTGCCTTCTGTGCCTGTAATGAACTATCGCTATATGCTGAATTAATGAGCAACTAGGATTTGGTGTCTCTCCTCTAGGACATTTATACAGGACATGATCCTTGTGTGGATTGAAGCGGTGGCCTTCTATTTACTTAACAGTCCGTCTCTCTAACCTTTGGTCCACCGTGCTTCCACACATTCCGCTGTCCCAATGTGTGCCTGAGACAGCAGGGGTGTGTGACGCTCTGTGTTTGACCACACATGTGCAAAACGCTGCCATAGTCTTACACATACATACTCCACTTGTCTCAGTGAATCAACTCAGACATTACTAATTGATGGTAAAGTACAGTAACTGTCGATGCTTACATGGACAACATGCATCATGCATTGTGGACACAATCGATGACCCGACACTGATACAACTCTATTCATATAGCGCATCTCTGCTTCATCGGAGACAGCCGTGAATAATTGAACATTAAAAAGAACATAGAGAGCGGAGATGATTTGGGACACTGGTGGACTGACCGGCATTTGAACTGGTGCTTGGAGTAGACAATACTAGCCTGGAAGCACTGCCACTGACACCGTTAAAAGAAGTCCACTTGAAAGAATCCAGCGGGAATCATAGACTCGCCAGGGCCTCTCTCCACCCTGTGCCAAAAGCAGACGCCAATTTCACACCACTTCATGTCAAATGAAGGGAAATGTGGAAAAAGTAGAGTGGCACGACGAGCTAGACGTACCCCAGTCCTGTCATCTTTGAAACGTGAAATTTACAGAAAATGTTTAATTTTGAGTTTCCCCCCACTGGCAGTGGCTGCTCCTGAGTCCTGACACATCTCTGAGGCAACTTAACCATGTAGGTCTTACATAGGCCTAATTTGTTGCATGAGGAATAGCAAAGAATGCTGATATAAAGGCTCACGATGCACAGCGACCGTTGTGAGCTTGTTGATCTGCAGTGTTTTGATATTATTGAAGTTTGTGCAATTATGGAAAATGTACTTTTCTTTTTAAAACCTGCACCCTATTTTTAGACCCATTTGTTTTCGACCGCAAACGAAGGCCGAGTGTGAAAATGACTGGAACTGGTCCATTTGTCCCAATTTTAAAGTACGGTAATAGCAACTTAACCAGCAGTGCCGCTTTGTCCTCTTTGCTATTATGCTTCCTCTGCTGGAACCTCACCAAACTCATTCATCACCCCAGCGGTGTCTCAGCAGTTGTGAAGAATCAAATATCACACACTGGCAGAGACCGTACAAACAACCTGCTGGTTCCTCTGTCAGAAAAACGAAACAAAATAATGACACAAAGAATTTACTTTGTAGATCATCTAGCTTTGCAATTTTTTGCATTTTTCAAACATAATCACTTAGACTCAGTAAGTACACCATGTTGAAAGTGGCTAAGCTCTGACACACACTCACACGCACGCGCATGCGCGCGAGCACACACACACAAAATATAAGTAGTGGAGTAAGTACAATATTTGGATCCGAGATGTAGTGGCGTACAATTAAAAGTATTTGGAAGTACAAATACAGTACTTAAGTAAATGTACTTGTGTTTTGTCAATGTTACTTTTCCACCACTGGTGAGGAGGCTCACTCTCCTGCAGCAATTAAGTGAATAGAACCAAGGAGTATCAATAATGCATGGAGGGAGGGGGGGGGGGGGGGTTACGGTAAAAGCATAGCAGGGTCACACAGCCAATTTGCCGTATATATGCTGTGTGTGTATTTTAATGCGGGGGGGGGGGGGGGGGGGGGGTGCAATGCAGTACATGAAAAAATGTACTGCATGCAGTAAAAATATTTGAATAGCCTACAGTACATGAGAGGAGAGTGAAATTCTCCTGAGAGGGTGTGTGTGTGTGTGTGTGTGTGTGTGTGTGTGTGTGTGTGCGTGTGTGTGTGTGTGTGTGTGAATGCATACGTGAGTTAGTGTACTGTAAATATGACATGCGGGACTAGTAGACCGTGTTAATATTGAATGAGATGGTGACACTGACCGGTAGTTTTTAGTACTGTGAGAGAACGTTGGACAGCATACTATAATGTTTAATAATACATCTACAGTATATGGATACTTTTGTTCACTTATTGGCGTTTATTTCCTGCACATTTACTGAAAGCGTAACGATATGAAAATGACATGTCTGCAAGCGACGCCACTTGCATTCTAAACGTATACATACATACATGTTTAAAATGGGTGTATAAATGTGGCATCAGACAGAGATGAGGCGGCCCATTACAATAATGGGCCCTGTGGCGGAGAAACGCACCGGAGCCCTATTATCTATTAAAGCCCTCCTATATATTAAACAATAAAATATATGAACCGTGGCATCTTTTGAGAGGGGCCCCTGTCAAACCCGAGGCCCCTGGGATCTCCCTAACATATCACACCTGCTTGCTTGCTGCAGGACAACTGAAGGAGTGAACATAATGCGTGTGTCCCCGTTGCTGAGCCATTCGGCATGCATAGCACATGCACTGCAGTAGACCTTCTACTGTAGCAATGTCATGCATTTGAATCCGGCTCATGAACTGCACGTTCACTCGGCTCTTCTTTCATAATTTGTAATGAAGCGGAAATATGCCACGAAAAGATGTATTATGCAGTGTATATAATATATTAACCAATGTGTAGAAACGATGTCATCAATATTCAGCTTTATAAAATACCTTTTTTTGTGTGTTTTAACCCATTCTGACCGGGCACCCATTTTGGTGTTGGCATCATGTTATGCTTTAGCTATTGAAAAATAGCAGATCTACAAGCTCATATCGCGCCACAATATGCCATTATCCACTGTACTTTTGGCAGACCAGGACATTTATTTTCTTTAAAATTGTTTATTCCGAGTTTCACTCATTCAGGCAATATGTATATAGGAGGCTGACATTGACTTTTTTGAGAAACTGATGATATTTCAGTGTAGGGAAGAAAAATGCTGATGCAGCAGGGGAATGTTGCAGGCAACAGCAGGTCTCAAAAATGTCAGTAAAGGCACCAATTGGATGATATTAACTGGGAATTGGGCCATTACACGTTCAGGAGGTATAGCCTTCAGTTCGGTTTAGATACAAATGCGTTATATCTGAGTGTAATTGACCACACTGTAACAACCGACAATAACCAATGGATCATTTCCCACCATCTCCTCCCTCAGCTGACCAACGGTGAGCTGCGGTTCAGGTATCTCTGTGGCAGTAGCCCTACTGGCTCCTTACTGGTGAGGGCTGCTCCTGTATCAGACGGTCGCTGGCATCACGTCCTCCTGGAGGTGAACTCCACCTCCCTGAAACTGACCCTGGACCAGCAGCACACCGCCGTGGCCGTCCTCAGCCAGCCCTGCCGCATGATGCGCTCCCACGCCGCCTTGCTCTTCGCCTCCCCGGCCGAGGACTCCGACGGAAATTCCGTCCGACCCGACGCAACCCAAGGGTCCCCGGCTAACTTCGTTGGCTGCCTGGAGGGCCTGGAGTTCAACGGCGAGCAGATCAGGGTGGGCGATGCCGGCGAGTGGGCGGGGTCCGGGAGCAGGAAGGTGTTTGGCGTGTATCAGTGCTGTGGCCAGGCAGACACCTGCACCCACAGCCCCTGTCAGAACGGAGGCAGCTGCGAAGAGGACGCAAATGGAGGTGAGTGTAGGTGTAGCATAAATCATGGAGGATCGCTTCAAATTCCTTTGTCTAATCTAAATCATACTTTAATACATATTAGTAACTGATTCCCAAAATAGTATAGCTTCAAAACAATCACAAGTGGAATATGTCATGAGAAGGTCATATTACATGCACTAATGAGGCCAGAAATCTCTTGAGTAATCTTCGATTTTCTCTAAACATTTATAACCAATGAACAATATCACCAAATCAGCTATCAGTGAAATCACTAAATCAGGAGTATTGCCAAGATCGTTTAAATCAACCGCTCCAGCTTGTACAAAATACTCCATTATAGGGTTCTTATAATGAGCACATTTGCTCTATTCTTGCTGCATTGCACTGTTTACCTATGGATCATTTGTCATCCCTTACACCCTTGCTCATGCCCTCAGATCTGCAGAACAGCTACAGGTATTACGCTCCTCGCGAAAGGCAAAGGGTGACCGTGCTTTTGCAGTAGTTGCACCTACATTATGGAACGCCCTACCTTGCACTTTAAAAAACGCTGAGTCTGTCAAATTTGTTTTTAAACGTTTGTTTTTAAACGTTTTTATTTCTGAAACATTTTCCCGATACAGCACTTTGTAACCTTGTTAAGAAAGGTGCTTTATAAATAAAATGTACTTACTTACTCACTTACTCTCAGTCTCTAGAGGGTAGAAGGGAATTTACCATATAGGGCTCCCGGATTTGTGGAATGACCTTCCGTTGGAAGCTGCCACACCATTGTCCTCTTTAAAAAATCTTTAAAAAAACAAATTCACTAGTTCACTAGTTTTTCTTAATTATTATTATTTATTTTCATACCAATTTTTCTCCCCAATTCCTCCTCACACACATTTGTGTTTTGTCACTGCTGTCAGTGTCCTACTAGCCTCGGAAACCCAGGCGTTTCTATTTCCAGGGAGAAAAACAAAGTCTGGGACCGAGTGAGTCCACTTCAATTCGGCATACAGTAGCGCAAACGTCGATCACTCTCTGCTGATTTAATTTGCTTTTAATTGCTTTTATTAATGTATTTATTCTTGTATCTATTTCTTGACTGTGAAGGAATGATCTTTACCATCTTTTGTTATGATATATATTGCAAAAAAAACCCCCGACCTAATCTCTTTATACTGCGGTAAGAAGCATCCTAGTGTCCTACTAGAGGCTGTGTATTAGCCAGTACCGAACAATAGTAATATTCTGCTGGTTAATCTGATGACATCGATATGTGGATCCCCCACACACACACACACACACACACACACACACACACATACACGTTCAGTTACGTTCAGGCACAGTTGTAAAACACGCTGCTGAGCAACAAATGCATATATTATTTCCCCAATGACAAACTCCCATGAGGAAAATACAATCCTCCATCCTATCTGTTGCACATCACACCTAAGCCTTGGATTTGCTTTCTTCCATTCATTGGCGTTGTTGTGTTAGTTTTTTTCCCTTGCATTTGAGCTCACCATGGTTTGAAAATGCATGGCCTGTGCAGACCTATAGCCTATAACGCCTGATAATTATACTGCACGCTGGTGTCTCACATCAGAAATGGCCTATACTGTTATATATCTGCAAGCTCACAGCTGTGAGTTTGTAGATTTGCTATTTTCAGTGCGAGACATAATGCACAACGAAGTCTGTGGGGGTCTGAGCGGGAAAAACATTTCTGTGATCCAGGGGGCGTGGCTTTGTTGTCTACTCTATAGTAGCATGCTGTGCCGAGGTTCAGAGGCATGCACACACACACACACACACACACACACACACACACACACACACACACACACACACAATGATAACCCCAGACAACTTGGCAACAACCCACAGTAGCATTTAGCTACAGTGAGGTGTCCAATCGCTGGATGAGGATTTAGATTACATGCTGTTTAATGCATTTGTCTCCTCAGTGGGTTGGTATTGGAGCTCATTTTATGCTGTTAATTAGCTTTTCTGCCATGGGCTATTAGATCTGTAGTGCCAGTTGCGGCCCCAAGTCTTACTGTAGTTTGGGATTAGTTCTTCTTATTATTGATAGTATAGCAGCAGCAGTACAACATAGTACACTGCAAATAGAACGTGTGTGAAATACAATGAAGTGTCCAGAACATTAGCTGTTTGTCAGCCTGTGGATATTACAAAAAAACGTATTTCAAATAGACAATGGCCCGGTTTCCCAAAGGACACCTCTTACACCATGGTGTAAGAGGTATGGTGTTGAACATGCTCAGTTGCCCTCTAGGCCGCACATGAAGCCTGTGAACATAGACATTATGTGCATAGATGTGCCACACAATGGTAGGCCTCAGGCCTGAGGCCTGGTATGGTAGGCCTTAGGCCTCAGGTCTACCATTCTGAAATGTAATTTTTTTTTTTTAAACATAATCAATAAACATATTATGTTTATTGATTTTCTTTTACAGTACAAAGAAGTATTTTCAAAACAATTGACATATATTTATGTATATATATATATTTATATATATATATATACAACACAACAATCAAACACTATGCCGCACACAGGCTTCATGTGCGGCCTAGAAGGCAACTGAGCATGGGCAACACCATACCTATAATACCAATAATACTGCTTCAATATGATGCTACTGCCACTATACCCCACTGTTTCTGAAAGTTGGGTAACCCTCTGGGTTACTTGAGGGGAATTACAAATGGAATTTGTCCAGTTTTCGGTGAAGAAGTGACCACCGTTTGTTAGTAAAAACGGAGAGATGTGTTGTGTGAGCGGTGACCACCGCGGAGTGACGTCACGTCGTATTTTTCCGGCTGTCACCTCTTCACCGAACTGGACTGTGAATTGGCCTTCACGGGTTCATTTGTACAATCTCAGAGTTATGGGGAAGCTCCCCCGTTCTGACCACCACTACGTAATAATAATACGGGCTGTGTGTTTTCCCTGAGTATTAGGAGTGAGAGTGAGTAGTAATTGACATGCTTGTCTCAGACGTGAGTTGTGTTTCCTCTCCAGAGGCACGCTGCAGGTGTCCAGGGAACCACCATGGCTCCCACTGTGAGCTGCTTGATAACCCGTGCTCCTCTCAGCCCTGCACACACGGAGAGCTGTGCGTGCCCAAGGCTCAAGGTTACATCTGCAACTGCTCGCAGGATGTAGCCGAAGCTAGGTAAGGCATGCACAAACATGAACGTACACACGATTACAAATTAATCTGTGCTCGCGCAAGCATTCATGCACACACGCACACATGCATACACACATGCACACACACACGCGCGCATGCACGTACGCACGTGCACACACACGCACACGGACGCACGCACGCGGGCGGGCGCGTGCTTGATAGATACTAAACTAGATAAAGTGCCCCTCGGGGCACAGGTCTCCACTAGGGCAGATCAGGTTGTGGCCTCCTGGTGGCACTATAATAGGCCTATGTGAAAACAAAAGGGTGACATTTCTTCTTACGCCTTGGATGGCAATTGGATGATTTGAGGCATTTTGTTCCAAAAATGTATGTTTTGCAAAAATCCACCTGTTGGTGGTGCTGTAACAGGCCAATGTGAAAAGGGTGAGATATATTCCTCAGCCTAGTAGGAAAGTCGGTGAAAGATTTCACATAAATTGCGTTCATGATTTGAGGTTTTTTGTTCAAAACGGACCAATCCTGCAAACTTTGAAAGCCAAAGTTAGCCAATTAACATTGGCTAAGATGCTTTTATTAGCACAAGGCTATGATGAGCACCAATGAACAGCACCACTATTGTGTGACAAAACATGAAATTCAGAAACACCTTGCGTATTGCAGTGGTCCTACTTGTGCAATTTGATTGGAAAGGGATATGCAAATGGTTATGCAAATGGAACACACATACACACGGACACACACACACGGACACACGGACGGAGTGCAAAACGTCACTCCCCATGCCTTCTCTCCCCATGCCGCACGCACGTACGCACGAACGCACGCACGCATGCACGCACGCACGCACGCACCACAGATATCTATCTAGATATTAGATTAGATACGTACACACAAGAATACAGAGACATGGACATGTTTGCTAAATAACGCATTCAGACATACTCACACACACACACACACACACACACACACACACACAATGACCCAAAGGTTTTACAGTCACATCACGAACAAAGACTGCAAAGTGCACTCATCATAAGTGTGGAATTATTGACCATTTGCATATCCCTTTCCAATCAAATTGCACAAGTAGGATCTCTGCAATTAGCTCTCTATGGTCAGGGGTTTCTGAAATTCATGTTTTGTCACACAATAGTGGTGCTGTACATTGGTGCTCATCATAGCCTCGTGCCAATAAAAGCATCAACACATTCCCTCCCGTTACCATAGGTGGTAATGTGAGGCCAGTGCCAGTGAAATGCGCGACATAAGCAGAAAAGAAGAAGCATTATTGTCTTCATTGCCGGGGTCGCTCACGGCTGTGTTCTGCCGATCGGACTTTTATTATGGTTAGCGCGACCTCAAATTAATGTTTTATTAAGCTCCCAACATCGTATACTTTATCCCATTCTAAGCACTTTTTAAAAACAGTAATGACCACGTGCGCGGGCACTGAGGATTGGGATGTAGGCTGTTTCTACCATGGGAGTCCCATGGGTCCAGCTATGGAAATACGGTAACAAATATTATTTTTAAAGCTGGATTAATGCTCTTTAATCAAATCTTGTGTTCTCGTGAATGGCGAAGATGATAATAATAGCTTTCTCGAGATATCTCGACAATGGCATGGATTGTGTTTACCCTTGGGTGACACGTTGAGCATGCAACAACACAGAGAAGGTCACATGTGACGGTCTGTCAGAGCACCGTTTCTCAACCTCGGCTCCGGTGCGTTCAATACTGAACACCTCATCAATGATGAAGTGCTGCTGGCCTTGGTAAATTAGTCTAGAAGTAAGGAAAAAGGCTCATAGCCACGATGCAGGATCATTGATTGATACCAACGTTTCGACCTGGAAAGCTCTTCTTCTGGGAGTATCATGGTCAGTATCATGGTCAGTATAGTCAATATAATTTCAGTATCATGTCAGTTACAGAAGTATAGCGAACATATCAGATCTACAAGCTCACAATATGTTGTGTTGTGAGCTTGTAGATCTGATATTGTAGCTACTACTGAAAACCTTTGCTTTTATAATGGTTTGGGATGCCAGGTTGAAGTCTTTCTGTGGGTTTTATTATAAATATTTAACCAATGGAAAGTATACACTGTAAAAACAAGAGCTTGTGACTAAAATGAATAACTACATTAGAAACATTTCCATTTCCTGAAAAGTAATGCTTTGAGACATACAAGGTTTCTGCCCAGCATATTATATTTTAATAATATAATATAATAATATAAATGCTGTCCAATGTGTCCATACTGTACATTTATCCTTCAAACTGACCTCAACAGCATGTCCCCAACTGGACATATTGAACATCTGCTCATGATACACACAAATTGTGTGTAATTGTTTTACTGCTGTAAATTAGCATGTATTATCCTCTTAAACCCCAGGGGGGTCCAGGGGGGGGAATCAAAAATGTCGCAGTTGGAACCTGAGACCTTGACCAGCCCCATTTACCCGCTGAGAGCTGTCCGTGAGGCGGGGGCTTAAACCCATAGCCTTCAATATAAAAGAAAAGGGGACAAACTTTTCTTTTATATTGAGCCTGTTTGTTGACTTTAATTATGCCCCAAAGGGATGTTGCTGCAGGACAGCTATAGTCAGAACAGTGAGTGGAAAACTGCTGTATTTGGCATTGATCTATCACTGCAAAAGCTGAAATAAACGCACCCAAATGAATCTGAATAAGGTCACTTTGCAATTCACACAGCAGTGCAGCAGTGCAGATATGCAACTGCAACTCACAGTATCCTGCCTTTACTGCAGGCTCATTATATGACACAATACTGTACTTTGCTATGCATCACCTGGTGCAATTAATCTTCTATGCCATATCTCATGAGACAAAAGCAGGGGGAAAAGAGGGTAATGTTGAAAAGCAGCATTGCATGTTGATGTGACAACATAAAACAACTAAAGGCTTTTTCCTGCAGCATTTTTTGTGTGTATGCAGCGTTACATGCCCGGGGATGATGGGAAATCATGGCGACAAATACCAGCTCAACAGTTCTCCACTCCAATTGCTATTGGAATATAGAGCTAATTATTAAGACAAAAATAAATAAATAATAATAATAATAAATCACGTACACCCCCTGTTTTGAAAGAAGCCATGGAGGCATGGAGTATTTAGGAGGTAGAGCAGGTCGTCCAATTATCCCTGGGTCGGCGGTTCGAATCCCGGCTCCTCCTGTCCACATGTCGAAGTGTCCTTGGGAAAGACACTGAACCCTACATTGCCTCCAATGAGTCGGTCGGTGTAAGCTTGCCACCATTGGTGTGTGAATGTGGGAAGTGAGGACGCTGGCGTCGACTGTTCGCTGCTTCACCTCCCAATGTATGAATGAATGAACAATTGTAAAGCACTTGGAAAAGCGCTCAATTCGCTTCAATTCATTATTCATTAGTGTGCATTTCACAATGAACAACAGTTATGCTTTGCATTAAAGCAATTCAAACAGAACACATAAATGTGGCTGGTTGGCCATTAGAACCAGCAAAAGCATAATGCAAATGCATACACTATCTCTTAAGAAATTATACATGAATGCATAATCAAATATTCAAAACAATACACGATTATTATAACAGAGCTGAGAACCACTCATATTCTCATATTTACACATTTCTACACCCTGGAGAACCACCGGAAGTAATCACCCTTTGCTCTCCTGTCAGGTGCCATAACCTGGTTGAAGCCTGCACCCCCAACTCCTGTCCAGGACAATTTGACTGCAAGTACTCTGAGGGCTCGATCCACTGCGACCCTCTGCCTCAGGTGAGTTCAGTCTACCAGAGTAGAGACAATTAGTACTCTGAGGGCTCGATCCACTGCGACCCTCTGCCTCAGGTGAGTTCAGTCTACCAGAGTAGAGACAATTAGTACTCTGAGGGCTCGATCCACTGCGACCCTCTGCCTCAGGTGAGTTCAGTCTACCAGAGTAGAGACAATTAGCCTCATGCCTCAAGAGTTATCTACTTGAACCCCAGCATCCATATTCTGGGGAGATCATTTGCCAAACAATAGCCGATCTGCAAGCTCATAACGCGTCGTCATGATGCATTAATTGTGAGTTTGCAGATCGGCAACTCGGGTCCATTTTTGAGTGGTGCAGTCACTCCAAGGAACAGCAATGTGTGTCCCTTTGTCTGTCTGTTTAAATACTAAGAATAGAGAGTGGTTACATTGAATTGAAAACTTTATGTCAGACACAATGGGTCCATATACAAAAAACAGGGAAAAACAAGACACAATAAAAAAAACACAGAGATAGCCTACAGTATGTGACTATTTTCACTCCAGACAGTCTTGATTATTATCAGGACTGTCTGGATATCCATGATTTATTATGTGCCAGGGATATCCCAGGGATATAGGTGAGCTTTTGGTCATTTTATTGTATTTCATCGGGTCGCCCTTTGATCTAATGATCAAAGGGCTACCGATGAAATACAATAAAATGTCTTATCGAATCCACATATTGATGTTTGCCTTGGGTTTCACTACAATTACATTTCAAACTGGCATCCCTAATTTGGGCATGTCATTAAAGGTGGGCAACTGGACATTTTAAGAAAAGAAAATAGCGGATCTACGGGCTCACCAATGTGTTGCAACGCATAGTCTTTTTTCCCTGTTTGTCATACGACAGCGGGTATCAGTATGTCAATCAATCATCCAATCAATCAATATGTGTGCCTCTCAGGTGTCTCCGGTGATTGGATATGTGGAGATCATGGAGATATCGGCCAGTGTTCTAGGTTTACTCCTCCTGGTGGCTGTGTTTGTCTGCGTCAGGAAACGTTACGTTCAACAGAACAAGAAGAAACCAGCATGTATCCAGGACTCCAACGGGTAAGAGCAGCAAGCACAGATCTGCAAACAATGTGGCAAACCTAGTATGTATGCAGTGGTGGAAAGTACATTTACTTAAGTACTGTACTTAAGTACAGTTTTGAGGCATTTGTACTTTACTTGAGTATTTCCAATTTCCAATAGTATTACTTCTACTCCTCTACATCTTGGATCCAAATATTGTACTTTTACTCCACTACATTTATTTGACAACTTTAGTGACTATAGTTACATTTTTATTATTATTACAAAACATACTAACTTCAAACATATTAACTTCAGCCCCATATACATCGTGAGCTTGTAGATCTGCTATTTTCAAAAACATTTGTATACATTTGAAAACTTGACATGGGATGTTATGCATGTGTACTTTTAATTGTGGTACTGGTACATTTGGTACTGGTACATTTTGATGCCAATACCTTTGTACTTTTACTCATGTCAATTTTGAATAACGGACTTGCAGTATTGATACTTTTAACATTTAAAAAAATGTGAGTACTTTTTCCACCACTGCCTGGCCCTCTACTGTATGTTCTCTGTGGGTTTAGTCTTTATAACCAGGAACTCAAATCTGAGTCTTTTTGTCCTTCTTTCACTGCAGCTTTCCCTTCATATCGTCTTTCAGGTGAATTGAATTCACACAAATGTAAAAAATTATAATATATAAGCCGACTGTATTTATTTAAAAAATAAAGAAATACAAAAAATAGAATAAAATAAACATATGAGAAACAACAATAAAAGTAAGATTATTTTAATTAAAATTATTCTTATTAAGAATAATTGAAGATTGAATCTTATTTATATTCACAGCTACTTCCAGCCCAATCTGACCAAGGGCATCATGGTCAACAGCCACCAGTTGAATCCCATCGAGATGAACTCACTTGGCTCCGTCAGCGACCTGGACCACACGCCGTTTCGCTCGCTCCGACCCCGCAGTCAGATCGGCCCGCCGGGAGGAGGAGGAGGGGTCGTCTCCCCGAAGACACAGGGCCCAGTTGTGTGCAGTGTGGCCCCCAACCTCCCCGCACGACCTCCCTCCAGTTCCGACAATGACTCCATCCGGAAGCATCACAGGGAATATGAAGGTAGGACACCGTACGGAAATGTGGAAAACTCGCCAGCAAATATTTAGTTATTCTTGTACGGTATAGTTGACGCCTCATTCATACAGATTGATGCCTTTATTCACAGTATGGACTCTCAGAATGAACGACCTTGTTTCGAACAAAAAAAAACGTATTCGCTTTATCGCTGCGTAATATTCAAGAGAAAAAAAAAATCTTTGCAGGAGAATTAATTGCATAAAAGAAAGACTGGTGTCTAAAAGGCCTTAGCATTGGTACTTAATCCCAGTACATCATTAGATTACATGATCACCAACATGACATCGATTCCCAAATTCTCCATCTTCTCCAAAGAAGCAGTTATAATACGATACACCGTTGTCCCTCTATACACAAGCATACCAAATACAGGTTTATTACTGCATTGTCTGTGGCCCTACGAAGGCAAACGGCAGGAGACCGTTTTTATGCGCTCCTAAATGCCAAAGTTGATGACATTGGAGTAGTTGTCACAACAGTTTGGCCTATAGGGGTGAGAGCAACCGTCCCATGTGCAATAGGTCCCGCATCAAATTCCCACTATAGCTGGTCTTGTCAAAGGAACAATAAATCCACCTTCCTCTGGACAGCCATCACTGTCTCAGGCATGGCTGAGAAGAGATTCATCCATGCCTTCATCACCTCCCATCTCGACTATTGCAATGGAGTCCTGTTCGGGGTTCCTAACCCTGGCCAAGTTCCAGTTTGTGCAAAACTCAGCTGCCAGGGTTCTCACCCCCCACACAAAGCCCTGGCAGCACATCACCTTGATCCACCTGTATTGGCAGGTTAAATTCCATATCACCTTGAAATCTCTTCGTGCCCTTGCCCTCCAGTATACCTGTCTGATCTCCTACAACATCATCTTATCTCGCACCAGTGACAGTTGGTGACAGTGCCTTCAATGCGGCAGACTCCCACCCTCCCGATAGAGATTAGCAATGCCCGAACACAGATTTAAGTTCTTCTATAAATCTAAGTTATTATTATTAAAGCACCCTTGATCGGGTGACCAAAGACTCTAAAAATGGGACCCAGTGCCTCCCTGCTTGACACTTGGCATCAAGGGTTGGATTGGGGGTAAATCCCTGTGACATACTAGCGTCATGTCCAGGGGGTGTACTTGTACATCAAGCTGCCTCACGCTACAGAAACAGGAGATAGGCTCCTGCCCTATTTACTTACCCTTGATCCAGTAAGAAAACAAGACTAAACAAGCCTAGTTTAGTGGGACCCTGGTTACAGGTGGCTGATATTGGAACATTCTCGGAAAATGACACCTCTGACTTCTCTCTTGTTTGTGATCTAATCTCTGTTCTGTTCTCGAATTCCCAAAATGTTCTGTTCCCAAATGAGTGTGTAGGGTAGGGTGGGTGATCACACCTGGTCAAACTAGACTATGAGCACCTGTGTTAAGCTAATTGATACACAGGATACAAACAAGCAATCCCCATACACACTTGACAGAGAGCCTACGATATGTTAGTTACCGGTACATCTATTCTTGTTATTATAAAAAAATATCTGTGTGGGGAAATACCTTGAGGTTACATCTAGGTTATATCTACTGTAAGCTAAGTTTACATCATCTTGTTTTTCTGGAAATAGACTTTGAGAGGAAATCCTGTCATCATGACTAGGGCCCCGAATCAACCGATTCACTAAGCTGTTTACACCCATATTTTGGGTGTAAAGGAATTGTCCAAACTTCCCACGTTATAGTAGTCTACTCTAGAATAAGGAATTCTAATGACATAAACCAAGCTTTGGTCCCATGTAAGTCTGCATCCGAGGAGACTTGAGAAAGAGCGGCTATCCAAAGTTCCTTTACGCCCCAAATATGTATACACCCCAGAAAGTCTGTTCACAGACTTCGCACAGGTTCATCCCTATGTTCTCCGGGTTCTGTGTTCCCCGCTTACCAAAGGGTTAGGAAACTTAGAACATACACAACGTGGAACATAGAACCCTGTCCCCCCCACCATAGAACGGCCCTTGCAAACAGAGTCCAATGTTTTCATCCTATTGCACACCACCTATGACATTTCCATCCGATGAGTGGCTTAGACGGCGTAATTTCTTCAATCAGACCAGTTTGATGCCTGTGATTATTATTTTTATTTTTGTATGCGTTAAAACTGATTGGCCAATAAGAAATTGCATTGGACAATAGTTTGCACACTGCACGAGTGAGTGATTGTCGTGACTTGCTCATATCTCCACTCAATCAGTTGAGTGGAGATACATTATGTTCCACAATTCCCACCGCTATTGTTTTCCGGCTGCATACTAGCACAACTGTAGCTCAAGGTCATTTGTAGGCATTTAATGCAGCTATGCACTCATAGCAGCTCATCATGGAAACACAAGACATTGATTAAATTCTTGCACACTTCACAGATCAAGGCGTGCTGTGCGAGTCCTGATACGGTCAGGAAATAACAAAGACATTCCTCTTTGTTTCATCTTCCCTGTAAATTTGCCTTTCTCTCTCTCTCTCTCTCTGTCTCAATCTTTTTCTCTTTGTTATATTCAGTTTTATTCCATCTCTCTTATGCAGAGATGATTCTTCTTTAATTTGTAAACTAAACTTTTGTTTACTTTCTCTGCGACACAATTGTCTGTGTATTTTTAGGCCATTTTAATTTGATATTTGATAAATGAAATTCAGAAAACAGTCTGTTTAAAAAAAATACTATTTAGAAATGGTGCAGTGGGTAAGCTCCGCATGTGAATCATTTCTTTTACGCAAGTTCTCTATTTTTCCGCATGTCTGTGGGGGTTACGCAGCCCTTCACCCCGGCCTTCAGAGGGGAAAAAACACTACATACGGAACCCGCGGGGTGGAGGAATTGTCGGTGCAGCCTAACCCTAGCTGCTACGCCCGCGGTACGGTTCAGCCTAACCCTAGCTGCTACGCCCGCGGTTCGGTTCAGCCTAACCCTAGCAGCTACGCCCGCGGTTCGGTTCAGCCTAACCCTAGCAGCTACGCCCGCGGTACGGTTCAGCCTAACCCTAGCAGCTACGCCCGCGGTACGGTTCAGCCTAACCCTAGCAGCTACGCCCGCGGTACGGTTCAGCCTAACCCTACTGTAGCTGCTACGCCTTCGGTACGGTTCAGCCTAACCCTAGCAGCTACGCCCGCGGTACGGTTCAGCCTAACCCTAGCAGCTACGCCCGCGGTACGGTTCAGCCTAACCCTACTGTAGCTGCTAGGCCTTCGGTACGGTTCAGCCTAACCCTAGCAGCTACGCCCGCGGTACGGTTCAGCCTAACCCTAGCAGCTACGCCCGCGGTACGGTTCAGCCTAACCCTAGCAGCTACGCCCGCGGTACGGTTCAGCCTAACCCTAGCAGCTACGCCCGCGGTACGGTTCCGTTCCGTCCCCAGTGTAGCCCAGCCCTTAGAATCCTGCTGTTAGTGGGGCTAAAAACAGAAGCCATAAATACATAATTATAATAAAAAGGGAAAACTTGACTGACTCCAATATAGCAGATGTTCCAGTACTACTTATTCCAGTTCACAGAAGAACCATCCTAATATAAATGCACCACTTCTCTGTTTCTACGTGTGTACGTCTGTAAATCCACGCAACGCGAGAACCGTTTGCCCCACCGACTTCAAATCTGTCACACGCGTTCCACACCGCCACATGGAGTGCAGTTGTCCAGAACCAGCACAAAAGCCTCTGCCCAGGCCAGGCCTGGCACCACAGGGGAGCTGGAGGGGACTAACCCCCCTCAACCCAACCTCTCATATGAAAAGAGCGTTTTTTCTTTGTTTTTTTTCTTTTGTAATGTCTGATGTGAAGGAATGTGTTGCTATTTTCTTTCTTGAGATAATGGATGGCTTTGAGCCATAATTTCGAGGCATTAACCTAACAATAGACCTGCCAAGGACCTAGCCCTAACCTCAAATTTGAGGTCCTGGGATGACGCACGTCCGTCCACCTCCATGAAAGTGCTGCAGTTCCACTTTTCGCCAGTAGGTAGTGGCAGCTTCAATGTTGGATAGCCTTACTGGGGTCTTGGGGCACGTCTGTAATCCACGTAACTCAAGAACCTCAAGAACAGCACAAAAGGCTCTGGTCAGGCTCTGCCAGTGGACCTCACCTGTAGATTCCATGACGTCGCATTGAGATTAGGCAACACACTTCATATTTGGGCATGCCTGACACAGAACTCCATATATAGGAATAAAGGGACACAGAGAGACGGATACAGAAATCTCCATATATGGGCATAAAAGGAACACAGACAGATGGGTGGAATGGGTACTCTGACACGGGTACAACGGGTATTGCATAGCCGTGGGTGTGCCATGGGATCTCCAACTTCGATTAGCGGACTTGGTGCTCACAGCTGCTTTTAATGAAACAAATGAAACAAACCAAAAAGATTATAGGAGGATTATGTTGAGTGCTGTAAAAAGCTTATATGCACTGTATCTCTCTCCTCAGTCTACCCAGCAGACCCTGACTACTACGGCCGCCCCGCCACCAGAGAGTTCCCCCAGTTCGACATCGTGGAGGACCTCCCACACTCCGCCACCTCCACCATGGACTCGCGCCGGAACTCCCGCTTCGGCGGCTTCCCGTTCCCCCTGGACCGCTGTGACCGCCGCGCGCCCCTGCCGCCCTGCTACAGCAACCAGAACCTGGACGACTTCCTCGGTCCCGACGGGCACCCGCTGCCCAGCACCCAGTGCCCCAACGAGTACACCGCCATCAGCTACTACCCCGCCAGGCAGCACGCCCGCAGTCTGGACAACGTGTCCGGAGGCTACAAGAGACTCAGCATGCGTCTGAGCGTGGCCATGCCTTCCTACGCCGAGCAGACCAGTCCTCCGCCACTGACGGTGGCCAATGACACGGACCCCGCCCAGGCCCAAGCGGCGGCTGGTGCGGGGCGGAAACCGCAGAGCTATGCAGGCTCAGATATGGTGGAGAGCGACTATGGGAGCTGCGAGGAGGTCATGTTTTAAAAAAGGTTGGTTTGGGGTTTGTGTTCAGAGCCGAGTTGCCCCCCCCCCCCGACAAACATTTAGTGCAAGAAATACCACACAGGCGCACTCTTTTGTCGTGACCGTGACTTCAAATCCGATCTGCGCCCGTATCGCATGTTATCCCCACTTAGTTGTCACTTTGGCTTCATTTGCTCTCACCTTGCATGCATTTCATCATTTAGTTGGGAGTCACTTTGTGCCGTGAACGCAGACGCCATCTGCTTCCCACACTCTAAGGCAGCTCGTGTGTACAAGCACACACTCACAGAGACAGAAAACTTTGATATTGGGTGGCCATGCTTTGAAGCAGTCCCACAGAGCTTCCCAATGGCTCCTCTCAGTCTGGTGGATGTCTCGAGCAGAGGATGAAAGATATGGAGTTATTAATGAACACTGTCTCACGGGCAGTTGTGATACGGGGGAGGGGGGGGCGGGGGGCACTCAGGATACGTTGGTTATCTCTGCAGTAAGATGAGGATGAACAGGAGAAGTTAATTGTCTCAAAGACACTGGAAGCACTAGCTGTACAGTATTACTGTACTGTAACAGTATTACCAAATGTGAAACAAACGAAAAAATCTGTTTATCTGTGCACGAATGAAGACCTCATCTTCAGCACCAGGAGAGAAAAACCTCTCGGGAGACGGCCAGCCTGTTTATAATAATGTGATCCTGACACGCAGAACGTTGGCTCCCTGTTTGGCTGTTGACTCTTTCTACTCCATTTAATCTGTCAAATATTAGCCAATCAGGCCAAACCCACTCTCCAGACAACTTTTTAAGCACTGTCAGACGGAATAGGAAACCTTGTATCTCCATATTTCATCTCACAACAGGTAGATGGGCGTGTAGATGGACTCGACGCCAATTTCTTTAACATGAAGTGCTTATATTTATTGAAAAAGTGGGGGCAGGATCACGCTTTTTTTAGTGCTTCTAATTAAACATGTCTGTCCATTACACTTGTTCTTGTGCTATTGAACTTGAACGGATTAAATTAGAGCCTACGGCAAAATGAAGACTACGAAAGTCAAACTGGGATAATAAAGATGACCTTGAAGAACGTGGACCTACCAACTCATGACTCATGATGCGACGTATTGTGAGATTCTTCTATTTCTTTTAAATGTTTTGTTTTCACCTTATGACATGCCTAAAATTGGGATTCCAAGTTGAAAACAAGAGCCTGTGATTTAATGATAGCTAGATTAGACCCATTGGAAAACACACAGGTTCCTTTTTCCCCATTTCCACGGTTTAAGAAATGCAAGGTTTCCACCCGACAGCTTCTGTCTAACCGCAGCGTCATAAGAAATGTCACATTGATTTAACACTGACGCACCTTTCACCAGAGCTGTTGTATTACACACCGAGGACTTGCTACCATGACAACGTGTCATGTTCACAAGTTCACATTACATCTATTTCATTCATGAAAAATGAAAAGACAATCATATGAGAATGCAATAGATAGGCCCATAGCCTCTGAATCAAATTCAGCAATGGCACACTAGATGTTAATCCTGTATATAGTGTTTTCCAAATATTTCTAATCCAAACCTGCATTTCCTGCAGGCTAAACATTACACGGACATCAGACGTTGCTCAGTTTATCTATAATGAAAGAGGGCTGGAACCTCGGAATCCAAATGAAAGCCATTAACAACCAAACAAATACAGACAATATTATGTTTGTGGTGAAATGTGTTTTATATTTGAACCCTTCGGTTAATTTGTGTTAAATAGATGGCAGTATTTCCTTTGAATAGATCTTAGAAAAAAACCTGTTGTGACTAGTGATAAAGGGAAAACCTAATTCGGTGTAATTTGCATCGTTAAAGAAATGTCTATGCAGCCATTTAAATTGTGTGAATATGCAAGTTACTGTACAGTATAATAAATATATATATATATATATATCAAAGTTTGTTTTTATAAGATGTTTATGTACAGTCACAGTGCAGTTAAAACCTCAGTGTTGTTTAAATAGTACTTAGTGCATTCAAAGGTTTTTTTATTTTTTAAATATACAGTCCCCCATAAAGGGAGAAATAAAGTGCACAGTACAGATAAAAAACAAATGGAAAAGGTCACCTTTATTAATAATTAGCAGGAAAACAGACTGGAAGACCCGGGCCAAACAGTATGTGCACAGTGTTTGTAGTTGTTGTATACCCTGTGGGGAATACTGCAGTGGTGGGGTTTACAACAGTGGCATGTTTCGGGGTTACTTGCTCAAACACAGAAACATATTAGCCTCACGTAGCAAGCCCTCAATCTGCCTTTACAATGCAATCGCCCCACGGAGTGATATTAGTATGGCTACGCGAGGCTAGAAACATATAGACTAAATGTTCAGATGTTTCTTTCCGTTAATATAACTAAACTTTTTCCAAGTATGCTGCTGTTACCTTTTTTTTTTTTTTTTAAGATATTTTTTTGCGGCTTACGCCTTTTATTGATTTTTTAAGGGACAGATAGTAGGCTGACAGGAAACGGGAGAGAGATGGGGGGATGACATGCGGTAAAGGCCGTGTCGGGTCCGGGAGTCGAACCCGCGGCACACCGCGACTGGATCACCAGTCCGGTGCCCAGACCGTTACGCTACGGCCTGGGCCTGCTGCTGTTACCTTAACAACAAACCTGCTGCCCACTCTTCTGTTACCTTAACAACAAACCATACAAACATATATATTAACTTCTCCCACAATCCATCTGTCAGACACCCACTGGCCTCAAATAGGGACTACTTTAACCACATGAACCCTGGCCTGTAGCGTCTCTATTCTGGGGCGGAAATCTATTTACTCTAGGGTACCAGGACACTGACAATGTATAGGGTTGAAGTAGTGGTTAACTTGCCTCTATTGCTTCAGCTGCATCACACGCACACACACGCACGTGCCGAAAGACTTGAAAGAAAAAGGTTTGATCTGGTCTTTGTATCATTTCCTTTCTCACTTTATTTGTAGCCTAATATCCCTGAATGCCTAGCCAGTATAACGCAAGTCAGCCCCGTGGTTGGAATATCCCAACATCGCTGTTTGTATGCTTATTGTGTTTGTGGCTCACTGCACTGAATGCAGAATGTCAGATGCTAGTTGTCTTAACTGTCACCCCTTTCCATGTTGTGGTTTGTCTGTGAAGAGAATCGTCTGTCTTCGTACAATATATTCATCCGTGTACAAAACGACAGACTGTAATCTCTCTTAATTCATAGATAAATATCTGTATCTGGGTTTTGCTGTTGTAAAGTTGTTGTCTATGTGTTTGTGTTACATGAGTTCACTTGTATGAATGTATTGAATGTATCGGACTTAGTTTTTGTTTTTTTAGATTCATTTAAATTGTACATTTATTTTGTATCAATGTGGGTCCACTCCCATGTTTTGCTGTGTTGTTTCTCTATGAGAGATTTTTTTTAACAAGATGTCGTATTAAATTTTGCTTTTCCATATTGTAAAGAGAATATGAATAAATATACGATCTTATATATAATTAATGTGATATCAAAGTGTTCTGTATTTTAAATACATAGAATACTTATGTTATGCCATTATCTCCGTACGCGCGCGTGCGTGTGTGTGTGTTTGTGTGTGTGTGTACAGCTAATCTCTGGCACCGTTGGCCCGATCGACGTGAAACTGTACACACACTCCCTGGAGGCCAGAGCAACCTCTGCCCCACGAAGTGTTGTGAGCTTGTCGATCTGATCATTTCACTATATATTTTTTTTTCTTCTGGAAAAGCTTTGAATTCTGGAAAAGCTTTTGAACACACGCACGCACGCACACACACACATACATACACACACACACACACACACACACACACAATATTTACACAGCCACATATAAAGTGAGATATGTATGTGTGCAGGCGTGAATAAATACATAAATGGGCATGCCTATATACATGAGCACAAACAAACATGATACGTTTCCCCACAGGGATGGAGGCAGACGCGTGCACATCACACTGAACAAGAACATAATGATGTTTTCACCTGCCAGGGAACAACAGTGAGACAATGTACTTTTCATTCCGCAAAGGTTACAAAATGATAGGCACATAGGCCACTCAATGGAGCATATAGACACAGCACAGCACAGCAGAGTTGTGTGTGTGTGTGTGTGGTGTGTGTGTGTGTGTGTGTGTGTGTGTGTGTGTGTGTGTGTGTGTGTGTGTGTGTGTGTGTGTGTGTGTGTGTGTGTGTGTGTGTGTGTGTGTGTGTGTGTGTGTGTGTGTGTGTGCATACAATTGTGTGTAAAATGTGAATTTGAGGCATACGGGTAAAGGGCGGGGTAAGGTTCCTGCCCACCACCACAGAGACTGGGGTTCTATTCCTCCACAGTCCCTCTGGCATGGCCGTGTACACACAGGCCCTTTTTTGACTAAACAAGTAAAACAACGTTGGTTCTAGAACTGGTTCCGGAAAAGGGGCCAGACTGTCATAGTACAGAACAGGGCAGGGCAAGACTCCTTGGTAAGGAAGAGTGAGGGAGTGTGACCCTCCAGATATTGTATACAGCGCAAACCTACAGGCTCAGGTGATTGCTTTTAGTTAATATGGACAGCCGACTGTCCATGAAACACTGGGCTCCTCGGCAGTTGGAAAAGGAGCCGCCAGGGTGTTGTCAGTGGAAATGGTAAGATCCTGCAGGGGGCAGGACTTTCCAGGGAACAGGAGAAGCTTGTCATGTCTGCATATTGCTTGAGGTGGTGGGAAGTAATCCACTGTGAGACGTCAGGCATGCAGTGATGCTCTCTCTCTCTCTCTCTCTCTCTCTCTCTCTCTCTCACCATGCGTTACAGAAGGAAGGAGGAAAAACTGTTCAGTATTGTCTGCACAACTATAATTCACCATCAAGGACAACACCATCAGTCAGGATGCATTTTAACCGGGTTTATTATGAGAAATGAAACGAATGAAACGAAACAAATGAATGTGTGCGAGGCTTGATTAATGTAGTTCTTTCGTTTGCTGAAGGCGCTGTGGAGAAGCTCCATAGAGACTCCACTAACACATTGGCATGACGATGCCCTCGGGGCCCTATGGAGAGAAGAGAGACACAGGAAGACAAGCAGAGTGGGAGGGAGGGAAGGCCTGGTGCAGAATGTGAGAGCGAAAGGAGAAGTGAAAACATGTGTATTGAGGTGTGGTCCTGCCCGTACAAATGCTGTTAATACACTGGTCTGGTCTGGTTCTCAGTGTCAGGTCCGGGGACCACCAGCGGTCCAAATGCACCCTTACGACGCCATAGAAGACATTATAGAACTAAGCACCATAGAACTCAAGCGAACTTAGGCCACGAGAGACCGCACAGAGGGAGCGCCGAGCGAGTTGCAGTGTCGAATGTTGCGAAGTTCACTTGAGCCGACTCAGCCCCATCCGAGTTGCGACCCAATAGGCACAGAATAGTAAATCCTCATCCCCACATGGTCCCCCTCTAAAATGAACACAGCGGCGCGCTCCCTAGCCATAGAGTTATATAATCTAGAGACCAGACAACCCCGCCCCCAGCTTTTAATTTCAATGGAAGTTCCTCAGTGGTGTTTGAAGCACCTGGAACTTGGAAGTCTGCCGGAAGTACCACTGTTGGCTATTCGCGGCTTCAACGTTGGCCAGCCGCCCCTACCCCATGTATACGTACATACGTATACGCACGTGTTCATGGTGTGTTTATTTGTATCAACGTAAATTACGGAATATTCTGCTAGCAGGCATGCAGTCATTTGGATGGTAGCTGGTATGCTCGCCTCAAATCCGGCTCGCCATGAAATGTTCGGATATCCCGCCTGTAGGCCTATACCACCGCCCCCAAAGTCCAGTGAGTTCGGCATAAAAAGCCTTGACTCCCGACCACATATCATAACGTTTTGGTTGCCGCCCTAGTGTAGCGGTTAGAGCATATGCCTTTCATAATTCATACAGAAGGTTGTTGTGGGTTCGAACCCTGCCTGGGGTCAGCGTCAGCAAGGGCATGCGGTCGCAACGGGTTCCAAATGCCAAATCAAATGGGTTCAGATCTGAGCCAACTCAGCCAAGTCTCTGAGGAGGCGTGTCTGAAGCTTGTCCTGGACAGGGATCTCTGGACGTAAAAGCAAAAACAAACATAGAGAGAAGTTATATGAATTATAACTTGAATTATAACTAGCCTAGCCTTTCA
>NC_139711.1:10840361-10927861 GCF_964188405.1 Protomyctophum parallelum
TAGCAAAATCAAACAGTTTTATATTCACCTTTTCCAAAGTCCCAAGGCAAAAATGGTGTTCGAACAAAACACAGCAAAACTATATACAATGGCTGAACAGGTTGGCCCTCCTGGTTTTTCCTCCACTACAGCCTTACATCGACTGCTGGACAGTGGCAGGTCCCCCTTCTTAAATAGGCTATAGGCCCCTCCCACTGAACCGTATACCAACCCTAATTGATTCCACAATTAACAGCCCCATGTCCAGAGACAATAACTACATTTCATATGCTGCCAGACAGGAAATGGTGGACAGTCTCACGATATTTGGCATGTTCAGAAACGTACTTTTTGCTCTTTAGATACCTCTATAAAAAGAACGATCATGCTGGCCTTTCTGTCAGGGGGGTGGCTGTGCGTCGTTAATGATGTCCATTCATACTGTTGTTTCTGTTGTGCGACAGGCAGCTGCAGCCACCCCGCCTACCGGGAAATGTAGTCTCTGGGTTGTTTGACTCGTTTCTAGCGCTTATTGTGTACTCTTTGGGTATATTTGTACATTTCCACCTTCAGTCGATGCTTCATATCCATATGAGTGAAAAGGCCGGGATGATCGGTTTATTTTTCAAACACAGTTCTTATATGAAGAGATCTAAAATCCCCCTATGGGGATTTCAATGCAAATAAAAAGTACACGAACCTGTGGACTGGCGCCCTCTACTGACAGTGACGTCAGGACTTCAGCGCTCTATACCTTGTCCAGATCCAAGGAAGGTGAGACTTAAATCGAGTGTTGTAAACTTAATTTTTAGCACATGCCGCACATGGTGGACCGACCAATCCTGGATTAAAAGCAGCTAATATATTATTTATGGCCCAAAATCTATAAATCCCGCACAAGGTGCACCTTTTTCACTTGAGCACTTGCTCCTCAAAATGTCAGTCTGTGCACGCCACTGTAGTATATGCATGCCATGTACTCAAGTACATTTTTAATTCCGGACATTTACTTGACAGTGTTTTCAATTTCATGCATGGCAGTATTGATACTTTTACTTAAATAAATAAAAATGTGGGCACTTATTCCACCACTGCTAGAGAGAGATACAAAGATAAGAAGGGTCCAACAGAGGCAATAGAGAGGACAGCACAGTGCGTAGCCTAGCCTACTGCACTCAGTGCACTGACTGAAGCCCAACACACACCGGTCGCAGATGACGAGACGAAGGAATGTGCTACTACTGTAGTGTAGAATCACCTTTACACGCGTGTCTATTGGTTAACTCACTATGGGAACAACTAAGCCCCTATAGGCTTTACCATACTACCTCTGTACAATTTCCAAACTGCTAAAAATAGTATTCAATCAATCACTTGCAGACATAGTCCAAACAGAGAAGGGTTAATGAGAAGGATGGAATGGAACGTGATGCGCGTGCCTGCCTCCACTCATTCATTACACGAGACAAGTGAAAACGCGCAACAGCGGCGAGAGAGAGCGAGAGAGAGAGAGAGAGCGAGAGAGATGATAGAAAGTGGGCGTATTTCGTTGACTTTCATAGCGACCAATGCGCCTTCCTGCTACAGACACACGCACCTGCAACTACTTAGTACTCCGTATAGTAGCCTAAAGTTGTTCTCCAGTCCTAAGCTTTCTTCAGTGTGAACGGACGCCAAGGCGGAATCTACAGCGCTTGAATGGGGGCTTGGATTTATGAATTAAGCGACAGATCTATGAATGAAATCGAAAACCCGGAGGGAGAACAATCGTTCCATAGAGAAGATTGAGTTTTTCCAAATACAGTTTTATCAATCAAAACAGGAGCTAAATGATATCGTGGTGAAATATTGCATTTTGCTGCCTGTTTCCATGTTCCTGAAATATTTTAGCATGAATTTGAAGCTGAAAATGAACCCATTCACAAACCTTTCACTGACTCTGTAACTGCCTTTTTTTATATAACTTTGTCCTACTTAAGATAACAGAACTATTGGCCGACTATAGACCTATATAACAGACGAATCGGTTGAAGCACTTGCCATGGCTTGTTTGGAAACTTTTAATCTTAACGGACACCACTTCGCATCGCAGTCGTCGCCAAGGGCGACGCGGTGGGCGACCACCTAAAATGCAGTCGTACTACTATGGAGCAGGACGGACCCGGCTCGGCAGCCCGATGCAGGTCCTCAACGCCCGGTTCCTGCCGCAGCTCATGTCCCGGCCGCTGGAGGACGATGCCTCCATGGCGGCACTGGAAGGGACCGCGGGTCCGCGGAACGCCACGGCAGGAGAGGCAGAGGACCGGCACTTCCCCTGGGTCGGCCCTCTGCTGTCCAGCGTGCTGATCACCACCATAGTGGTGGATATCATCGGGAACCTGTTGGTGATCGTATCCGTCTTCAGGAACCGAAAACTCAGGAAAGCAGGTATAGGCTGCAGCTCCATTTAAGGAATAGAATAGATCACGGTTTCCCAAACACTGCACATTTCTATATGGGTCCCTTTATTTTTTGTTTCCTATATTTAGTTTTAAATTAATAGAATAGCCTACTATTTTATTTTTTATATATGTGTGTTTATGGGCAAGATGTAAATTTTCCCTTCATTGTCAATGGCGTTTTTAAAACCAACATTAAACCTGTATATAGGAGGGGCTCAGAAATTAGAAAACAAATGTTTAATAGTAGGCATAGTGGAAAAAGCTTGCATATCTGTTAGTTTGGGGCAAACACCTAATTTTCTCTTTTGGGACACGGGCTGAAATGTCTGGGAGCTACTGGAATAGATTGGAATTCCTTTGCTTCACCTTTAAACTTTAAAACAATGCACAGCCCCACAGTTGTGTTTTTAGCTTCCAACCTGTAAAGTGTGAACTGTTGATTGTCATCTCTCATTTGTTAGCTCGCAATCGCATGCCAACTCTTTTTTCCTCATCAACTGCTCATGTTCTCTCATCTAATAAACCGACAGACCGAACCCCACACAACCCCACACCCACCGTCCTTAATTGGTGAATGACTCGAGTCTATAGGGGGAATTGCGCGCACGAAAACGCATTAAAAGTAGCCTACGGGATAGACCTGGCTCGCTGCATGCACAAATGCATGGATAATGCATGTTAGAGCCAGGAATGTCATGTGAGATGTGATGTGAGGACCATATATATATAATCACAACCGTGTGAAGTGAGGGGCTCTAATATATTAAAGTCTAACTCATGTTGATTAGGTGATGTAATGGTGATGTAAAACAAACATTAAACTCCCTTAACAATGAAGAGAAAATATGACGTAAATGACACACATTTTACATTTTACATTGTACATTTTCCCTTCATTGTCAAAACAAAACATTGAACTAACGACAAACATTAAACCTGTGTATAGGAAGGGGCTAATATAGGATCTATCGATCGCCGATCGGCTCACTCGATCTGCTCCAACTGGTCTGATTGATACATGATATCACTTTTCAACATACGTTTGAATCAATGGATTCATTTTGAAGCAGAAAAGAAAAAGCCTAAGAAGCTTCCCTGAAACTTTTCTCTTCGCCAGCCCTATAGAAACTTTTCTCTTCGCCAGCCCTAGAAAGTGTATCTTCAGTTGTAGTGTCACATAACTGAAACCAGAAAACCTGGAGTATAGGCTACTGTGTGAAGTATCATGATTGTTCCACGTCCACAGTATGTTCATAACACCCTTAATTGTGGAGTAGAGGCCTAATAGTCTAGCCCATAGAGCCCCATTGTGAACCTGGACATGTTGAGTACACCAACGTTTTATGTTATAAATGTTTAGTATGGGTCCCCAGCATGTAGAAACTGCCGGATGCTAACTTGCATATGTTGGAGCAATTTTCATAATTGGCATAATATGTGACCATACCATTAACAACCTATAGAAGGCAAAATATTCAAAATTTCATCATGCTTTATCTAGCATGTGACATGTCAAACTAGGGGGTTTTCATGATGCTGAATCCATTCCAAGCATTAGTTTTGCAAAAACTATTGCATGCCCACTTGCCTGTGCTGACATCATCTATTTGTGATGACGGCATTGGCCGTTTTGAGACTAATTCGTGTTTTTTTGCAAAACTAATGCTTGGAATGGATTCAGCATCATGAAAACCCCCTAGTTTGACACATCACATGCTACATAAAGCACATGAAATTTTGAATATTTTATATTTTTAATATTTCTATAGGTTGGTAATGGTATGGTCACATATTATGCCAATTCTGAAAATTGCTCAACATATGCAAGGTAGCATCCGGCAGTTTCTACATGCTGGGGACCCATACTAAACATTTCTAACATAAAACCTTGGTGTACTCAACATGTCCGGGTTCACAATGGGGCTCTATGGGCTGGCTACTAGACTATAGGCTAAATTAACTCCTTCAGCGCCACCTGGTGGTCACCAGTTTAGGCTCTGAGTGCCAATTCTCCCATTATAAAGAAAGAGAGGACTTTTAAAAAAACAATTGTAAAAAAAAAAAAAAAAATGTTTTTTGTTTTGTTTTTTTAATTACGTCTTGTCGTCCGTGGCACCCATTGCAAAGACGTCCATAAAACGGGATTACGGTCCTGGCACTTAAACCGAGCAAATAAACAGATTTGCCATATAGAATAAAATATCTTAGCCTATAGTGTAAAAGTATAAAAGGTTATTATCTTTTTTTTTTAACAATATATTTATTGCATTTCAACGGACAATACAACAAAACAATACATAATACAGACAATACAATTAATTAAAATGATAAAAAAGGTTATTATCTTAGCTGCATGGTTAAAAATCTAATTTCTAAAGGCTTGTAGGACAAGGGCAATCGGTTGCCGTTGGTCAAACGCCTTGCATAGTCACTCACATCACTTAGGGACCGTCACACGTGGAGAGGAAATCAATTTATTAGCATTCTAATTGTTATGGCTCATTCAGCAGCATGCATGGACAACCACTATACGATAGCTTATTAAAAGCACTTTGTAAGATGTGCAAGGGGCATGCCCTGTCATTAGCCAAGCCGAGCTAATTCTAAGAATGTTTATCAATATTCATGAGCCATTTTCTGTACACATCTTCACATGTTATGCAATATTTCTTAGAATTCTCATATATTTAAATGGTTGGGGTTACACAGGGTGGAATCGGGTATAGGCTATAATTTTATGTGTGCGTGTTTGATTAAAAAAAAATAAGTTGCCAGTTTAAATCCCTGGCTGGTATAATTCCAGGGATTTAAACCAGCAACTCGATGAGGATAATGAATGCAAGCACTTGACTTGACAATTCCTCAGGACTGTGTACATTAAAGGACCACTTCACCACTTTTCAACCTATCTTCATATAATTGGTCCTCACTAATCATGATAAAATTCCACAATTGTTTTCTACTCGGTCTGTGTCTCCTAGGAGAGCTGTGGGCAGTTCAGAAACCCGTCCACCAGTGACACCATCGTTAGGCAGATTTGTTTTAAACAATATTTCTTTTACATTTTTATTATCGTGAGAACGATGGCTTCCATTATCGCATTGGAACTTTTCAGGACTAGAAATCCCTGCAGTTTCTATTAGCTTGGATTCCCCATCGATGATGTCACCGGTGGACGGGTTTCTAAACTGCCCACAGCCCTCCTATGAGACACAGACTGAGTAAAAAAAAACTGTGCCATTTTATCATGATTATTAGTGAGGACCTATTATATGAAGATAGGTTGACAAGTGGTGATCCTTTAAGAAAGGAAAAGTCTAAAAAGTCTAAAAAGACAAAAGACCGCCTGACATCAATTAAAATCTGTTGAAGAATTCCTCCAATTTTCAAAGAACATAGTAGTCTATCTATATGCCTGACAAATGTGTTTCGAGAGGGAGATCGTTGGAGAGTGAAACAGAGTGGGGAGGAGAGTTAGTTATAGTTCATCTATCCAAGATAATTTAGTAACTGTCACTCGTGTTCAAATCTGCATACCACTGAGCATTAACATCTGAAGCCTACACTGTAGTGAGCCTTAACCAATGTGACAGTGACACAGACCATGCATACCATGCATAGACAGGAACCCACTGAACCCAGGGCTCACATTGTGAGCTTGTAGATCAGCTATTTTAGCTTTTTGTTATATGACTATAAGTATAGGGCAGGGAAGTATAGTGGTTAAAAGAATATCCCCCTCTACCTTCCTCTTTCCAAATTTCTTTTCTTTTACTAATCAAACCCTGACTCGCTCACGCCAAAGAAAAGGAACTCATTCTTCACCTCTCCTCATGTCTCTGTACTGTACCTACGTATACAGTATCAACCTTATCTAAAGACTTTTCTTCTCTTTCACTCACCTACCCTTTCTGCTCGATTCAATTGTGTGTGTGTGTGTGTGTGTGGGGGGGGGGGGGGGGGGGGATACATGTGGATACATACCCATATCCCATGTGTTACTGTACTCTCCTCTCTCCATCTGCATGTCTTGTCAGAAACAAATTACTGTATCATTAGAGATGCACCTATATCTGTCCCAGTAAATCATCATGTCAATGTCAGACAAGGCAGATCTGACATACCATGAATCTCATCTCTCCAAAGAAACTCCTAAACTGATTACCTGTCAAGTCCGCATAAATACATTGGATCCATTTGGGACACAGGTTATCCATTTCCTGAAAAGTTACATGCAAGTTAAATGCAGTGACTGTTTATGATGCAACGCTTTTATATCTCCCCAGGAAACTGGTCACCAGGAACTTTCCACTTTTGTGTTCTGTGCTGTTGCACATTGATCTGTTTTGTTGTTCTCTGATCTGTTGTTCTCTGATCTAATCTGTTCTACTGTGTTCTGTGCTGTTGCACATTGATCTGTTGTGTTGTACTCTGATCTGCTGTTCTCTGATCTAATCTGTTCTACTGTGCACTCACAGAAATGTCAAGGATCAGGTTGCTTTTTTAAATTCCCAGAACCTTTGGAGAAACTCAGAAATTCACACACTCACTCTCTAATTGACTGAAATCTTGTGTTCACTGGAAATCAATCCACTGCATGAGTTGTGAGTGAAGCTTGTCATTGATTTCAAAGCTGGCTAGATTATTATCTCTCAACCTTTCCACAGCTCAGCAAAGCTCTAGCCATATCCACACTGCATACTTATTGACTGGCTCTAAATGTCACAGATATGATCCAATTTTTTTTCGCATCATGGCATCCTCAAATTACATGATGCGAAAAAAAATTGGACTACAGCCCAGAAAACATTAACATGGAGAAAATGATCATCATAAACCTATTTTATAGACTCGCAACCCCCACCCCACCACCCCCCAAAAAAGCTGTGACCTCTCCATCATTTCTGGATACAAAACATACTGAATTATAAACACTAGACCTGTACGTGCCCGTCGCAGTCGGCAACTGGCCTACTTGGAAATGATGCAACTTCGGAATCTAATGATATACGTTGTCATAGCACCCGTTTAAACTGTCAGCCGGTGTCCTACATGGAGATCTGTGTATGTGCCTGTGTGTGAAGACTGCAAACTGAAAAGTGTACTTGGCAATCAATACGGCCCACTGGCAGAGCCTGATCGGTTGAGCCTCAATTGGGTGAGGCAGAGGCTGGAAATTGCACAGGTGAAAGGAGTTGGCCTCATTAGGCCCACTGGCAGACCTGACCAGAGCCTTTTGTGGTGGTTCTAGAGAACCGTGGGTCCGACCGACTCGATACCTGGCACTGCACTCCTTGTGGGGGTTTGGAACACGTGTGTCGAATGTGAAGTCGGTGGGTCAAATGGTTCTCGAGTTACGTGCATTACAACCATACACACACGCACGCACGCAGATACGTGGCACATTTCTATTAGGATATGCTGATGTAGCATAATACTGCAGTATGTGAGTGATCGCTGCAACTTTTGTTTTAAATGTTTTAAAAAACAAACATTGTTTAATAATAATACTATTTCCGTTAATAAAAAAAGTAAGTTTAAAAGACTAAGTTTAAGACAAATGAAAATAGCAGATCTCTAAAATAGTAGATACTACTATTTTCACTAGTTTGGATCTGGGGCAAACGTTTAATTTCTCTTTTGGTTCACTGCTTTAGCAACCAAGAACTGAAGGACATTCTTGACTTTGTGGATGAGTTGTCCATGATGATATACAGGCACTTACAAACACGGTTTGTGGCCAGCTGTCACTTAACTGCTGGCCTGCTGTCTCTGTGCTCAATATAGAGCCAGAGACCTTGTTATCCTGATGGGGGACTTTAACACCAAGATTGGAGGCCAAAACGAGGGATACGAGGCAGTGATGGGAAAACATGGAGTAGGGTGAATTAATGAGAACGGCGAGATCTTTGCGGAGACCTGTGTAAACAATAATCTAGTGATTGGGGGTAGTGCATTCCACCACAAGATGTGTCACAAAAAGTTCAGAAGAGCCATGGAAGATGTTAGGGCAAGAAGAGGGGCAGATGCAGTCTCAGATCACCATCTCCTGGTAGGGAAATTCAAGCTAAGATTGAAGAGATGTCAACGGGCTAAAGGTCAAAGAGCGAAATACAACACTGAATCTCTCAGCAATGCTCAAGTGACAGAGCAGTTCAAGGATATCCTCTCGAAGAAAAACGCAGAGCTACAGCTAGGAAAGATGGAAGGATGGACAATGAATGAGGAGTGGGATCACTTGAAAGCTGCTTGGAGCTCAACATGAGGCCTTGGGGAGAAGATCCCAAAAACACAAGGAATGGATAACACCAGAAACACTCAACATAATCCAGCAGAGGAGAGAACTGAAAGAAAAAACAACTCAAGAACAAGAGCGGAAAAAGCCTCGACACAAAAGGAGTACAACAGGTGCCATAAGGAAGTGCAACAGAACATCAGGAGGGACAAGAGATCACAGGTAGAGAGGTTAGCCAAGGAGGCAGAACTCGCAGCGGCTCAAAGGAACATGAAGGAATTGTACAACATCACAAGGAAGCTGTCTGGAACGTATCGACATGGCAACAAACCAATCACAGACAAGAATGGCCAACTGCTTTCAACCCCAGAGGAACAGCTCGAAAGATGGGTAGAGCACTTCAAAGAGGTTTTGAACAGGCCACCACCAGCAGAACAGCCAGATATCCCTAATATAAGGCCAGGCTACCACTAAAAATCAAGTGTCACAGACCAACAACAGCTGAAATAAAAGCTGCAATCAAGCAACAGAAAACCGGCAATATTCCACCTGAAGCCCTTAAAATGGACATAAACACATCCACTGACATGCTCCACAGCCTCTTTAGGAGAATTTGGGATGAGGAAAATCCTTAACCGTCTCCAGGAAGCTGTGGACAAGAGGCTCCGGGACCAGCAAGCAGGTTTCAGGAAAGATCGCTCATGCACAGACCAAATAACAACACTACCAGTAGCGTAACTAAATGTCACTGTCACCTGAAATGGAACCCCCAAGGAAAAAGGAAACGAGGTCGCCCCAGGAACAGCTGGAGAAGAAGTATCGAGGCAGAAATGGCACAGAGTGGCCTAAACTGGGGAGATCTCGAAAGAACGGCTGAAAGCTGAGTGAAATGGAGGACATTTGTCAACGGCCTATGGACCCTAGAGGAGCAAAGGGCTTAAGTCAAGTGTCTCCCTTTCCCATGTTTCCTGCACTGTCCCACAAAAGCTGTTCTGATGGATGTCCTACAAGTTAACAGTTCTGGCCTGTTCACCCTTATGGTTAAATTATGAAAACCAAGACGGGTAGATATACAACTACTCCATAACACTGTCCAAACACTTTATAACAAACACAAAATTGGAGCCATAAACATGTGATTGGCGAAGGCTTGTGGTTTAGCATTTTTCACATTTGTCATTTTGTCAACCTATATGCTCCAGAGAGCTAGAGATGAACAATGAACTTCAGTTAATGGTCTTTTCCCCACTCTGCATACAGTATAATGGCAAATTGATATACTGTAGGGTCAAAGCCAGAGCATCTATGCACTTATTGCACTACAAGTGAAAAATATGCCCACGGTTTTGTCGCACATTCATATATAACAGAAATGCCAATGTATGGCATAATAATAAGGAAGAGAAGGTCACATATAACTACGCATGTGTTTCCGTCTCAGGTAGACACTTGTGTCTTAAAAGTGTGCATGTGTGTGTGTGCACGTACACTCATAACTGATATATCAGACTCAAGTTGTGTAGTATTCAGCAGACAATAGTCAACTGCTGTAATTAAAAGGTTCTCCCTTCTGTCCTGCCCTCCAGGGGGGCAGTCAGACAGATATTTTGTGAAGCCTGAAACTCCTGAAAGTTCATATAAAAGTCCATGTTAGACCCGGGGAACGCTTTGTCCATATTTTTTACAGTCTATGGTCCTGCCTCAATAAATTAACCACGACTTTGTGCTTATAGTTTCCGTGGGTGTATCCTTGCAAGCCAGTCTTTCTTCACTTTTGCTTCACTTTGTTCAAAAGAGTGGGTGATGCTATATGGAAAAAAACTGTGTGAACTTGTACATCAGCTATTCTCAGCAATTATATTTGGTGTACTGTAGATGGGGAAAAAGAGAAAGTAGAGAGCCAGCTGGGGAACCCTGGTCAATGAGGTATGGGGTTTAAGTGGATATTATACTGTTCGTGGCAGGGAATAAGACTCATCTCTCTCCCATCGTGTAGGCTACTGGTGAGTCTGTTATTGGGAATAGTAATACGGGGTGGGCGTGCTAATAAAGACAAATCTAGGAAGAAATACATTATGAATGTCAGCTAACAACCCCAGACCCCAACCCTCACCCGTCTACCGTCACACCCGCTTTCTCTCTGGAGCCCCCAGCTTTGTTATGTACAATATCCCATAAGAGGGGGAGAGTTGCTGTCAGGAATGGTAATGGAGAGAACTCTTAATAATGAGCAAAAATCAATGTAGACTAATGCATATTGAATGGTACTTGAATGGCATTGATGCTAAGCTCCATTAATTACTCTTTGTAGGCAGACATGCAGAGAAGTGTCAATCACAGGAATGTGCTTGGCAGTGTTGCTGACATTGGTGGCATAGCTCATTGTTACAGCTTTACGAAGTTAGAACTTTAGTATAGGTATATAGAATATAAACAAATGGATAGGTATGGAAAAAATACCACTTTATTTCCTGTGAATCAACCTATGAAGTCCAGTCCCGTCACAACAAAACATTTCACCTATAACCACGGCTGTAGTGCTAGTGTTAATCTTCAAAACATGCTTTGCAGTCCATCCTTGGTGGAAATAGAACCTAGATGTAGGCGCTTGGGAACATGTGGAGAGTGTCTTAAAACAGTGAGTCACCAGGCTACTCTTATTTTAATTATGTTTAGGACACAAGAAACAATTTCCTAGGGTTTCTATGTGTGTAATATGCGTTTTTAGATATTTTAGTCATGACCAAATGTTGTCGTGAAAATGTGGTCTCACTTCCTTCCTGGACTACAAGTCACACTTCCATGCAGCCTCCCCCCTCTCCACAAGGAGAGGCAGTATACCAAAGCATTATGGTCATTGTATGAATTCAGCTATCCAGTCAAACACTAGTCAAACATACAGACTTCATTATTTTTCTGGCCATAGGGTGCACATTTCAAATTGTGATACTGTTATCTACTATTAGTGACTGCAGTTTCTTCCAGCGGTGAAATGTCCCATTAAGTGTTGTTAGTGTGAGTGTGTTAAGAAGAAGCAGCAGCCAAAAGAAAGGTTTTAGCCTAACTGGGTCAGAGCATGGTGGAGCATTTTGAGCAGTTTTATTTTATTCATAACATAAAGTGGGATTAAGACATAATAAAGCAGAGTGAGGCCCGGACAGTTAGCTCAACCGTCTGGGCACCTCTAGGCTGCTGAGCCAGCCTGACGGCGTGCTGCGGGTTCAACTCCCGATCCCGACGACCTTTGCCATGTGTCTTCACTCCCATCTCTCTCCCCATTTCCTGTCAGATTACTTTCAATCTATCAATAAAGGCAGAAAAGGCAAACAAAGCGGAGGAGACGACAGCAAAATAGTTCATAAAGTTCCTGATGCCAAAGTGAACAAATAGCTATTTCTATAATGTTCGGCAGGGGGGAGGCATTTTATCACTTGGATTTAGAGTTCAACAGAATAATAACTGAGGGGAAAAACTGTTTCTGAATCTTCATACCTTCACACCTTCTGAAGACACCTTCATATGTGTTTCTGGTTTAATGCATGTATTTTTATATCACTTGAAAACAAGGCAGAAACGGGCATGGCCACACTTTTGACACAGCGCTGATCTAATTGCTTTTCAATAGGGTGGGAATCGGTTATAACATATTTGAGGTCTTCATGTGTCAGCAGCTTACTTTTTGTCTATAAAATGCCACTGGTATGATAAAAGATATTAGTGATAAAATGTGTAATTTATCGATGGTATAATTAAGCCAGAGCAAATGGAACATATGCTGCCATACAGGTACAGAGTAGTTGGTAGTTAATATAATATTTATATAGCACACCGACATGTGTATGAAGTTACATTCATATTAACTATTTAACTTGGTTAATGACTGTATTTCTGTTAATTGCTTTAAAAGTATTTCCTTTTAAAAGTGCACTACAAAGGGCCTGTTCTGATTCAACTACACTGCGCTGCTAATGTCTGGAAACTAAAGTATACTAATCTATCAGAATGATAGAGTACTACTTTATTCTCAAATTGAGTTCTGTCAGGGTGACGGACTGGAGAAATAATGAACATTTCGTTGCATAATCTGCAAAGAAAGAAATTGTGTGTCAAGAAATTGGTACTAGTGGAGAAAAAGTAGTTGTCGCCAGGCAGTGCAGCTGTCTTTACAACACTCTAATAGTGTGACTCAGGCCAGGTATGAATGGATAAATCAGCCACCACCCACACCACACAGTGTGATTCATATAGTCATTGTGTTGTAGTGGGGGAAGAAAATAAATCATATAACAGTAATTGTGTCACGGTCCACTCCCCGCTCCCCGGACCGTGTACTTTGACTGTCCTCATCTAGGTTTTGGATATGAGATACTGTTTGTCATTTCGTAAGATCTATATTGTTCTATGCTCATGTGTTCCTGACTGTTCTATTTGGTTTTGGTTTTCTGTTACACTGTTGTTGCCTTGGTTTTGTGTTTCTTGTTTTGTAGTATGGTTCCTGGTTCCTATAGTGTTTCCTGGTTCCTATAGTGTTTCCTGTCTGCCTAGTTACTGTTGCCTAGTACCTTGTCTACCTTGTGATGTGTTAGTGTTTCCACCTGTGTCCTGTTAGTCCCCCAGCCTATCCTAGTTGTCTCCACCAGGCCGAAGGCATGTGGGGAGAGTATGTTTTGCACTCCGTCCGTCCGCGTGTCCGTCCGTGTGTCCGTGTGTCCGTGTGTGTGTCCGTGTGTCCGTGTGTCCGTGAACAGCTAATCTCGGCCACCGTTAACCCGGTCGATGCCATATTTTGCACACACACTCCCTGGATGCCAACCATGAACCTCTGCCCCAAACTTTCCAGAACGGCCTGTTATAGCGCCACCAGGAGGCCGCTTTGTGCAAAACAAGTTTTTGCACAGTACACCTACAGATTTTGTCCAAACATCACGCAAATTGGTACACAGTCTCTCTAGAGCCATTCAACGAAACGGGTCTTTCAGATTTATCAGACTCCATCCTGATTGGTTAAGATTGGCTTCCAAAGTTCACAGGAGTGCTCAGTTTCAAACAAAATGCTGCAAATCATGAACACATCGCGTGATTTCCCTGAAATTGTGCACCCACATTCCCACTAGGCCGAGGACGAAATGCCACATGAACAATTTCAACTCAGCCTCAAGGTGGCGCTATAACTGGCCGAAAAGTGTTTTTACCTCTAACTGCACGGATCTGTGGATAACCTGGTGGAGACCTGTGCCCGGAAGGGCACTTTTTCTAGTGTTGATTGTGTTTTGGTTTCACCTGTGCCCTGTTATCCTGTCTCTATTTAAGCCCTGTGTTGGTTCGTGGTTCCCTGTTGTGTGAGTTCCTGTATTATGTTTTCTGAGATTCACCTGCCTTTTGCCCAGTTATGGAAGTTCCTGAGTTTTATTAATAAATTAAGTTTAATTGCTCTGCCTTCTGTCGCCTGCATTTGGGGCCTCATCCATACTCACTTGTAACAAATTGTGGTATTGATTAAGTAGATGTCTCACCCCTGACATCACCTGTTCTTCCCTGACAAACTCTACTCACAAACAGCCTACTCACAAAACCATCTGTGTGTGAGTCAGCTGTAGAATAAAGCCCATGCAACCTTCTTCACCAGCTTGTTCAGTCTGTTAGCATCCTCTGTGTTGATCTAGCAGGCAACTGCAAAGAAGAGGACACTGGCCATGCACCACAGACTGGTAGAACAACTTCAGCATCCTGTTTCAAGCACACAATGTCATATCGGGCATTCAAATGAATGCATTAGGACGCAGTGATATAGACTGATGATATTGCAGTTCTGTGGATCCATACAGAGATAACTTTGCATAGTGGAATACATTAGCCTTTAATGATGGCGAATGCAATCAGCTGGAGGTGATGGGCTCATAATATTGCTGTTTAATGACCCATAGTTGCAATTCAATTCAAGTTTGAGGAACTCATTTTTAGGTTGTTTTTTTTAGTTTAGTAATTATGTGGTCTCTTCCAATGCGTGTGTTAGTAGTTACATTCCTGTTGTGTTCTTTCCATTCTCTGCTGTGCAGTGTGCACTGATTGAGCATATGGTATATCAACATAGCTATGTATGTTGTATATATATATACTCTTGTCATCAGAGTTTGGAAGCACTCGTTTTCAGTAAAGCAACGTCCTACAGCCTCCTGCATTATGTGCAAATTCAAAACGGGTGCTACGCAGGGCAGTTGAGTGATATCTAACGAGCACTTCCAAACTGCAACACTTGGAAAAAGAATCACCTGCAAGGACAGAAAGTAGCTCATAACATGTCTGCAGTGGATTCTTTTTTAAACAAACACATTTTGAGGAAAGAGGATAATTCAAGCTTTTCGTATACAGTTGCAATGTTGATGAGTTTGATAAGAATTCGAGATTTTGATAAGCACTCGAGATTTTTACTCAAGTTCACTGTTTGACAAACAGTGGCCTAATGCATAATCAAACTGTCCTTGAAATTCAAAAGGTTGTTGATCTACCTGACAGTGTCCCTGAGTATTGGAGGAACCCCGACACACAACGTGCTACAATGGTATGTGTACTAGTCCTACAGTACATGCATACACTGACTTATTCCCGTCTGTCTGTCTATCTGTCTGCAGGGAATGCCTTTGTGGTGAGCCTGGCCCTGGCCGACCTTGTGGTGGCGCTGTACCCGTACCCTCTGGTGCTGACGGCCATCTTCCACGACGGATGGATCGCCGGCTACATCCACTGCCAGATCAGCGGCTTCCTGATGGGCCTCAGCGTCATCGGCTCCATCTTCAACATCACCGGCATCGCCATCAACCGCTACTGCTACATCTGCCACAGCCTCAAGTACGACCGGCTGTTCTCCAACAACAACACGGTGTGCTACGTGGCGCTGGTGTGGCTGCTCACCCTGCTGGCCGTGCTGCCCAACTGGTTCGTGGAGTCGCTGCAGTACGACCCACGCGTCTACTCCTGCACGTTCGCCCAGTCGGTGAGCTCCACGTACACCATCACGGTGGTGGTGGTGCACTTTGTGCTGCCCATCGCCATCGTCACCTACTGCTACCTGAGGATCTGGATCCTCGTCATCCAGGTGAGGCGGCGGGTCAAGCCGGACACGCGGACGCGCATCAAGCCGCACGACGTGCGCAACTTCCTCACCATGTTCGTGGTGTTTGTGCTGTTCGCCGTGTGCTGGGCGCCGATCAACCTCATTGGCCTAGCCGTGGCGCTGGAGCCGCGCCTCGGCCGCTCCATCCCCGAGTGGCTGTTCACGGGCAGCTACTTCATGGCGTACTTCAACAGCTGCCTCAACGCCGTGGTGTACGGAGCGCTCAACCACAACTTCAGGAAAGAGTACAAGAGGATCGTTCTCATCATCTTCAAGTTCCACTGCTGAAGAGGATAGGGACTATAGGGCAGAGCAGTGGGTGTGGTTTTTGTGGTTCCACTGAAAAATCGGCCATTCATTTTACCCATAGAGATTTACAAAAGTATTTACATATCAATTGTTTTAAGCCTAGAATAAAGCCATCCAGGATCCTGGTGAATCATGACCATAAAACCTTTGATTCTGTGAAAACAAATATAATGTAATATTTAAATATTATATACTACATTTAATAAATACCCTTTGTTTAGCGGTTTTCATTTTCATTTTTCACAGATTCCAAGGTATTATGATTCTAGGCTTAAAATAATTGATATTCATGTAAATAGTTTTGTAAATCTCTATGGGAAAAACAAATGGCCGATTTTTCAGTGGAACTAGAAAACCATGCCCAATGCTATGCCCTATGTGGGTATTTTTAAGGGGTCAGGGCTGGTGTGAGCTAGTTTAATAAAGGGACATTGGAATTGAACTGAGGAGGAGTGCACTTATTTCAAAGACAGTTCTCATTTGAGTTTTTAAACGGAGGCACAGAGGCAGAAAGCGTGCCATCGGGTGATGCACGAAAGATTCATGAGGGATACGAGAAGGGCAAAGAGAAACGCTGTGAACCGTCACAATTAAAGATCTGAATGATATCTCCCAATGAGCCCCACCTTATAACCCCGTCAGTGCCCTTGGGAATGGGGTTGTTCGGTTATGAACAAGTGAAACTGAAAGAGCGAGGGCGCAACTGAAATGGAGCACAAAATATTAAATAATGCCTGAGGGGAAGGAGATAAGAAGTTAGAGAAACAGGCAGAGACATCGAGAGAAAGACAAAAGCAGAACAAAAGGCAGATGGAAACCGGGAGAGTGAGAGAGAAAGGGGGGAAGATTGAGAGAGTAGTCAACAGAAAGTAGCCTACAGAGAGAAGAGGGGAGGGGTTCTCATGGAAGTTTTCCTTTTTCCCTGTGGCGAACAACGAGGCCACTGGCATGTTAACTGTGTGTAAACTATCGTGTGTTAAAAGAACAAACTCTTTTCATAACCACAGCACAATGTGTTCATTTGCTTAACGATTTGTATTTGAATGTTAAATAGCTATGTACAGAAAAATAGGTTATAACACTAATGAGGAACGTGAAGAATACAAATATTTCAAAAAAGTATTCGGACCACATCACTGTGTAGCCCTGAGAAGCTGGTGTTGTTAAATGTTGATTGTGAATGAATCAGGGAAAATAATTGGGGAGTGAGAGCAAGAAAAGGTGTTCACTATTTCTGTGATGATATCTGTAAATCTCATAATAATAATGGAGGCCCCCATTGTGGAGGCCTCCAGCTCCACGTGTGTGTGTGTGTGTGTGTGTGTGTGTGTGTGTGTGTGTGTGTGTGTGTGTGTGTGTGTGTGTGTGTGTGTGTGTGTGTGTGTGTGTGTGTGTGTGTGTGTGTGTGTGTGTGTGTGTGTGTGTGTGTGTGTGTGTGTGTGTGTGTGTGTGTGTGTGTGTGTGTGTGTGTGTGTGTGTGTGTGTGTGTGTGTGTGTGTGTGTGTGTGTGTGTGTGTGTGTGTGTGTGTGTGTGTGTGTGTGTGCAGTTTATTGAATTGAGTGAGTAACTTTCACACGGAACTTTCCCGCTTGGAATGAGGAGTGCAACGGTTTGTGCTGTGCAAGAATCGCCAGTCACCCAATTAGCTGAAAGCGTGGAGACTAACCAATCCCCAGCCTCCCCAGTATGAAATTATGTGAATGTGCATTTTCGTATAGTGGATTTACTTATTAGAACTCCTGGGGAAAGGGGTAAACTCTTGTTGTACGAGCTTGTCTAATTGGCCCATTGTGGGTTACCGCTTGGCAATACCACAGCGCCCCTTAACCTGTGGGTTAAGAGATGGCACTAAAGAGAAAAAAAAGAATGAAGCTCATTGTTTGTTTGTCTTTCTTTCTTTGTGTATTTTGACAAAAAGGCCCAACTGTGGTTGTGAAATGTAGCCACTTTTACCTCATTCACCTGTTTTGCACATTGTCACGGGGAAGAATGTCATGTTTTGAATGTCTAAATTATTTGTGAGAGACGTTGTGTCTCTGGGAAAACAAAAGTCTCAATAAAGAACAGTCACTGTGATCCGTCTCCTGACCTCTCTCTTTCCACTTCGTCCCTGTATCTTCTGACTTCTGTAGTTTAGTACTCTGTCCCTGTCACCAGTACGTCTCCACTGCAGGTAGATGAAACACACATGCTTGCACTTGTGTCTTGGTCTTTGACAACTCTCTTGTTCTCTTTTCCCTCCATGTCTTTATCAATGCTCTCTCTTCACACCTGTATCTTTTATATTAATTTTATCTTTTTACCTTTATCTTAACCCATTAAGACCTGAGGCCGATTCTACAAATGTCAGTTTTCTGATAAACTTATGCCACTATATCAGTGGTGCTCAAACATTTTCAGGTCAAGGACCTCATTAAAGCTTAAGAATGTCGCTTTAAAAGAATATTGTAGAATGTCATCCTAGTGAGAAACCGCAATCTGCTGTCACTCACTCCCCAATCTCACCTGTTCTCACTCACTCATTAGAGGAGCCTGACTGCGATGCCTACAGTTATCGTTGGCTGCAGCAGCAGCAACAACGCCAGCCCTCTGCCCTGGAGCCTGCAGGCCTTGGTTATGCGGCACTGAAGTGAGTTCAGTGTGTTCATGTTTGTCATTGTTTGTTTGCCTTGAAACTGTAGAAAATGTGTGTACTTCAGTATTCTTGGAAATGCATTAACCACTATTTGTTTGTTAGTTCACCTAAGTTGTCTTAGGTACCCGTGTCTATTGTTAGTTGTTGAATTGTATGATAATTATGTTTCTCTGTCTTTTATAGTAAAAAAAGAAAACATAACCGTGAAGCCTCACCAACTCCTTGCTCAACTCTGTAAAATGCTCTGCTCATGTGTGCAATGGAAGAATAAAAGGCTTAAACTTAACTCAATGTGTTCATGCATTATTATTGATGCACTATGGTGATAACGACAACCTATCTCAAACCTTCACCCTAACCTCCCACGGGGCAGCACACCTAAACCTAACCTTAACCCTCTCCCAACCCTTAACGCACCCACCCCTCACCAACCTTAATCCGGTCGTGTTAACGCACCCCTCACCAACCTTAATCCAGTCGGACCAATGATATGTCTAACCAATGCTATGTCTAACCAAAGTACTGTGAACCTGTCTCAAACCTAGAACAAAAAAAGCATTGCATGGATGCACCTGGGACGTATCCTCAGTGATGTATCCCAAGGTCTTTGGCGTTTCGGGTCTCGCAGTCGCAACATCATACCCCTCACTCAGGTGACCAAGCCGGGGGGATCAAGTCCCGACTTACATCCCATGAGTAGCTACCCTTGATCAGTCCCATTGGGAAAAGACCAGGGCCACAAAATCCGTTGCTCCGGAACTACTCTGCCGGGACTGGGAGGTAGATCAATCTGGCACGTGGAAGGACTAGAGTAGACTCTGTGGGTTGGACCCTGTCCGGGCCCCTCCTCCGTCTCCAGGTCCACTCCTGCTCTCACCAGGCGTTGCACCAGACCCCCAGCACCAGACTAGAACTCTACCATACAAATATATTCAAAGATTTGCACAAATTGGATTTGATTTTTCAAAACCAGTAGCCACTTCATGCCGCTCTATGAACTTATCTGCTATTTTTGACTAGCAAAAGTATCAAATAATAGTTAAAGTGGTTAAAATTTAAAATTACACGGATGCTTCCCTGGTTTTAATGCGTTAAGTCTGCTTCGGTCTCGAAACGTATCTGTCTGATTAAAAAAGTGTTAAGAGTATTAAAGGCAGTCAAGGTTAAAGTGTATGAAGCAAGTTCTCCATTGAGCTCAAAGTGGCTGAACACTTGGGTCTTTGAATTGCCTCTTCATCAGATGTACGTTACGCACCGCCATTCAGAACCACCGCCATTCCGAACCCTAACCGGGTTTCTGAATGGCGGTGTTTCTGAATGGCGGTGTTTCGGAATGGGGGTCTGTTCCCGGAGAGAAGGGCCCCTGGTATAGACAAATTCAGAAAGAAAGGCTGCTGTACTTTATACCTCATACTAAGCATTTAAATGAGTATGAGGTATAAAGTACAGCAGCATTGTGTTCATAAAACAGAAAGATTGGGTATTGATTGGGTAAGACTGACGTTATGTATCTTTCAGGACCTTTCACTGCTTCGTCTCAACCATTACTCTAGTTTATGGCTCTGCTCTCAGCCATCGTGGTGGATATTTTGACATTCCGTTTTATTTATTTTTGGAATGTACGTTGCCACTACTGTTCGATTAGCCATAAACTACACAGGTACATCCCTATGTTTTGGGCATCTTTGTAATGTTAGTGTTAGTAAAAAGCAGGTAAAAGAGTAACGTTTGAGGCAGACTGTACATCAGTCACTCTAGTAGAAGAGGTTTTCTAAGAGGCAGTTATGTCGGCTCTGCCTACAGGAAATACGTAAGCTGCGACCATGAGACCAGTTTTCTTCATTCTAAATGGCAGCCTCTGTCTGGACAGTTCCCATGCACAGACATATCTGGGTGGGGCATGCATTTCCAACTTGCATCGTTCCAAATAGGCCAGTGCCCCACGGGCACCGCTCTAGTAACTATAAATGCACCAAGTCTCTCTGTGTGTGTACTGTACGTCTGCAATCCATGTAACTCGAGAACCGTTCGCCCCACCGACTTCAAATTGACACACGCGTTCCTCCCCACCACAGGGGGTGCAGTGCCCGGTGTCGACTTGGTCGGACCCACGGTTGTCCAGAACCGCCCCAAAAAGGCCTCTGCCCAGGCTCTGGACAGGGCCCCTGCCGAGTGTTCATATATGGAGCTGGCCTGTCCGACATCATTCTGACGTCTGCATAGACTCCATATTTGGGCATGCCTGACAAAGAATTCCTATGGGCATATAAGGGACACAGATAAACTTGCGTCGTTCCAAGTAGGCCAGCCAGTGCCCAAGGGGGTGCATACTTAGTTTAGACTAGTCATTGGTTAGACATGGGTTAAGTTTAGGTTTAGGTGTGCTGCCCCGTGGGAGGTTAGGGTTAGGGTTTGAGATAGGTTGTAGTTGTAGGACTAATGACTAGTCTAAACCAAATACTGTCTAAACAAAGTACTGCACCCGTGCCCAAGGGGGACCGCTGTAGAGACTCAAATTGGCACTGCTCTATTTATGTAAATATCAATGTTATTGTAGCCCCATATGTGCCCTCATTCCCTACACTCATTCTGTAGCTCCGAGATGAGGTCACAGGATGCACCGATATGGAAATTCTTGGCTGATACCGATGTTTAAAATAACAATTTAGCCAATAGCCAATACTGATACCGATATATGTTTATTTAGTGTTTTTTATTTCCCCTTTTTGTGCCAGAGAAACAAATACATCTTCAATACAAGAAATTGTACAACCTCTTGACTGTAGAAACGTTTTGGTGGTCAGCGGTATCCAGAACAACTAAACAGCAGATAATATTTATTACAGTATATATTGATGAGGTTCCTGTGGTACAACCATATTGTCTTTCATGTGAAATCATTTTAGTATCGTACTGTCAAATTCAATCACAGATATCAATAAATCTGTGATATGGATCTCCCTGGTCTGAAATAAAGCATTGATAATAAAGACAGGTGTAGCTGAGATATATTAGGAAATACAAGCCTCATATGCTGCGTTGTGACGACCAGTCTCCCTCAATCTTGGTCGGCCTTCTCCATGGGGGTGGAATGTGACGGCCAGAGTCACAATTGACTCTTAATTGGATAATTAACAGGCCATCACCACTTAACAATGATTGACCACCACTTAACGATGATTGACACCTGGCAATCTCCCTACTCAGGATAAAGTTGCCACAGGTGTGTCACTCTGTGTGGGAGAAACAGTTTGCATGCTGGTAGCAGCTCGCAAAGACAGTGTCCTCTCTCTGCATTCTTCTCTACCTGTTTTGTTATTTTGATCATTTAAGTAGCTCGAGTTGGAGCATGTTTGAGAAACAAATTCACTCACTGCATAAGAGGGCCTGCCGAGATTCTTCCAACTCTACTGTGCTGAAATCCAGGGAGGAGAAGTAAACGGAGGAGGTGACTTTCTGCAGGAGGATTGTTTTCCTATTTTTTAGTTGACCTAGTGGGACCCTAAACCACTCACAGGTAACCCAGACACTGTCACTGACAACCGGAGAACACTTGATAACATTTGGATCTTTCTTAACCACTCCCTACAGCAGAAGGATCAGCTGATCAGGATCATTTTGTTTGAACTTAACTCACAAAGACCAATTTTTCTTTATTTCAAAGGAGTGGTGAATTGAATTAATAACCCCATTTGTGCCCAAGATTTTGAGTTGAACATTTGCTGAATATATTTAGTTGGGGTTTTGTTAATTGCTGATTTTCATTCTTGAATGCCATTTGATGCTTTTGTTGTTTTCTTTGAAAAGTAAATGATGTTGTAACCTAACCCATGCACCCTGGTTTCAATACAAATCCTGTTCCAAATGTCCAATCCAAAACATTTAAGGGTTCTTTATCTTTTATTGAGTCCTTTGTCGTTTTCCTTAACCACCTGGCTACACAAAAAGGAGAGGCTCCTCTCTGGTAGGTACACGCCTGCCTGGCACCCCAAATAAGCTACTGAGGAAACCGTTACATAAAAATGAGCTGCTGCCAGCATGCAAACTGTTTCTCCCACACAGAGTAACACACCTGTGGCAACTTTATCCTGAGTAGGGAGATTGCCAGGTGTCAATCATCGTTAAGTGGTGATGGCCTGTTAATTATCCAATTAAGAGTCAATTGTGACGTCAGTGTTCACACGGGCAGATGCAAAAGATACAAAGTCTGATGCAAAGCTATACTGCGTATTTGTAGCTGAAGTTGAACCCAGCTCAACTTTTTTTGTAGCTTTTGCAGCAGCTAAAAACGTCAGATGTATCTTCTTTGTATCTTCATGTCGCTGGCTTCTTTTGAAAATGAATGGTAGGCATGGCACTTGTTTCCACATGTGCCTGACTCATGGGTAACACATCTGTCACTTTGAACAGAAAGCTCCGCCTACAGATTTGCTGCCATTTTGAGCAATTTGCTTGAAACGTTCTACACACAATCTATACCATTACCTGAAATCCCAGTTGAAGAGGCATAACTCTGTCTGTATGTTTGGGGTACGAATGATGGATCAGAAGAGTAAACTGCTAGAGTAATTTACAATTGGGCCTGTGAAAACTAAGCTTTTGTTAGATGCTGTCAAACACCCCAGGGGGTTCGGGGTGCAGTGCCTATCTTAGTAATATATCTCAAACTGCAAATCAACAGCTGTGCGGACAGAGCTCTCTGCTCTCCTTTAGAATCGACATGACATGATTCTACAATGTATCTTGTGCTTAATCATTTAGAGTTTAGTATACATTCTAAATGGGCCTTCTGCCCGTGGCACCTTGTAACTGAGTGAAAACTGATCATGAGTTTGTTGACTAGAACCTGTTGCTTGACTCCTGTTCTTCAACTCACCATCGCTGCTGCTACAACATATGGGTCACTTGGTACAGAAAATATACATCACAAACAGCTGCAATACCGCTGGGTGACCTAAAGTGGCACTGTTGAGCAGTCTAAAAGGGCTTATTGCTTGGTCCCGTCTTATCGCTGCTTGCAGCTACTGTATATTAGTTCATTATTTTGTTTGTGAAAATGTTTCCAAATACAGAAAGTTTTCATTTAAACCTTTATTCTCAAAAGGACATTTGCAATGTCGTCGAAGATACAGCACAGTTAAAATACAATTTTCCCTTCCTCCTTTGATCAACTAGATTATTAAATTATTGCTGCTGGAGAAGATTAGATGTACTCAATCTGGGACGCTAACTAAATTTAATCTCACATGGTCTTCATTTAAACATTTTGTTAAGAACGACGTCAACGTTATTACATAATGGGTTTTGTGTAAGTGGATGTGCTTGCTCCTGTATTGTGACTTGGTGGGGTGGTGGTGGGGTTCTAGATTGAGGACAGCACAGCACTGTTGATTGCTGCCCTATAAGATCTATACCTACAGTATATGATCCATGGTTCCAGTCTAGCAGAGATTTAAGTGATAGTGTCCCGTCAATTAAACAATGCAGAGATTTAAGTGATAGTGTCCCGTCAATTAAACAATGCAGAGATTTAAGTGATAGTGTCCCGTCAATTAAACAATGCATATTTCAGCTATCAAACTATCATACGGGATGCAGTGATGAGTCCCATAAAGTTCACCAGATATAAATCGCAGGGAAGAATGATAAACAAAGTATCTTTGTGACAGGCTCAAAGAAAGGACAGATGAAGATTTCACAGGTTATTTTTTCTTCCATGTAGCCTTTATGCATGCCTTGCCTTAGTTGTCATCAGTTAGCCACAAGGAAACAAGATAAACAAGTAGATACATATCATGTCACGACACGGGTATAACAACACATGTGAGGGCTTGAGGCAAGGACAGACGACAGCCAAGTATTTGGGGACAAAGCTCTTTTTGTAATTTCCCATGAGCTGCTTGACATGCCTTATCTGTAATAACAACAAGAAGGAAAATAACCACAAGAGCAGAGTGGACACAAACGGAATTCACGCAGAACGCGTGAATTCCGTTGTGGACACAAACGGAATTCGCGCGAGTAGAACTGATTAAGTCTCCAAAAGGCCAAAGGCGTGGCAGAGACTATGCTTAGGCCCCTGTCCATAATAATGTCCGTGTTTGTGTACGTCTGATATTGTCTAATGTCTATATGCATGGCAGGTGATGAAAGAATCATGAGGGCTTTTATTACATTTTTTGCAGTGGCACCCGCACCAAATTCAGCCCTTGCTTTAAACAGGTGGTCAGGTTTGAGCTAGTGGACTGTCCATCTGAGCATCCATTTTATTTTTGAAGGACGCTAGGACGCTAGCCCCTCCTATGTCCAGCTTTGAGGGTGTCTGGGTGTGTGTAAACGCAATCATTGTACTAACTACAAACATTGAATGCCATTGACAATGAATGCATGGCCAGCTTTGAGTAAACATTGCGTAAACACAAACATTAAAGACGAAGGTGAGGACGCAAATTCTGATTGGCCAGAAGGAGATGCTGTATGATGATAAGAGCGCCCCTCACTTCTAGGGCTTTCCTCGATTAGTCCAATAGTCGAATAATCGATCGGAATGAGTCTTAGGTCGCATTCTCACCTAATACTTCGGTAGACTCGGATCCGTATGGGCGGGGACATTGGGGTTCTTGGATATTTAATTGGTTGCGGTTTGCCTTCACACTGTCATTCGCAGCAATTGGAAACGCAGCAGGGGGGACCTTTATCAATGTGTTCCATTCATAAACTATAGCCTACACAGTGAAATCTATGGTGATAAAATTACACTCATAACGATAACGTGCATGTGTCGTGCCGTCTGGGACCCCCCCCCCCCCCCCTCTCTATCTCTCTCTACGCACGCAGCCGCCACACACTGTTCTTTTGGGCATGGAGGCACAGCGCTGCATGAGCGCACTGATATAACTCCCCAGTCCCACACAGTGACAGCACTCCATGTTTACGGCACGCACAGACAGACAGACAGAATATTATGTAGGCTATAATACACTGCAGTGTTTTTATGTGTTTTCTTAAGCAATTGATTAATGTACACGTCCTCATTTCGATCAGGGCTTCAGTCTCCTCATTCACGTCTATCCACAGTAGGGGAGACGGGGGTAATGTGAGACACTTTTTACATTTGCTCCCCTGTAGGCGAGCTAAAATGATATATCAGTCAAATTTACATATTTCCCATTCATTTGGGATGTTTCCTAAAAATGGAAATGATTAGAATGAATCCAAGACAAAGGGCAGTGAACATATGATTGTTTTAAAAAAAGTGGTCAGGTGTCTCACTTTACCCCAGGGCTGGGGTAAAGTGAGACAGACCATCAAAATCAATGGGGTAAAGTGAACCACTTATTCTTTTCACTTTAAAACTACCATAAAAACACTTGTTTTAACAGTTAGAACACTGACAGCTAGCTTGACAACCACACATTCCAAAACTAATGTCAGACTAGTAACAGAATCATGGGAATTGGTCATTAACCACATTTTCTTTCTAAACACTTGAAAGTAAGTCTGAACAGAATCAAAGACAACATTCTGTAATTCAAAATGTTTTAATTAACATTCAAATGATTATAACACAACACACACGCACACACTTCACATCTCTACAAAAAGCAACACTTGCTAAAAGAGATAAACGTTTCTCTCGGTCGAAGTTTCCCCCCATTTAACCCATTAAGACCGGGAATGTATCTGTGTCACTTTAGCATAGTAGACAGCAATTGGGTTCGGAACACTTGACCCTTAGAGCAGGCTAGTAGGGGCTCAGCACCATCAGAACCAGATAGAACAGCTACAGCTACAACTAGGTCTACTCTACATTCCAGCCAAGGTTACAGTTTGTAAATACATCAACGATGTGATTATAATCCATTTCTAATGGATGAAGCCTTGGCCTGGAAGAGAGGTTATCAGGTGGTCTCCAAACGTCTTACAACTACACTCTCCAGTTGGCGGGTCAGCAGTGATTTGGCCAAGTCACTGCCCCTCCTCCAGGCCCCCAGCTATAGACAAATCTGTGGAGGGGCGCCCCGGGCACAGCCATCACCGAGGTGAAACCAGCTATAGCATTGGCCACACCCGGCCAACAGGGAACGCAGTGACCTGCTGGCCAGGTGCAGCAAACCAGTGCTGACCACACCCCAGCGACCAGCTCGCCCAGGGAACCCCCCGAAGATCCGCCCACTGTCCTTTCTGTCATGCCTGAACCAACAGGAGGCTCCCTCGGCCTTGTGTGTTCTTGGGGGACTGCAGGCACTGAGGTCTCTAGGACTATGGTTTGCCTCATGCCTAGGGTTCTCCTACATCTCACCAGACTGTTCGTCTGTGCGGTGTGCATGTGTCCATCCTTGTCCAGTGTCCACACTTAGCCTTACTCTGGTGTATTTGAGTCAAAGAAGCCTTCTCTGAGTCGGTGTCACTTGTTGTTGTCGTTGAATCTGTCCTATCGAGTCTCCCTTCCTCCCCTCCTCTCGGGAGACTCTGGGGTATTGCTTATTTGTACGTTCTGTAGCTTGCTTGGTGCCCTCTTGCGAGTGCTGCGACAGGGGTTGCTGGCCCCTGTTACCCCGCCAGTCTTTCCGGGAGGTCAGCTGTCTCTCCAGCGTCACTGACCTTCCTCGGTTGCCATCCAGACTTTCCTGGAAGTCACTGGTTTCTAAAGGTGAGGATTTGCTCTCTCTGTGTGGTTCCTCCACGCTGTTTAGGTTGTGGCAGCTTCTTCGCCACATCACATTTCAGAACATGTGCCACATCGTTTTCCTTTATAGCAAATGTGGGTCTCTCCCATGCTTTCGTGTTTCCCAGGATTCTTCTGATAATTTGTGCAATTGTGCATATATTTCTGGTGAATTATCTTCTTTTCTGCCTTGCTCTCAGCGGCTGCCTTCTCCATCTCTACAAGGGCGGTTCCACCCCAGGTTGTCTTTCTGGTGTATCTTGGCATTTTCTACAATGTTTATGACATAGAAAATAAAACATATGCAATGTAATATTAGATTAAAATATGTTTAAAACTGAACTTAACTTGTGCCTCATGGTGGGGTAATGTGAGACAGTGTCTCGCTTTACCCCAGAGCATTTGTCTCACTTTACCCCACACCCACATTTTGGTAAACAGGACCTCTTTTAGCAATTCAGGCTAATCTTCAGCTAGCAGCAATCTCATGGATGTATATGATGGTAGTTCATCAACGTGTATGATTTAAGTTTTTCTACCTGAATTAATTTGCTTTGACACAACAGCTGATTATGTTGACGACAAGAAAATTTACTTTTACATGCAAAAAACATATTTTTGTGAAAAAAACATGCTTACCACAGCACAATAAGGTCCTCTCCTCCATGGCAGGTAGGAAATGGGAGGGGCTTCAACATATAATGGTCACATGACACAAATGTCTTGTGGTCATGTGATACAGGGGGTGTCTCACATTACCCAGTGTCTCACATTACCCCCGTCTCCCCTAACGGGACATCTTTGCGCTGCGTAAAATATGCCTTATCCGTCTCCAACTGTGTTCAGCTCCTTACCCGCCACATTATGTTTGCTTCATTTCCTTTATTTACTGCGGATTGCATTCACACCTGCACCGAATCGTAGTCAAGTGCGATTCGAAGCGAAGCGAAACCCACGTTTTTGGGCGGAGTAAAATGCGGTTATTTGCGGCGCATTAGGATTCGAATGAGCCTTCACACCTGCCAAACGAAGCGCACTTTCTGACAATCCGCAGCAGGATTCGTTTTAATCGCAGCAAAGCTCTCTGGTATGAATGCGACCTTAGGTCACATTCTCACCTAATACTTCGGTAGACTCAGAACCGTATGGGCGGGGAAAGGGGATTCTTGCATATTTAATTGGCTGCGGTTTGCCTTCACACTGACAAAGTTGCTTGACTGTTGAGGTGAGAGGTTGTGTTTTCGGTGAGCTCCTGGATTCCTGGAATACTTTTTAAAATCCTTTGTGGAATACTTACACTTTTCACAAAGAACAAAAAGGATTATACCAAGGACAACAAGGACTACAAGGAACAAAACAACTTTGTAACACTCAACAAGACATTTGGAGTTAAAACTTGCTCTTTACCAGAAAAGACACACAAAGAACTTGAGTAAGTACGCCTGCAGATTGAGATACATTACAGAACTTTAGAGACATTGAAGTGTAGTAAGACTGTGGTAAGACTGTAGTAAAATAGAATAGGGTAGAAATCATAGTAAACTGAGAACAGTTTAAACATTTAGGTAAGACGGTAGTAAAATAGAATAGGGTAGAAATCATAGTAAACTGGGAACAGTTTAAACATTTAAACACATATACCAAGAGTAGTAGTGGTAGTAGCAGTAGCCTAGTAGCATAACAAAGGAAAGTACCGGGGGAGGGGTGTTAGATAGGTGTGAAGCCAGGTGAACTAGGCAAGCTAGGTGTGAACCTGAACAATAGAAACCATGGCAACAGGACACTTAGCACACATACCTACAACACCAATTTCAATTGAATATCCAACCACAGCAAAAGGCAAAAAAGAAAAAGATAATTACAAGACTGAACTCCTGACAAATAACATAGAGACACTTTATGCAGACTGTGACACAAAGAAGGTTGTAACAAACCTAATCTTCTTCACACATAGACCTCAGGCATGGATTGAAGCCACACAAGAGCACTACACAGAGATAACAAAGGCACCGCTGGCTGAGGGATGTAGCCTTAAATGGCACTCAGAGGAAGGAAACACCACTGTAAGCATTTTCAACTCTGGAAGAGTAACAATTCAGGGGAATAGAACACCCATAGAGAATGACTTCACTAAAATCAGGGAGATGGTACAAGAAATGACCACTCCAAACAATATAAACACAAATGCAACAACACATGAGCCAAACACAGTAGAGATTCCACCCCCACCACCCAGTGCCACAAAAGGTCATACCATAGAGCCAAACCTGTTTATCGAGTTGTCTGAAAAATTCCATCAACTAGAAGTTAGGCAAGTAGAGATGGAACAACAGCTTTTGGAGCATAGGAAAGAACAGACAGACAGACAGACAGCTCCCAGGGTCAGTGCCACAAAAGAACAGGAAGCGAGTGAGCTTAAAGTAAAGGTGGAAAAGCTACAAGACAGTGAGCTGAAGCTCAGACAGGAGTTTGAACAGCTAGGGGGGGAAATGAGAAAGGAGATAAGACAGATAAGGGAAGCCACGGAAAAAGAGCTAGAAAAGCTAAGAGAAAGACAGAAACAGGAAATAGGACAACTCAGGAGAGAGATAGAAAGGCTTGAAAGGGAGGCAAGACCAACCAGCAATCAGCAGGGAGTGTTAGAAATAGCAGATGGCAGCCTTGACCAATCAACGGTACCTCCAAGCCAAGAGATCGTCCAAGAAGAAGTTTCAACACAACCCACCCCCACTGCTACACCCCAACCCACCCCCACTGCTACACCTCCAGGAAACCGTCAGCTACAAAACCCAGAGATTGTACTCCTGACTGACTCAAATGGGAAATACATAGATGCAAGAAAGCTCTTCCCAAAGCACAGAGTTGAACACATCAGATGTCGAAACACAGCACGTGCAATGGAGCTGCTGACCAGGGACCGACTGGGCTCCCCCAGCCACATAATAATCCACACCGGCACAAACGACATTTGGGACCTGGAAAACCACCAGATGGTCACATCTACCAAGGGAATGATAGAGAAAGCCACCTCAACATTTCCCAACGCAGAAGTAGTCATCTCGGCACTGCTACACAGAGGCGATGTCGACTACAACTACATCGACGCAATCAACGCACAGACTTCCAAAATCTGTGCAAGGAAGCATAAGGTCCACTTCGCAGAACACCCAACCCTGCACAAAGGAAGCCTACACGACACGGTACACATCCGCAAGGCGGAAATCCCAGCATTTGCAAAGAGCCTGAAGGACACCGCACTCGACCGCGACTATCCTACAGACGCAACATCCTACAAACGCAACCAGCGTGGACAACATCCTACACCCAGAGCACAACGCACTGCATATACAGGACACTCTACTAGACATCACCCCTATCCACCAGGCAGACCCTCTCCTAGACACCCCTCCGCTCCAACCAGACCTCATACCACACTCCAGGGTAGCCCATCCACACCCCTGATGCCCACCCCCACCGCTCCACCCAGACCTCATGACATACACAGCTCACCCATACCACTGATGTCCATCCCATACACTCTCGCATCAGTCGCACCACCGCCCACTCTCCCCCTCCCTCACCAACCATACACATACGCACAGGCGATGACCAGAGCCATCCCCAACACACACAGCATCGAGCAGATGTTCAGGGATTTCTACTCAGCATGGGCCCAGGGCAGAACCCCTGGAATGTAAGAACAATGTGAACAATGGAGTACAAATCACTCACTATATCATCCTGGAATATACAAGGTTTGAGGTCGACTGCCCTTGGCATCAAGAGCAGAACCCCAGACTTTGCCAAAGAGATTGCAAACATAGACATCATTATTCTACAAGAGACATGGCACAGAGGGGATGGCCCCACTGGCTGTCCTACTGGCTACAGAGAACTTGTGGTACCATCTACAAAGCTGGCAGGAGTCACCCAGGGAAGGGACTCTGGAGGTATGCTAATATGGTACAAATCTGAACTAATCCACTCCATTAAGCTAGTCAAAACTGGAACTTCTTCCATCTGGCTAGAAATAAACAAGGAACTTACCACAACCGAAAAGAATGTATACCTGTGTGCTACCTACATCCCCCCAATTGAATCCCCTTACTTTACGGAGGACTTTTTCCCCACATTAGAAGAGGATATCAGCCGTTTCCAGGCACAAGGTCACATTGTAGTTTGTGGAGACCTAAATGCCAGAACAGGACATGGGCCTGACACCCTCAATACACAGGGAAACAAACACTTACCAGGAGGGGAAAACATCAGCTCCCCAACATGTCCCCCGAGATTCAACCACGACAAAACAACAAACAAACATGGGTCACAACTACTACAACTCTGTCGCTCACTGGGTCTGTACATCGTTAACGGTAGACTCCGAGGGGACTCCTTCGGTAGATATACATGCAGCTCATCCCTGGGAAACAGCACGGTAGATTACTTCATCACTGACATGAACCTGGCATCTCTCAGAGCTTTCACAGTCAGCCCGCAAACACCCCTGTCGGACCACAACAGAACCACGGCCTATCTAAACAGATCAACACACAGACACAAAGAACAAACGCCAAACAAACTACACAATATAAGAAAACGCTACAAATGGAAGGAACACAGCGCAGAAGCCTTCCAAAATGCTATTAGACAAAAACAAGTCCAATCACAACTGGACCAGTTCCTAGAAAAAACCTTTGAAGAAAACAGTGAAAGTGTAAACAGGGCAGTAGAAGGCCTCAATTATATATTCGAAATTACAGCCTCACTAGCAAACCTAAAAGTATCAAACAAGAAAGCCAGAAAATTTTTTGAGAATGACAAATGGTACGATAATGACTGCAAGAATCTCAGGAAAAAATTAAGGAAACTATCAAACCAAAAACACAGAGACCCAGACAACCACAACACACGTCTCCAATATGGGGAAACACTGAAACAATACAAGAACACAGTAAGAGAAAAAAGAGACCAACACGTTAGAAACCAACTGCAAGATATTGAGGATTCCATACAGACAAACAGCTTCTGGGAAAACTGGAACAGACTTAATAAGCTAAAACAGGACGAACTACCCATCCAAAATGGAGATATATGGGTAAACCATTTTTCTAGCCTCTTTGGCCCAATCGAGAAGAACAAAGAACAAAAACAAATAAAAGATAAACTACAAAACCTAGAGTCAGCCATAAAAGACTACCAGAATCCACTAGATTCCCAAATCAACCTAAAAGAACTACAAGACAAAATAAAAACACTTAAAACAAAGAAGGCCTGTGGGGCAGACGGAATTCTAAATGAAATGATAAAATTCACCGACCTCAAATTCCAACTGGCCATATTAAAACTCCTAAATATCGTGCTCAGCTCTGGGATTTTCCCCAGCACATGGAATCAAGGGCTGATAACGCCACTCCACAAAAGTGGAGACAAATATGACCCAAATAACTACCGCGGGATTTGTGTAAACAGCAACCTCGGAAAGATACTCTGCATGATCCTCAACCACAGAATTCTAAATTTCCTGACAGAAAGCAATGTCCTGAGCAAATCACAAATTGGCTTTCTACCAAAATATCGCACAACAGACCACATTTACACTCTCAACACCCTAATTGACAACCAAATAAACAAAAACAAAAGCAAATTATTCTCCTGCTTTGTCGACTTCAAAAAAGCATTCGATTCAATTTGGCATGAGGGTCTGATGTACAAACTGTTGGAAAGTGGCATTGGGGGGAAAACCTATGACATCATAAAATCAATGTACACTAACAACAAATGCGCAGTCAAAATAGGCGAAAAGCACACAGACTTTTTCCCCCAAAGCCGTGGAGTTAGACAGGGATGCAGCCTGAGTCCAACACTCTTCAACATATATATCAACGAATTAGCAAAAACGCTAGAACAATCTACAGCTCCAGGCATCCTCTTGGCAAACACAGAAATCAAATGCTTACTTTACGCAGATGACCTGCTGCTGCTGTCCCCAACCAAGGAAGGACTACAGCAGCAACTCGATCTCCTAGACAAATTCTCCCAGACATGGGCCCTGACAGTGAACCTAACCAAGACTAAAATCATGATATTTCAAAAAAGGCCCAGCCGCCAAAACCACCAATTTTTCCTAAATACAATCCCACTAGAACAAACAAAAAACTATACCTACCTTGGCCTAAACATCAGCAGCACAGGGAACTACAACCAAGCTGTAAAGGACCTGAGAGACAAGGCAAGAAGGGCATTCTATGCCATCAAAAGAAACATCAAAATAGACATCCCAATTAAAACATGGCTTAAAATACTGGACTCTGTGATAGAACCAATTTCCCTCTATGGTTGCGAGATCTGGGGACCATTAGCAAACCATGACCTTGAAAAATGGGATAAACACCAAACCGAGACCCTACACACAGAATTCTGCAAATCCATTCTCCGTACCCAGCGAAAAACACCAAATAATGCATGCAGGGCAGAATTAGGACGATACCCACTCATAATCAAAATAAAAAAGAGAGCACTTAAGTTCTACAACCACCTAAAAGAAAGTGACCTAGATGCACTCCATAACAAGGCACTCACACACAGTGAAACTCTAGAGAGATGCCCCCTCAGCCAGCTGGCCCTGGAACTCCGGGCACAAACACAAACAGAGCCACGAGATAGAAAACCCATTGGACTAAACCAAATTATAAAACAGCAAAAGGAAAACTATCTGACACACTGGAAAGTGGCAACACAAAAGCAGAGTAAACTAGAATGCTATCTGGCCCTAAACAGAGAATACACAGTGGCAGAATACCTGAGCACTGTGACCGACCCAAAACAAAGAAAAATCTTAACTAGGTACAGACTCAGTGAGCACAGTCTCGCGATCGAGAAAGGCCGTCATAGGCAGACCTGTATCCCGAGAGAAGACAGACTATGCACCCACTGCACACTAAATGAAGTGGAAACCGAGCTACACTTCCTAACCATCTGTCCATTGTACCAAGACATCAGAGACACATACTTCCCACAGATTACAACCACACACGGAGATTTTGAAAACATGACCAATGACAAAAAACTCCCATATCTGCTGGGCGAAGTACAACAATGTGCAAACACAGCAGCAAGATTTGTGAGTTGCTGTGATAGGAGAAGGATATCAAATGGAACACAACCACCGTAAAGACTAATCATTGTGTATATGCCTGCACTATACCTGCATCGAGTGATCTTGAACATAGAAGTTGATCTATTGAAGAATCTGACAAAGTACATAATTTTTGTTTTTGTTTTGATTGTATTGCTGTATTGTTGTACTGTTCTTTCTGCTTTGGCAATGTAAACGTATGTTTTCTCATGCCAATAAAGCCCTTTGAATTGAATTGAATTGTCATTCGCAGCAATTGGAAACGCAGCAGGGGGGACCTTTATCAATGTGTTCCGTTCATAAACTATAGCCTACACAGTGAAATCTATGGTGATAAAATTACACTCATAACGTGCATGTGTCGTGCCGCCTGGGACCCCCCCCCCCCCCCCTCTCTCTCTCTCTCTCTCTACGCACGCAGCCGCCACACACTGTTCTTTTGGGCATGGAGGCACAGCGCTGCATGAGCGCACTGATATAACTCCCCAGTCCCACACAGTGACAGCACTCCATGTTTACGGCACGCACAGACAGACAGACAGAATATTATGTAGGCTATAATACACTGCAGTGTTTTTATGTGTTTTCTTAAGCAATTGATTAATGTAGCCTACACGTCCTCATTTCGATCAGGGCTTCAGTCTCCTTATTCGACCACGTCTATCCACAGTAACGGGACATCTTTGCGCTGCGTAAAATATGCCTTAACCGTCTCCAACTGTGTTCAGCTCCTCACCCGCCACATTATGTTTGCTTCATTTCCTTTATTTACCGCGGATTGCATTCACACCTGCACCGAATCGTAGTCAAGTGCGATTCGAAGCGAAGCGAAACCCACGTTTTTGGACGGAGTAAAATGCGGTTATTTGCTGCGCATTAGGATTCGAATGAGCCTTCACACCTGCCAAACGAAGCGCACTTTCTGACAATGCGCAGCAGGATTCGTTTTAATCGCAGCAAAGCTCTCTGGTATGAATGCGACCTTAGTCGACTACCAATCTCTTAGTCGATAGGCGATGTATTTTTACTTTTGCATGATTCGACTTAGAGATTGGCCTAATTTGTTATACTAATTAACAAATATAAATAAATAAAAATAGGTTATACCGTGACTTATCTGGAGAAACCAAGCAAGTATATGTTAAATCAGACATTAAGCACCCCCAACAGACCAAATGGAATGATTCTCTGTTGCAGGGTTCCCCAATTAGTTTTCCTCAAGAGCCAAATTATGTCTAGGGTGACATGCTGAGTGCCACGAAAATGTTATTTTATTAGTTAGAAGACCTATTTGACAGAAACATAATTGCCTTCCTTGACACATTAGTGAGTGTCAACGAGCTGGACACAGACACACCTCTGCGGTACAGTGAATGGAGTTTCATTTATCTCCAAAGGACCTTGAATATGATTACGGATCCCTGTGATTATGGTAAACTAAGCTCACATTTAATATCACACACACGTGACACACCGTACCTGTAACTTTCACCAGCCCCCACAACAAAAAAAATAAAAATAAAAAAAGTGCCTAGTCGACTAATGACAATCCTAGTCGAATCCTAGTAGTGGTGCAACTCCGTGTGGGGGTCCCACAGGACACCAGGGTGCTGGCCCGATTCCGGCGGGCCGCCCCGCGTCCGAAACGGTTGAGAAATGAGAGAGTTACCGTGTGGGGGTCCCTCTGTACTGTACTGTACTGTCACTGTACTGTACTGGCACACCCGGAATCACCATATATAGTTAATATGTGCGTGTGTTTGTGTGTGTGTTAGGTTGCGCACAGGTGGTGAAAAACAACCATGCTGTTTTTGTGCTCAGACGCACCCAGCCAGCCAGCCAGCCACACACATAGTCACTTAAGGAAGTCGTTGCACCACTTAAAAATCCTTAGTCTGGGACAGCCCTATACTCAATTCACACGGGTGTGATTTGCACAAGTAAAATTAACTTAATGCAACTGAATCAAATCAAAAATGTGCCCCAATATGGATATGAATGTGTATACCATACTGCAGTGCACATTCTATAATCCAAATACTCATCCTCTTGCATAGTATGCACATTCCCCATTGCTACTAAAGTGTTTCACCTGTACTATTGCCAAACTTGAATAGATTTTTTTAATCCTCGTTCTCTTTTCATAATTGTATTTTCTTTATTAAGCCAATTATGTGATAAGGAGATCAGCCCTAACCCCTTGGCTGCAATCTTTGGAGTGGTCCCTGGTGAAATGACACTAATTGATGCTATAGCCTTCTCCTCTTTATTGGCTCGACGCCTTATTTGTTCAATTGGAAATCAGCCATTCCTCCATCACATCAATACTGGATGGTTAAATATTCTACAAGGGGTTCTGTCTAGACATTTTACAACGTTTAGAAGCCATGTTTTGATTATTTTAATCTAAAGTTCCCGGCTGGTGAATCACTAAATGGGACAGATTTGTCTTGTTGTACCTGTGGTGTGCGGGCTCCATCCATCATCTGCCATTTCTGTATGACCACAGACAAATATCCGTCTAAGAATTTTGTGTATTTAATGTTGTTCTGTCTTTGGTTCTGTATTACACTATATCAAATAGAATAAGACAGTGATGATGTTTAAAGAGCATCCCTTTGTGGCTGGCTTGGTTGGTTCTGTGATGTTGTATTTTACATGGTGTATGTGCTGCTGTTGTTAAAACCAAGAACAATAATTAAAAACGACTGAATAATAATTGATTAATTATCATTATCTTGTTTGTTGTATTGTTTGCATAGTCTTGCGGAACATGACACACCAACATTTTGCTGCTTGTACCTTAGAGTATATTATACTCTAAGGCATGTACAGTACCTGTATGTGTGAGTGATAAAACCCCTCTTGTGAAATGGATAACAACCAATGCACATTCAACATAGGCACTCTACTGTATAGTGTATAATCCATTTACACAAATGTATGTGCCCTAAGTGCCTGCCTGCGCAGAATCTACAATATCACAGCTCATCTAAAATTCATGGGCGTTGTTATCTCTGCATACAGAAGCGCATTGGAGGCTCCCTCAATTCCCAGTTTATATTAATGACATTCCATCTCCGGCTGACCACAAGTGCATCGGATAGCTTCGTTAAGAAATTTTAACCCGGGTGGAATTCTCTTCTTTCTCCAACCCACTCCAATCATCCGCCTTCTCATTTGTATCAATTAGGCGATGGACGTGATTACGCAAACTGCTTGCACGGCGAATGCTCCAAGCCCATTTGCACTTCAGGGACAAAGCAACGCAAGAAATATGCATTAAAGCAAAGCCAGTCACAAACGTAACTCAACCTTGAGTTGTCAAGTGTTGTTTTATTTTGCGTTATCATGGGTTCACATGCACTAATGCACACTGTTGAACTGTGTTGGACAACACACAAAGTGAAGATCATCTTGTTTATGGTATGTAGCTGCGATTACAGACATGTTTTGGTGCTTACATTACATCCTTATTTACATAGACGATAAAAACAACTAAATTATCGTTAAAAAATACATTTACACTACCATTGTAACCCAAGTACAAATGTCAAGGCTTTAATGAAATGCAAAAACTAAAGTGCACATTCATAAGCGTGCGTGACCATGTAATGGAGCAGCAAAATCAGCAGTATTAAAAACAAAAATCCGATCAAAGTCTATATCCGTTTACATCATTTCAAAACATATTAACAGATTCCAGAAAGAAATTAAAAATAAATAAAAGTGGGCAGTTGTAGTTTACAGCACAGTTCCAGGTGTTAAGTGAGGATACGGTTTACTTTCCTCCCTGTGATGGGAGGGATCCAGTGGGTCAATGCAGTTTCCACGGGCAGATGCTTTCTCTACCATGCTCGTTGCCAAGTAACTGACCATTCTATCACAGCTGAGCTTTAATACTCGATTGTGCTATATTGGCATTATGACAATAGAAATCCCATTACTCTCATTATGAGCATCCTAAGAAGGAATTATGGCTTTATACAAGCAATAACAACATGTGCTGACTGAAAAGTAAAGTTCAATGAAGCTTACAATTAGGAAAGAACAAGAATGATCACCAACTGGCTTTCCTGCATGGTTACCACAGGAGTTGGCAACCAATAGTGCACAGCTAGCACTGTCCCAACTATCACCACAGTTGGCAAACGTCAGTCAATCTGAACCTACCCAATCTATAAGAGCATTTGACGTCCAAAATGTTATATCTTTGATAAACAGGTCTGGTTTTAAGTGGCATTTTGGCTTGTCTTCATTGAAATGACAATGTATTAAAATGAGCAATACATTTGGGGGTATTTAAGAATTCAAAAAGTATTTCTGATTAATATAAAAAAGGAATCACCTACTTAGGAATACATTAAAACAAGGGTGTCAATATGGCAACCCACGAAGAGATCCAATCCGGCCTGCGGGAATATGTTTGGGAAGAAAATGATATTCACTGCCAATTATTGTGTGTCTGTACGATAGCCACCGTCGGGCCTCTCTCACGCTGTTATCTCTCTGTTAAACTATATACATAGACCAACCACTGTGCGCGACTCTGGTCAACCCCCAGTCTGTGCTGGTCCTCAACAAGGCCAGTTCATTTCGCCTCTTAGCGCTCTCATGGGAAAGATTACAGGACAAGATCACGAGGACAAAAATATGACAGTAGGCTCTCTGTGTATCACTCATGGGAAAGATTACAGGACAAGATCAAAGGACAAAAAAATAGTAGGGAAGTGAGTTTCGTTTCGTTACTCTTCACGAGAAGGAATTCAAGAAACTCTTTGGTTCGGTTGCCCTCAACACACGTTGCCCTATTCTCACAATAAACAGTGTCAGTGTGATGCTGATGATGGCTTATAGCTGAAACGCAATTGCTTTTTGGCCACGATAAGGCAGGAGTGCTTGTGTGGACAAAATGGTCTGGCCCACATGAATAAGCAATGTTTCCCAGTCCAACCCTTGCCCTATAAAATGTTTGACACCCCTGCGTTAAAACGTAAAATAAATAAAAATACAAACGCATCAAATTTAAAAAACAAAAAAAATTCAAAACAAGAGCAAAGCCATGTGTACAGAACTGCTCTTTAAATTTCCCTTTTTGCATTTCAGTTTTAAGCTTTGTTTAAGCTCGTCATCAAATGATTTGTATTGATTCTCAATTTAGTTACTTAAATGGATGTGTGCTAGGCATATAGCCTACATATTCAATGCACTTGGCATGAATCAAAGTGCACCAAAATGTTCTGATTTTTCAAGGGCTGGAGGGTAGAGTGGGGAGTCTTCATTTTGAAAAGCTCTACGTGAGAACTATAGCCTGGGTTTCTGCAAAACAAGGCCCACAAGGTCTCTACAACCCCAGTATCAGCCACAGAGCCAGAGGCTAATGGGCTGTGCACATGGACTTAGAAGAGTCCCTTTGGTTCCATTTGTATTCCATTGAAATAACAGAGGATGTGTGAGAACCATGTAAAAAACTTAATCAAAACTACTTTGTGAGGTAGTTAAATATAGTTAAAACATCCTAATATTGAAGCACAAAAACAATTCTCACTGTAAAAAGAGGAAGGTATGGGTATTATTTCCATGTGATCTAAATAGTTAAAATCCTGTCCATTACGAAAACGACTTATTTTACTTAATTATTTCACGGTAAGTATTATAGATAATGAAGTATTATATGACTGAATTAACTGTAATTAATGTATCTCTGCTCAAATACAGTAACCCTAACCCTAACCCACGGTATGATTCAATAGTCCTCACAAATAATGATAACATTAAGTACCACAAATCCTTACAGCATCATAACTGATATAAATTGTAATCGATTCACTGTCATAAATGGATGACGTTGCCAACAGCAGTAAATAGTAGAGGACATCTATAGAGGATCTATCTACTTCTTGAGCTAGCCTTGGATAAATAACAGTTTCCGATTGGATCGGATGTGCAGTTTTGAGTTCCAAGCTCCAATAACTCCGTCAAACCACACCCCGGTCTCTCCCTCCTCCTCTTCAGTATTTACACTTAACCTGGTGTGCTGGTGTCGTGAACTGAAAATAGCAGACCTAGCACAAGTTGCATCGCGATGCATTTTGCTGGTAGATCTGCTATTTTCGGTGCGCGGTATGGCACGTAACCAAGTATAAATCAAGGGCTACTGGATCATGTAGGTGAAGGCATCGCTATGTTTGTGTCCATTGCGTTGGATTATTTCCTCAATGGCTATGTAGGTTCCTGTCACAAAGCCTATCAGACCCACCAGGCTGATGATGGAGTTCTTGATGATCACCCATGGCGACAGGCCTTCCGTGTGATAGGTCAAAATCTGGAGGACGGGCGGAAAGATGAGTGCCAGGAAACTGCTGCTGACAGAGCCCACCAATGAAATCACCAGGTCCAGTTCTGGAATAAGAATGGCCAAGGCACCTGTGAGAGACATAAAAAGAAGAGACGTGATGAAGTGAGAGAAAAGGTGAGATGCAGTGATTTACAGACTGAGAGCGACAGAGAAACAGAAGGAGAGAAAGGAAGAGGGATGGGGCTGAGAGAAAACCAGAAAAAAGTAAACACAAATCCTCCTTGGGGACGGACGCACTGCTGGCCCACCTGGCACTGCTCATGTCTAATTGTCTATGCTATCCTTTACTGAAAAGATGCTTTTAAGATATTTTTTTTGCGGCTTACGCCTTTTATTGATTTTTTAAGGGACAGATAGTAGGCTGACGGGAAACGGGAGAGAGATGGGGGGATGACATGCAGTAAAGGCCGTGTCGGGTCCGGGAGTCGAACCCGCGGCACACCGCGACTGGATCACCAGTCCGGTGCCCAGACCGTTACGCTACGGCCTGGGCCTACTGAAAAGATGCTTGAAAATACACATGTTAGGGGACAGGGCAACGGAGGTTAATGAGACAGAGGATCATTCCGAAAAACTGAGAACATAATGTATTCCAATGGTAAGGAGGAATGATCTGAAGAGGATCAGAGTGAACGAACAGCAGATGAAAATGAGAAGGAATGAAATAGACTGATGAGACTTGAAGAGGGACAGAGGGACGTTAGGGAAAATGGAGTGAAACGGATACAGGCGAGAGCCCGTGTGTCGAAAGAAAATAATGGGCAGCTATTCGTTTTGCCTAACGGTTCTTCATGTGCCTCCACGGAAAACAATGTGATGCCCACCAGCGACCACAGGCATCTTCATCTACTGCTGTGGTGATGGAGGAACAGCACCAGGACTGTGCCAGGACGGAGAGAGCACACACCAGAGACATTGTTCCAATGTGTTCCATCCCACAATGCACTCAGTGGTTGATTTTAAATCTAAATAAATATTTCATACACGTTGAGGCTACAGAAAGTCACCTAATCAAAGGGTACCCACACTCAAGCCTGCACACACACACACACACACCTATCTATTAATCTGTCACTTGCCATCCTCTCTACACTGAGTGAACGAGACAAGTCGTTTGCTCTTGTTCTCCCTTATTGTCGGACACACGTTACCAGCGACTGATAAAAAGCCTCTTTGAACCATAATCAATCACTGAGCGCTGCGTGTTCACAGTCTCTCAAATTAACCTCGGGGGGTGACGGCAAGGTCATGCTTTCATGTTAGAACTGGGGCTGGAAGTACCTTGCTGTTGCACGCTCCCAGGGAGTACAAACCTGCCACTTGTCTTTAAAAAGAAATAATAAAAATCGACTCTTTGCGCAGGGACAGTTCTTCAAACCCCATTTGAGGCTTTCCTCCCAATCAAACGAGACAGACGGAGCCGAGGAGCGGAGCGGGGCAGGGGAGCCAGGGGGATGAGGCGGGGTGCACTTGGGAGAGTAAAGTACAAAGCTAAAAAAGGGCAAAAAGGGTGGCGGCGCTCCCTTGAGGAGGCGGCGCGGATCATCGGGCAACTTCAAAAAAGGCAAAGTGGGAACGCTCGCAGCAAACTAATTTGGGGCGGATGGCCTCCTCCCGCCTTACGGAAAACAAAACGGGGAGGAGGAACACCCTGCTGCTTTGTTCCAATCAGCCTGCTGGCACTCTGTATTCCAGAGAGCTCAATACACTGGACCAACTCTGGTTCAGAGGAACCAGAAGGATAACGGAAGATGGGAGGGAGCCTGGATTATGATGACGGTGGTGGTTATTTTATAGAGTCAAGGGCCTTTGATATACCCAAAGTGAAGCGCTGGTCTTGGCAGGTGTGCGCTCTAAAGTGTACGAGGTGACTGATCAGGACAGGGCAGGACAGGACAGCATCCTCAGGCAAAACACAGAACCCCAACATACAGTACACAGCAGGAACTGTGTCAGCTAAACACTATTCATGTAATGCATGTAGAATAAAATTTGAGGACAGAAAACAGAATTAAGGATCACTAAATATAGAAATGATGAAAACCATGGAAGGAAGCAGGCTCAAACGGGAATCATGCAGTGGAGGAGTATTTGCCATTAGTACATACAAATAAACATTTACAGATTTTTTTTAACCCATTCTGACCGGGCACCCATTTTGGTGTCGGCATCATGTTATGCTTTAGCTATTGAAAAATAGCAGATCTACAAGCTCATATCGCGCCACCGAGTGGCGCGATACGAGCTTGTAGGTCTGCTATTTTTGAAAAATCGAAGACACTTTTAGAATCTGATCTCAGGTCAGAATGGGTTAATAATGAAACTGTCAGGATGTAATAGACATTTTTAGAATCTGATCTCAGGTCAGAATGGGTTAAGTGGCTATTTTGCACAGATATGTATGTGGTGTGCCTTGAGATTTTGACTTGGCTTTTAGTTGTGCCTTGTGCACAAAATGTTGGAAAACCACCGTTATAAATTTAGCTCCAGGGTTTTCCTCAAGGACACGGAGAAGTGCCCATGGCTGGGCATCACTGGAGCCAAGCCAGAGACTGTCTCTCAAACCGCCGGGCTAACCCGTCAATGACAAATATATAAATCTAATCTTTAATGCAACAATACTCATTTGCAATTTCCCTGACAGCAGTTTTGGACAGAATCTGGTGGTAACGGAGCATGAAATTTCACTCAACGGTGGTGGTCTTCATCATCATTAGCGTGGCATTAGACACACCTCCTCTACCTCTTGTGTTTATTCAGTTCCTCTCTCTTCCTGCTCACTGTCCATCTCTTCCTGTTAATGCCCCATCACACTACATCACTGCAGCTTGTCTCTCTTCACCCCCACCAATATGGACAACACTTACGATGATATATGGTGCGTTCAGAAATCCACGGAGTGCGGCAGAAGAGTGCTGAGAATTGGTTAGCCACAGTTTCAAGATGGAAAACATGAACATCCTTATGATGACGGTGGAAAAAAATGTTTCTATCAATGAGGGATTTCTATACAGTGATTAGGGGTATGCAAAAGTTGCAATCGCTAAGTTTCATGCCCTATACCTGTAACCTGGGTTGAAACCAGGTATCCTGCGTAAGGAGGTTGCCATGTCACTGTTTCCGACAACCCATTATTCGTCCCGTTGGTCCGACTGGCCCCATACCAACCCCGTCCCTAACATTCGGTCTTAAAATAAGTTCCGGATAGCAGCTTTAACAACTTTTAACTTTGTACTGACATTAATATATTTGTCTAAGACAGTGTGTACTGTGTCAAATGTGATGGTTTTGTATCATAGTACGACGTAAATGCATTGATCATTTGGTGAGCTACCAGAGAACGCTGCTCTGAATGTCCGATTGAGAATGCACTGAATGTTCTGAAGAAAGCACTCAAGGACGCACTTCCATGCCCTCAGAGTGAATTTATGAATGCATCCGTAGTCTTCAATACCGCCAGGCTTTCATTTCTGATACCTAGACCCGAGTGACAGCTTTATGTCAAATGATCAGAGAGTCTTGTGGAGTGGTTGTACCCCAAAAGACAAACTGATCTTTTTTACGCCACCATATACTGAAATGTAACTGCAATCAAACAAGGACTGTATCACTGGACCACAAACATTGTCTAAATTATTAAAAAAAAATAGCAGCTCTACGGGTGTTTTCAAAACATATTCAACTTTATTTTTGTTAATGACATTTTCTGCGATATTGACATGACTAAAATTGAGATGCCAGGGTTAAAGTGGTTTAGTTATGGTGAAAGTCCACCTTCATTCACCCACACAATAAGCCTCTATCTCTATTGATTGTACAAAACTTTGAAGACAGAACTTCCACTTAGCAAAGAAATGGGGTAAGAGAGTGAGTAAATGTTGTGTGTGGGGGGGGGGGGGATATTCCTTGTAGGACCTCAATCAACAGCTACTCTTTGTAAGAAAATTAAATCAATTGCCTCGGCCCCAGAGATACCATACGAGAGCAATCAATTCCAGAGTCTCCAGCCATACGGTGGGGTGCTCGCCGTGAAGTGAAGATTCGATTTGCCATGGCTCGCGGGTAATTTGATATTGAAAACCAGCACAAAGTGAGAGGAATGCTGTTTTCACCAGCCGGCCACTGTGAGATCACCAACCACACATTCTCTTTAATCGGATGAGTCGGCTGGAGGGCAAGTAATCTATAACTACGCCGGGGTACATATAACTACGGCACGTTAACTGTATGACGACTTAAGTGGTTAAAACTGAAATTGTAGATTACAGTTTGTATTACAACTTATTATTTTTTTTCTTTTTTTCTGCCCCCTGCCACAGAGACTGGGGTTCAATTCCTCCACATTCAGTTCAGTGGGTAGCAGAACTGGGAGGGATTGTGTGTTACCCGCACGTGTTACACCCTCCAGGTAAAACTCCTCAAAGTCACGCGAAAAGAAGCAGCTGAAAGCTCCATGTGTATTAGGAGACATGTGGGTAGATTTTGAAGGTGCGTTTTACCAATGGAAATACATAAATTGGCCTCGCTCTGCGCACATTCGTATTATGAAAGGCATATCGGCCCGTGTTGAACGCACTGGCCCGTGTTGAACGCACACACATTATGGCTTACCGCGTTGCTGAATATTTTAGCATTGTGAGAGTGTCCATATGTTAATTATTTTCGCTTTGCGCAATTTGCTATTAAGCCCCTTGACCTAAAGACACTCAGCGCATAACGATTAGACGTGGGTCTGACCACCTCATAAACGCAAAAAGCACTGTTTGATTTGACACTTGAGCGGCTCTGTGAGGCTGCTAGAGTGTTGCCATGTCTGTTTATTATAAGCGGCTTCTTTTTCTGTAAAGTTGCTTGTAAATATTGGTAGTTGTACTATTTGTGGTTGCTTTTCTTGTTTCTAAAGTGGTTATTTGGGCTTTTCTCCTAATGTTGTTTAAACCAGTGATCCTCACACAGCACATTCCCATGTCAAGGATCCCCAGATGAATGCATTTGCCCAACTAAGGACGGCTAATCCAAAAAATATTATTATTATTTTTTTTTTTTCCAAGATTACTTTAGAAAATAGCAGATCTATACCAGCTCACAATGTATCACATTCATTCATTAAAACTATGAACTCTGACTGCAGGGGGATATATATAATGATCATTATAACAATGTGCAAGAACATATTTAAAAAGAAGGAAGAACTTGTGGACAATCAAAATATGTTTTTTTATTTTAATGTGGTGTCATTAAAATTAATCTGGATATGGCAGACTCACTATCTAGAAAATAAAAACATGACACTTCATTTAAAATAGGTTACAGACCCCTGTTATATGCGCTTATTTTTATAGACCTATTTACTTGTTTCTATGAGACATGGCAACAGCCTCGTTTTGCGTCTTTTCTTTGTTAAAATATTGAGATTAGAAACTGCCATAATTCTTTCATTTCTCAACCTTAAAAATAAATAAAAACATCTCCATAATCCGTGGGAAGTCTGCTTTCATATGCTGTATCACACCCGATTCAAGTCTTCTTCAATAAAATGCTACGAGCGAACTCAGCGAAGACCATATACCATCGGGGCCACAGCATTACGCAGCACGCATTCAACGCATTCCTTCGTCGTGACTTGAATGAAATAAAATATAATAAACGTTATTTTACTGGTGTTTTTCAATAGAAACAAATAAAGAGCGTGTGTAGGCTACTGTGTGCAAGTGCAACAGTGCATATACATGCATGCACTAGGCTATATTTCTTCCGTGTCGGGATGGTGATTGAGCTCTTCAAGTTCACAGCCCGTTTGTCTTTCATAAAAAAACGTTGATATTAGCCTATAAACACTCATGGTTCTCTCATTTCTCAACCGTTTTATTAAATGTAAAAATCTCCATATTCCTTAGGAATCTTGCTTTCATTCGCTGTATGGTACATGGTTCTATATATATATAGATATATATATATAGATATATATAGATATGCTGCTATCTACTCGCAGTTCCATTCCGATCTGAAAGGTATAGGTGGGTCTGTTCTTTTGAGGCATAAAGGTGATAGCATGCAGTGCAATAGGAATAATTAACCCAAATGTGACAAAGTCATGTCATGTCTTCTATGGTGCCAGCCTGAAGAAATGTAATACCACGATCCCCAAAGTGCGCATTCCGTATGTGACATCAGCTGTCTGGTAAATAGAATAGTACGGACATGTTGATTGGGTACGTCTCAAACACGCCTTAAACACACCCATGACTAATTCAAGGCCGTTTTGCGCACTCCGCGGGGTGTCAAAAGCGCTTCTTAACATGCCCAAAATTGCAATATGACATACCACACGCCCCCAGATCATAATACTGTAATTAGATTAGTAATATAGAAGTAAGTAAAATAGAAGTCCTAAATCAACCCCATGGTTGTCTAATGTCTGTCTATCTAACCCCTCCCCCCCCAGACCAACAGTAGTGGTTGGTGGTGATAGGGACTACCGGTATGTCTAAAATTGTGGAGAAAACAAACAAACAAACAGCAAACAGGGGCAGCAACGGGTTAATAAAAAGGATCCAATTATTTTCCGGAAACTATTACTTTTTCATCGTACGGGATACGTCGTAATTATATGCTCGGCGCACTAACGATTCATCCACTGAGACGTTTTTATTTGTATCCACAAACGCAGGCAGACACAATTGGGAGCTTTCAGCAAAAATTCCACCAAGCAGTTCCATAACTGAAACAGTTGGGGGTCCAGTGCAGCTTAAGGGTAATTTTATAGAACACGTTGCGTGTGGTGAATACTGATGGAGTGACGGTCAGCAATCATGAATAGTTTGTAAAGGGCCTCACACACCGTCTGTGAACGCCGCGTGTCAAAACAGCCGCCTCCGTTATTTTCAATGAACCTATCGCACACCGGCGGCGTCCGACGCGCGTTCACGCCTCGCCTGACGCTCCGATACGCCACCGTTCTATTTTCCAGGCGTTGCCGCATCGCTGGCGCTGCACAATGTTAAAGGATCGGCTTGGCATAAATCCTACGTGCTTTTTTACAAAATGTTTTTTATAAAAATATTTTTTATAATAATATGTATTGATATGTATGTCAATATATTTGAGGTGTTCAACACATGTTTTCACACATTTTTCAAGCCATTGTGAGCATTTAACATTTTCTGTAGGCTACTGTATGTATGAAATAGGTCTGACGTGGTTCCACTTTTTTATTTGGCATTAGTAAATAACAAAATTAAAAACAAATGATAAATATAAAACCTAGATCAGTTGTTATTCATACATCATTCATACATCACATGCTGTGCAGTGTAGACCATTAGAAATTCATGATAACATTTATATTTGGTCCTTTGCTTGAAATAAGCAAAGCAGAACTGTTATAACTCATTTACTGCCTAGGGTGACTTTTACAACTTTACGACTTACAAAATGTAGATTTCAGATGAAGATCACGGCTAACTTTACGTTTTACTTCCAGTTCACGGCCCGCAAGTTTTTTGTCTTTAAAAAAAGAGCTTGCTCTGAAAAGACATTACAACAGAAAAACAGGGGGCGAAATAAATCTAGCAGAATTAAGAGTTAGGGAGACAAATGAGGTTGAAAACGTCTCCTCATAAGACAACATTCAATTCTTTCTCTTATCTGGCCACTCAAAGTTCAAAACTGGGACAAACGAAAGGGAAAGATAAGGATTACTAATTCCATTTTGATATCCTAAATTTCAAAGTCCGCCTCCCATGCATCTTAAGACAGAGAACAGAATAGAGAACAGTGGGAATTTGGGAACATCAGTCAATGTTACACTCACTGTCACATTTCATGCTACCATTGGAGGGCCATCAAAGGAAAGTCATTTGAAAATGATAAACAAAGGCGGATGAGGAGACAAAGCAACTGGAAGCATTTCGGGGGGGGAACGTAAAAGTGTTAGTTGTGGCCAAACTATTAATCCTCTTTCTTTTTTTCTTTCCAAAAGCAAGCGAAAGATGAATGCAAGCTGATGCTTCGTTCTAACTACAGAAATGTAAAGATTTTGGAGAAGAAGACTTAGTTAAAGTGCCACAAACAAAAAGCTTCTCTTTGTTTGTGTCCATTGTGCGGGTGGTTCAGACACTGCTCTGAATTTAGATAACGTCTCTCATTGTGGCCCTGAAACATCCAAGCGTGATGAAGAAGGGCTGAGAGTGATGTCTCATTGCTCAAGGGGATGTCACCCAAGGTAGTGTTCATTTTCCCCCCCATGAACGCACACTGTTGTGCTTGTAGAGACAAGACAGTTTAACACACAGTCGTAACACTCAAGATACGGCCTTTTCTCTCAGCAAAGTCACAAGCTGAGATCCGCTTGGGATTCAAACATGGCAGACTTTCCCTGTACTCTTTCTCAAAGGGTTGTCTCTGCTACAATCTCATCATGTATTCCCATTCAGAAACCTCGAGGCAACCTTCCACACAGATCCAATTCCGTTGCTTCCTTCCTTCATTCATACATCAGTGACTCACATCAGTGACTCCTCATCTTGTCTTTCAACGCGCGCGCACACACACATAATATATACACTCTCTCTCTCTCTCTCTCTGTGTCTCTGTCTCTGTCTCTCTCTCTGCTCGAAGACCAACTACAGAGGCTTCCTAACAAATGACCTGGAGACACAGAACGGCACGATGCCGTATGCATTCCTGCTTTTATTAACTTATCAGTATGCACATTCAGTAACCTGTAAAGTGGAGGGAATATCATTTGCATAATTTTCTATAGGCTACAATAACAAGTAATAAAGACTGATGGGGGGGGAAATTATGCCGACATAACGAAAGAAAAAGTAAAGGAAAGGAAAGTGTGAAGCCATTAAACTAAACATAAATCAAATATATTTTTCATGGCTTCCTAACCTAATTACAATTTTCGATTGAATCGGCAGATTCAATCGAAGGAATACAGAGGTGGAATAACTGAATGGGGATTCATTTAACAAGAGGTCATGCTATTGAGGGGGATTTAGCACAGACTGCAAGTTACACTACTTAGCTTAGCACTATTTAGCTTAGCAAGTGTTGACAGGGCTACACTGGAAGACAACGAGCAGTAAACATTATCAAATGATGACTATGATGATGGAAATATCTCTGTACGGTCAACTATTTCCATAACCATGTAAGGGATACTCTGGGAAAGTAAACGGATTCGGTCCGTTCACAGAGCGGCTGCCTTGACAGTACGCTGCCCTCATAATGGCACAACGTCACCAAACAAATAAACACAACGGCGGGTCAAAGGTTCGTTCAAACTTTTCACCAACGTTCGAACCCTAATATATGGCTTCGGGACCAGCCCAAGCTCCCAGAGCCTTTCTGACAGTGCTCACACAAACCAGCTGGTGCATGTATTGTAATATTGTGCGTAATGCAGGTACAAGATAAAAGACGATAAAAGATACAGAGAAGATGGTCAACAATTCGCCATGTCACACTATTACGTATAGACAGATTAAATCAAACTTCATCAAAGTACTCCTTAAACTTAAACCGAGGAGGTGTTAAGCCTGAAGCGTACTTCATGCAAGTTCGTGAAGGCAAATTACACCCCTGGACCAGGCGGCACTTAACATAATATATCCCTAGTGTAGTGAACATACTCAATGCACCGGTCGGGTGCATTTAATAAATCCACGTAAAGTTACATTTTTGGAAACTATAGCCTGCTATATTATGAAAGATGGAGGACAAGAGAACACATATCATGATGTTGTTGCCTGCAACAGAAAGCCTTGCTGCAATGCACGTCATGCTTGCATTACTTCATGGTGTTCAGGTGACACATTCGAGAATGCAACAACGCGTGAAATCGTTCTTCCGTAGCTTGAAGCGTCCGCATTTGCTTACTTGCAAGTGTTATCTTTCTGGCTTTAGCCTTAGTGCTGTTGCCTACACAGCAAAATCTAGAATGTCAAACCTGATTTATATTAGTCATATGACTGCACACTACATAATGTGTGTACATAATCACAGGACACATAGGATGGTGCATGAATTTGAAATGAGTTGATTATGAGTGTACATTAATTAACGTATTTCTGGCTGCTGTCATGAAACATGCAACATGCTGACAGGAGCACAACTTGTCAAATGTAGACATGCTGAGTATTCATTTTGCAGTGTCTTTGTGTTTCATTAAACATACAGTACAGTAACTTAGTAATTTCCCATTCTTGTTTACGTGGAAAGTGTGGTTTTCCAGTGTTTGAATATTACCTTTTGAATGCAATCGAGAAAGTGTTTTTGGGAGACTACACAGGTCATAAAAAAGGTTGGGAAGCACTGCCCTAGAGCAGGGGTTGTCAAACTTGGAGGGGAGAACTTCTTCCAAGTACCCCCTCATCCTCGCAACACTGATACGCATACTTACAACCTTACATTAGATAGCCATTGGAACTATTTCTATTAAAAAACTTTTCAATCAAAGTCATTCAGGCCCATTTCATAGTTATAAAGAGAAACCACTACTACAGGGCTATTCAACTAAATCGTTCAGGGGGCCTGAATCAATGAATCAATCAAAACATTCTGATGGACTTGTGCACACCTTTAACGGCATGTGTGCCAGTGCACTGGTATGTGCATGTGCCACGTGTACAGCATTACAGTGACCCGGACCACCATAACCAAGCCAAAACCACAGGCAATTTGAAAGGAACAATGTCAGCAGTTCTTGTAGAACACAAATCAATAGGAAGAATATTGTTGCTATAAATAGCCTGGTTGGGCTATAAAAGGAATTGTCTGCTGCTGCCATCTAATATTGAGGGGGGAGAAAGGAAAGGGGGAGTGGGTGAAGGCGAGAGTGTGGCAGGTTAATCAAGCCCGTTCCAAACGGGAGTGGGTTTTCATGAACAGTGATTGCTTCGAGAGGTAGAGTGGAACAGGTGCCATGTGATAACTGCTGCACACCTCTCGTGTGCGCACACACACACACACACACACACACACACACACACACACACACACACACACACACACACACACACACACACACACACACACACACACACACACACACAATGAACTCAGCCAAGCACCATTATGTTAAAAACTACACCCCCATACACACCTTTGGATGATGAACACATACATATATTAACATGTGGATGCACTACACTGTATCTGGACACGTGCACAGACAGACACACCGGTCACAGACACAAATGCATAGACAGACACAGCGGTCACAGACAAACACAGCGGTCACAGACAGACACGTGCACAGACAGACACACCAGTCACAGACACGTGCATAGACAGACACACCAGTCACAGACAGACACAGCGGTCACAGACAGACACGTGCACAGACAGACACACCAGTCACAGACTCGTGCATAGACAGACACACCAGTCACAGACAGACACAGCGGTCACAGACAGACACACCGGTCACAGATGCATACAGCTACGGACACACACACACATACTTAAGGCTGGCTGCCTGTCACAATCATGAAATTTCACTTGCCGATTAATTGTCACACAAATAATTGCGATTTATTGCGCTTTTGGCATTGAACACTGGAACATACAAAAACTGCATTTCTGTTTGGCTTTTTTCGTAAACAAAACTTGCACAGGGCACATCATTTTATGACAAATAACTTAAGACATATTTAATAATTTTATACTTAAAAGTGTAAAATATAAAAAAGTGGAAATAGCCAATCTATGAGCTGCTACTTCCACAATCTTTTATTTAGTTTAGAAAGTGTGCGAGCACACACCTTAGAGTATATATTAATAGAGACGTCACCGAGAGGAAACCCTGAGGCGAAATGGACGTAGTGGCCGAATTTGGTATTGCAGCTCGAGCCAGCGCTGGGCCGTTGACTATCATTGCACACGTTCATGTTATTGGGGCAATGAAACTTGAACGCTATGTTTCATATGTGAACGCGCGCAAATGACAATGATAGTCAACGGCCAGTGAAATCACCTCATGCGCTTTTGAGCAATTTAATGCAAGTGGATGGGAGGAGAAATCTGGTGACGTCTCTATTAATATATTACTCTAAGGCCCACACACACGCGCACGCACACACACACACACACACACACACGATTCCCTTGTGAATGCCCCAGATTGAGCGTAGGGATTTAATTTCTCCAAGAGCTCTTCCCTGCCAGCTGTACTGTATATCTGGACCTGGGTTTCACACCGCTCTCTCCCAGATCAAGGACAGACTAATCTACTGCTTTTTTTTCTTCCCAATTTAGAAAAGGATTGTCTCATCTCACACCAGGCTTTATGGCTTGGTTTGAGGTCTACCAAGCACATACACTGGAACTAACCTGACCTGCATTTAACAAACAGACATGGGATCATGTGAATTAAATGACCGGTATATTAATAATGTAAATAACATATACCTATTTCTTCCCCACGGGGGGAATTCACTTTTCAACTACATCCAGCGGAGTACTTCTCAAGTGAGCACGGGGGGAGGGGTTAACCGTTTTGCTCAGGGGCACATCGACACGTTGACGTGGCCAGGAATCGTACTTTGGACCTTCCGCTTCCCAGGCATCCAGCTATGGGCGCCACTATTGGTAGCTTATTATTTCAATATGAACTTTCAACATTAATCTAACTAGAGCGGTGTCCGTGTTGTGATGTCAGAACAGGCCAGATATAGGGGTGATCAGGTCCAGGCTTTTGTGCTGGTTCTGGACAACTGGAAATGCATGCCCCACCCAGTTATTATTTATGTGTCCCTTTTATGCCCATATATGGAGTTCTTTGTCAGGCATGCCCAAATATGGAGTTTATGCAGACGTCAGAATGATGTCAGAACAGGCCAGCAGCTCCATATATGGACACTGGATAGGGTCTCTGTACAGAGCCCGGGCAGAGGGCTTTTGTGGCAGTTCTGGACAACCGTGGGTCCGACCGACTCGACACCGGGCACTGCACCGTCTGTGGTGGGGTGGAACGCGTGTGTCGGATTTGAAGTCTGTGGGGCGAACGGTTCTCGGGTTACGTGGATTAAAGACACGTCGTACACACACAGAGACTTTACACTGTAAAGTCTCTGTGTGTGTACGACGTGTACTATACTGTAAAGTTTACAGTATATTTAGATTAGATAGATGTTGACATGCTTTGTCATAGTTGCTACTGGCAAGTCTCATTCACCCCGATGTACCATGCTTGATATAAATTACATTATTGCATTCTAATAAATAATAATCGTCAAACTCTCACAAATACCTCAAGATAAGATACTGATACTGTTGTTTGAGTGCTACCAGGCCATTAAAGACTTAATGTAACGTCAATGCAATAATGATGAGAGGTTGTCAGAAACGTGGTTTTGTGCTTAGGGTTTGCTGGTTGCAGTGCTGTAGCCGAATAAAAGTCGGTACGACGCTGTATAGCCTACAATTAGACGTCATTTGAGGTTCGGGGGGGGGTACTGTCCTAAAGTCGGCTCTTCGGTGCTACTGAAAATTTCTGACGAGCCAAAATCATTTCGGCACTACAGCGCCGAAACAGCGGTAAAATAGGAGTATGAATCAGCCCATATGCTTGCTCGAATGCGCGTGGTCAATGGATTAAATTAGCAGGCGGTATACACTTTTTTCCCAAAACTTTCCCAACTTTGACACAGCATACCATGTATCTAGCGAATAATGGTAGACTACACCACAGGCTAGTTGGAATCAATATAATATTGTTGATAATGTGCTCTGCTCTCTTGAGAGCGTAAAATGAAACCAAAACGGCCTGTTCTCTGAGACCCAGTAAGGCCTGATTGGAAATGCAGTGAAGAAGTAAAAAAAAGAAAAACTGTGACGATCTCATAAAAACTTTTCAACCCATTTCAACCAACTATATTGAGTAAAATATGGTCCCTGGCCAATTATACTTAAGTTTAGTACTCAAAATGTATTTAATAATTGTACACCACTGAAAACAGACAGTTCTATTGTCATAGTGTTAGCATGGCTAATGCAGAGCACGTACTGCATGTGTATGCAGCCAGGAATGGCAAATGAGTTGAGAAATACTTCCCCTCTAATGTCCTATAAAGGCTTTTGTAAAATATTTCGATTTGGACTTTAATGTCCCAGGGGAACAGGATGAAAGAAGAGTAAAAGCACAGACATAGTCATTAAAATGGAAGGAAGGCGACCCAACCCAGTCCGACTCTCACATTGTGCTGCTCGTTATACTATGACACGTTTAAAACAAGGACACCTTCATGTGACCGGTCAAATCCTATTGGCAGATTTCCTATGGGGACTGTTACAACATTAACGGCATGGCCAAAAGCCAAGGTCTCCACCAGGGCAGGGCAGGTTGTGGCCTCCTAGTGGCGCTATAATATGCCAATTCGAAAAGGGTGGCATTTCTTCTTACCGCCTTGGATGGCAATGGACCATATTCAGACTGCAGCCATCTTGCCAGCAAGGTGCTACTAGGTGATACTTCCCATAGACAGCCGATTCATCCAAACATTAAAGTCCTATCTAATTTTATTAAACAACGTCAAAATCACCAATAGTGCAGCTGTAGGGAAAGCTTGAATTATCCTCTTTCAATCTATAAAGTGTTTGTTTCATAAAAATCCACCGTAGACATTTTATGAGCTACTTCCTGTCAAGAAATTCCTTGCATGTGATGTGAAGTGCTGGAGTTTGGAAGTGCTTGTTGACTATCACTCAACGGCCCATGCGTACCACCTGTTTAGAATGTGCACATAATGCAGCAGGCAGCAGGAGGTTGCTTTACTGATAACGAGTGCTTCCAAACTCTGACACTGAGAAAATAATCATCTGCAAGGAATTTCTTGACAGGAAGTAGCTCATAACATGTCTACAGTGGATTTTTATGAAACAAAAACTTTACAGATTGAAAGAGGATAATTCAAGCTTTCCCTACAGCTGCAATGTTGGTGAGTTTGACGTTGTTTAATATAATTAGGGGCCAATCCTGCAAAATTTGAAAGCCAATGTTTGCCAATTAGGATGGAATATGAAATATCGGACAGATCCGTCTTGAACACATGACTATAGAGATACTGTGTAACGAGTAATATCAAAAAATGTGTTTTACAAAAGTCGGCCTCCTGGTGGCACTATAACAGGCCGTTCTGGAAAATTCGTTCATCGTTGGCATCCAGGGAGTGTGTGTGCAAAATTTGGCATTGACCGGTGCGGAGATTAGCTGGTAACAGACAGACAGACGGACGCACACACACTCACAGACTCACGGGACATCTTTGCGCTGCGTAAAATATGCCTTCTCCGTCTCCAACTGTGTTTAGCTCCTCACCCGCCACATTGTTTGCTTCATTTCCTTTATTTGCTGCGGCTTGCATTCAGACCTGCACAGAATCGTAATCAAGTGCGATTGGAAGCGAAGCGAAACCCCCGTTTTTGGTCGGAGTAGAATGCGGTTCTTTGATGCGCATTAGGATTCGAATGATGCTTCACACCTGTCAAACGAAGCACACTTTCCGATAATGTGAAGCAGGATTCGTTTTAATCGCAGTAAAGCTTTCTGGTGTGAAGGTCACCTTAGGTTCTTGGTTCAAAATGAACACATAAATGCTGACAAAGACATTCAAATCAAGTCAAGTCTACCTCGTTCCATTGAGTCTGTACTTACAGGTAAATATGACAAGAGCTGTACGGATGAGCAGGTCTACGGCTGTCTCCCAGCGCTCGGACACACGAGACAAAGCCAGTGGGACGAGGATCTCCGCTGGCACGTAGAACTGGAGGGCAAAGGTGATGAAAATACCTAAACAGTACAGTAACTTCACTACCTGGTACATCCTGTGAGAGAGACACAAGAAGAGAGAGACAGGCGGACAAAGTAAGGAAGCAAGAAATGAAAGGAAGAGAGAAGCAAAGAGAGACAGAAAGATAAAGAGTTATTAATTTGAGAAAAAGTCAACAAGCCAGACTAGAAAAAACAAATAGATATGCATAATCAAATGCAGCCACAGACAGTCCCAGCCGATCTGTCAGACAGACAAGACAGAGATGTCTACACAGACTGGCATCTTTTATGGTTATAAAAAAAGAAAAGAAAAAGACAAAACAAAGATGTAAGAAAATCAATTGTCCCCCCCCCCCCTCCACCCAAACAGAGAGTCTGGAAATTACAGCACTTGAGTGTTTTGAGCTCATTGAGCAGCCAATCTATTCCACTAATCACCTGAATAATCAGGGGAACGCTCTCACACAAAACTGTACTCCTGCATAGCCAACCATAACTAACCACTAAGACGCCTTAAAGCCAAGGCGAAAATCGACCTCAGGGCTGAGACACTCTACAGGAACAATGTCACTTCATTATGTCAGCACTACAGCGGAGCGGACAGACGGTGAAATCTCTACCGAAGTCCTGATGTCACTCGCTCATCCCCTGGTCCAGGGCCAAAGTTTCATTTTAAATTGTCTCATATAAGCATTGTGGTCCAAAAATAAATAAACTGTCTCAGCGATATGAAATGCCCCGAAACATTTAACAAATATCGGCCACGTGTGTGTGTGTGTGTGTGTGTCTGAATGGGAAGTCCCTGGCAGTCGAATTGACAAACGCGATCTTTATAATCTTAATACTTAGGCACAAACCAACTATTTTATAAGATATAAAATTGTTAATGTAACTAAGAGATTCGACGAGTTAGCTATATTTTATATACAGAGATTTAGACGGAATAAGCAAAAGTCGTGATTTCCTGGTTTAATGCGGTTACTCGGTTACTCCGAAGAGCGGAAGCATGACATGCTCGAGCGTGTCAAGCTTCCTGCATGTTTTATATGGTTGGCCCGTAGGAAGCTATGCAAGCACTACAGGCAAAGAGAGTACAGGAAGTGTGACAGGCTTCCTGCACGGTTTTCATAGTAACTGCTACCTGAAGTCGCAATAACAGGAAGATTTAATCTAACTTTAATCTCACTAACCTGATAATCCCAAAGTGCAATAGAGGGAAAAACAATTATAATGTTATGTATACATTTTACGGGTCCAGAGTGACTGCAAGCCGAAGATAGTATTGTCTCTGCAAATAAAGTTAAGGAAAACATTTGTTTCAGGGAAACAATGTCCACAGATTGTATTATTATCACTCTCTGCAGAACTTAATTTCTCCTAGGAAGAACTTCATTTCTCCTAGGAAGAATGAAGTTATGACTATCTGAAACTAAAAGCCCAATACACATGAATGGAAAAAGTGATGTAATTCCTCCTAGGAAGAACTTAATTTATCCTAGCAGTAATGTCAGTTGTTGATAGGAAGAACTTAATTTCTCCTCTCAAAATATCATTACTCTCATCAATCTCTTTGCAACAGTGCTGCTTCAGTGAACAAACTAACCTGTTTGTTTGTTACCTCTAATGGATTAGAGACAATAAACTTGCTTTTAATTAATCTGACTCCCAGGGGCGATTAAGTTCATAATACGCTTTGTAGAAGTTTTGCAGCCCCTATTTCCAAGAATACGTTCAATTGTAAACATTGAGTGTCTGGTTGACCTACATACATTAGTGTACATACTGCCATACTAAAATGCCATACTGAAAAAACAAGTAATTGTAAAGCACAAATCCACCCAATACCAAATACAGTACAAATAACTGAACAGAACAGAGTGGTACAACAGAGGACGATACAAATGAGAAAATAAAATAAATTGTCTACATACGTGGAAATCTGAATTATTTAATACAAACTACTTGATTACTAAACAACACAGATTGACCACTTCTGATTTACTCTTGCGTTGCCAGACAATCGGAGATGTCCACCTACCAATCAGAGCTTACGTATTAATCGGAGATCTCCACCTACCAATCAGAGCTTACGTATTAATCGGAGATCTCCACCTACCAATCAGAGCTCAAGAGTTCCAAACTTTTTCAAAGATATTTGATCACAGGTCAGATATCAAAGTGAAACCAAAATCCAAATCTCAACCACTTGGATAGGGATTAAAATGTTGAACTCTTGGGACGCTAGTGCGATTGTCCTCAGCCTCTAGTTGAGCGAATGTTTATGGAGTAATTCTCCCGCTGATCTAAATGCAATAGCTCACCAGCAATTGGGGAGATTGAGTGTGATGCTGCCCTTTATGTGCTCTCCGAAGCATACGTAGCCGACCGTACCCAGGCTGATGTAGAGGATGGTGACGAGTCCCATACCGAGGTACAAGACCAGAGTGAACCTCTGTGGCTTCCCCATCTTGTTCTCCAGCGGAAGGACCTGACAGGCAGAAGGAAATGCACAATAATGACATTCAAAATGCAGCTTGGACTTTTTCCCCAGCAGTATGTGCAATGCATGAAAGATTGTGTCTGTAAACACTGCCACAAAATGTGGATAACTAGAGCTAGACCATGACCATTTTTTAACGGTGGGACGTGTGTCCATAGGGGTACACAGAAGTACTACAAGAAAATTGGGAAGAAAATTTTATATTTTACTGCTTTTTTTTAAGGTGGGTTATAATTATCAATTCATTACATCAAGCATAGTGAGTACTTATGAATCAATAGAGGACCTTTACCGTTTATTAATTTGCATGTTTACATGTGTGAACAAAGTGAATAAGGCTTTTTGATATTTCCATTTAATTTGAAATGTTGGGTTCTGTTATTTTCTGTGTTCAAGAGGTATTTTATCCAACTGTATATAAATTAACTCTTGCTAAATGTCTTGCTAAAGTCACCTACCACTCCAATCCCCTCAAAGGCAAAAATGGCCATTCCAAAAAAGAGTGGGTAGTCCCTGGCTCTCCCAACCTTTGGCAGGTCAATAGGGTATGGGATGTTCTGGAAAGTACATGTGGAAAGAAAAAATGTCAACAACCAATATGTGTTAAAGCTGCAGTCATTAAAATGCAGATCTCCAGACCTACACCCACAATGACTTCGGTTCCGTTGCTTTGCAGGACACAAATGCTTTAGTTTAGTTTCCTCCTGAGTCCCACAGACAGAGTGAAATAAAGCAATTCTGGAAATGAAGAAAAACATGGACAAATTGGACATTTTATTTTCAAAGTGAGCTAGCGTCTGCCAATTGCATGCATTAGATTAGAAGCATTGCATACACAATGCATTCTGTGCATTTCATTCTCTATCGAGACCCAAGAGTAGATATTAACCTATGTATCAGTCATTGTGGCCAATACATAGAACATTACAACAACAAAATACATATGCGCATGATGCATGTCCCCAGTCTCATAAGATCCCACCCGTAATTCTGAACAGATTTCTGTGTCATTTCCATGTAATCTGTAATGACTGATTGTATAGCCTTCATCATCATATCATAGTTATAATATCATCATCATCATAATACTATAATTCACTCAATGTCTGTCTGTCGGTCTGAATGAATGTCTGAAACACTGTCATAGCCCCTCACTGGCTGCACCAATCGCTATGACTTTTCACACAGGCATTGACCATAATATTACGGAGGTCTTAACGAAGCCCTTTTTTCACTTAAACGAATTCCCTCCAAATCAGTAATGTGATCTATTACGTCATTAACCACACTGTACATAATTTGGTGTTCATATATTCAGAACGAGTAATGTCAAAAGGCCCATAGAGACTCACTGCCAATCAGTTCAATCAAGGCTGAGTGGCTGGCAGCTTGCTCACTGCACAAACACTTGTGGGAGGCTACAAATAGTACTAGCTGCACTCATTCCTTCATTCATGCTAGATCACCACACCAGCTTCTTGTCTACCAACCTCCAGAACACCATCTCTCTCTCCACCCTTGAACTGTATGGTCCAAGAACAAACGTGAGTCAGAAAGCCTGTGGAACATCAACTGTTCATTGCCATCATCACCCATTATGGACTCACTGCACTGCCCATGTGCTTTGTGTCGAATGTTTGCTCCAGTTTATTTGTGTACTATGGGATATTTCCCTTTTGTTTGAGAATGCCCTGTGAAATGTTTAGACGTAGTGTGTTTGGCCTGCTCAAACTGTTCATTATAGGTTATGTCTGTATACTTGAACTTGATGCTTTCATTGTCTGCATTAGGTCTACATACTAATTTATTGATTAATCATTTAGATATGAATTATTTCATGATATGAATGATTTATTATTATTGAAGTTATTATTAGATTGAGCAGACTGCTATTTATGATTTGTTTATTGTAGAGGATTATCATTATTATTTGGTTGACACAGTTCTATTTTATGTGTTCATGTACAGCACACACCAATTACCAGTAAAACTGAAAAGAGAATCCTCTGCCTTTCCTTTATAATGGTCAGCCTGGCCGGTGGCCTTGCCTGTTCACCATTGTCACTCACAACCTGAACTATTCCTAAAGACAATATTTCAGGTAAGGTCTAGTTGGGGATAAACACTCGCATGGCATCGCAGTCCATGGGCTGAAAGGCACATAGTGGTGGTGGTCTGTCTGTGATTTCAGGGTACGTGTTCGTGCCGTTCTGAAATGGGAGTCCAAAAGGCAAAGGCTGCCAATGCAAGTTTGCAGGAAAACACAATGCCGCTTATTTTGTATTTTCTTCGAGTGGAGCAGGGGGAAATCTATATATACAAAGCGGTAGAGTAGAAGAGCGTAAGAACAGCCCGAGCCTTGTATGTGTGGAGTGGGATTCTCCCTGTTCAACTCTGCTCACATTCTCTCCTCTCAACTACTGAATATATAATGGCTTTTGTTTGCTGCTGGAAATTGCTTTTTTGGCACTATACGATACCTCAGGGAATACAAAACAATATGTATGGTCAGACGTTGTGCGATCAAATATGTTCTGTTTTGAAGCAAGAAAAAACTGTCGCCAACACTTATGCTCTCATCTATAACAGCCGCTGTGTGTGTTGTAACGGTTTGACGGCAGGGAGGAACTTTCTTAACCTGACTTCGCCAGATTGCGGCAGTATTGAGTTCACCAGTTCCCTCCTCCTGCCTGCATCTGGGATCTCTCAAGCAGAAACAATGAACCCGGAAGCAGCGGGACAAACATTTGATATCTTCATAATAATTTTGATTTGTAGTCTTGTTAGGTTGCGTTTACATTTGCGCTGTGGCAGCACTTCAGTATGTCATAAGTCTTGCGTTGATCCCGCCTCTAGCGGCCTCATACAGCCGCATATGAATTGGACCGGAGTACATCTCTGCCTGAGAGTTCCCAGACACTCCCTGCTGGCAGAATGCAAATGTTGTCCAGCAGGGGGAGTGGTTTCACCAGGCTAGAACTTTCTATCCTCCCCTTTCAAAGATAGTGGATCGAGAGAGGATATTTAGCCATCCTAGCAACAGACTCAACAGTAACCATGCCGTGGCAAGGGCCACTTGAGAAGGGTCAATTGTGCTCATTTGCGCACTTTACTTTAGCGGATTCAAAGTAAACACGTCTCCATGACGGCAAGAAGTTTACTCCCTTCTAGACTTCATTTTAATTAATTGAAATAAGAGAGGAGATGATTCATCTTTAAAGCTTTTCCGTCAGCCTCAGTCATCAGATTTACTTAGGAAATCCTCAATCTAGGAACCCATTCAGTAAAAAAACAAAAAAAGACTTGAGATTAGGACATCGTGAACGCAAAACTTTTTTTTTGGTCCAATAAAATTGCCACTCGGCAGTGTCGGCACTGCACAGTGCACACCCCCAGAATAGATACACAGGGCACATGCATTCATAGATATGATTGTGTCTACCGTGAGTGAGTAGTAGTAGATGAGAACCAGGCTGGCGCTCATGGCGATGTTGGCCACGAGGGAGAGGGGTGCCAGGTACTTGAGGTTAGGTGTAAAGACCAGCAGGATGAACGCAGGCAGGAAGCAGAGCATGTAGAGCCGTGAGTCGAAGCTGGGCACCACCAACTGTGTCTGGTTGGTGTTGTTAACCTGGCAACTCACTGTGGTCGCGTTGGCCGCCTCCACTACCTGGGGAAAAGGAAAACCCCAGGATTTGACCAATTATTGACAAATAAAGAGTTACGTGGCAGACTTTGTGTAAAAAAAGGAAAATGTATTAATCTACCGTATGAATTTGTGTATTTGATATCGGTTATTTTCAAACTTCATTTTCAGCTAAACTTATTTGGCATCTTAGTTTTGTTTAGTGAAAAACACAAGATGGATAGTAAAAACCATTAAACTAGTCTCCTGACTAAAAAAAGTCCTCAGTGAGGCAATTTGTTTTGCAGCATAACAATAACACCAACCATGGGGGAAATACAGTACATAATAAGATAAACATTTGTGTGCATATGAAAACAGCAGCAGCATTATACACCACAGTCAGCATTGTGGTTATTATTAGTGCTTGTTTAGCTGAGTGATTTGCAATAAAGCTTGAGTTGAGTTCATATAATAACAGTAACCCTCAAGCTTGAGTGAATAACACCATCTAGTGGTAAAATGTGGAATTACACAACCCAGTGCCACTGATTCCATTTACCTCAGCAGTGAGACATTATCATAAGACCAAGTGAAAACGGAACAGACCATGGGTGGAAACAACACCCCCGTACGAAGTAAGGGCAAAATGACCACTGTGAGTGTTGCCAATGTGTTTCTGACCTGTTTGACATTGTCACTGAGGAACACAAAGTAGACACAGCAGAAGCCCAGCTGGGTGATGATAAGGAACAGGTTCACTATCCGTCTGAGAAAGACGGGGAATATAAAATAAATGTTATTTCATCCTTTAATTATCTTGTTATTACTGCTAGATTAAAAAGGTAGAACAATTTTGGAAAGTGGGGGAGAACTAGCTCTGATCCATAGCGTTTGAAGGAGTTCTCCTTAACGCTATGGTACTTGTGATCCTTTTCCCTCACACCCATGGTAGTGCAGCCTCTCATCTTTAGTAAAACTAAAAAATACACTTTTGCTACAAACCAAAACAATGATGGAAAGCCTACTTTCCTTAGTGGGAACACTCAAAGCCTGAGTGTTCTCGAGACGTGTTCCCACTAAGGGGCTTTCAACTCCATAAAACAGTTTTGGTATTAAAGTAGCAAACGTTTATTTTTTACTAAAGACGAGACAGTGTGCACTCTGTGGTTTGTGTGCAAGGGATCGAAAGTCCCATAGCGTTAAGGAGAACTCCCTCTAACGCTATGGACCAGAGCTAGGGGAGAACAATGTGCTAATATAGGACAAGCTCATAAACGGCAAAAAAAACAAAATTCATATAAAAGTCTAAAAAGCAGTATTAAAAAGGTATTGGTCCACTTTGCTAAATTGTAGGTCCTCTCCTTGTGTTTGTGTTGGATTTTATATTCATGTTTACTTTTTGCTTTTTCTGATTTTTTTTTGAAACCACATATCTTGTTTGCCAACAGGGGAGTCCTTTTATGTTTATATTTCTTCATACAGCACTGTTGGTTAAATTCTGCATAGAGTATAGCAATAGAGTACCGAAGTCTTTAGGCATCCTACCTGGGTCACCCCCCCCCCCATTCTGAATTCCCAGAGACACGTTTAATATCATGGCATATAGAGTACCAAAGTCTGACGTAATTCACATCTGAACCGGTTTGCATTTTTTCATATCGTCAAATAAGAACTGTTCCGAAAATAAACAAATGTGCCTGGCGGTTTGACATATATGGATATGACGCATCAACCGACGCGAGAGAACTCTGCCGAATTAATTACATTTTCTCCAGAAGCAGACTGCATGAAATATGAGTAACTGACTTTCGTGATTTGTAAACTATTCAGAGCACCAACATTATCAATTTGTTTATTTTTTTTATATGAGACGATTATAAGATGACCCAATGTTGTTTTCCATAGAGAAATTACTTCCGTGGCCCAGGGGATGAGCGAGTGGCAGGACTTCTGTACTCTATGGGGAAAATATGATTACATTCTGTTGTTTTTCTTACCTTCCCCATCTTGAGTGTCTCCTGAGCCATGAGACGTTCTCCATCCCATACTGCACTGCATCACCGTAGTTCAGGAAGGGCTTATTCAATCTAAAGGAAAACAGGAAAACATATTATTATTATTATTATTATATTTTTTTTTTTTTGCGGCTTACGCCTTTTATTGATTTTTTAAGGGACAGATAGTAGGCTGACAGGAAACGGGAGAGAGATGGGGGGATGACATGCGGTAAAGGCCGTGTCGGGTTCGGGAGTCGAACCCGCGGCACACCGCGACTGGATCACCAGTCCGGTGCCCAGACCGTTACGCTACGGCCTGGGCCGAAAACATATTATTGTTCGGATGTATCTGCTATCTATGCCACTGACTATTGTTTTTAAGAATGTCATCTGGTGCATTTGCATCCGTAAAGGGAGTTGATGGTGGTCACCTGACCACAGGGGGGGGGCTTTGCTCTCAGCAATAATGCTGTCAACTGGGCACAAATTGCACACAGGACCACCTGACTTGAGAGCCGTCCACATCAAGAACAATAACTATAAATACATTACATCATTTTATAAATTGTTCCAACTCAAGTGGATGCTGGAGTCCACGGCACAACTACAGTATAACGATGGAAGTAGTGAATTATATCATTGGGATCACTTTCAGAGCTGACAGCCAATCAAAATCTATGAGAATGTAGTTTTACAGGGCATTTGCAGGGTTCAATCACTCATGTTCAACATGGCAGATGATATTGCTGAGGGGACACATCATTGAGGAGTTAAAAATGAAATTCTAAATCTAGGCCGTTGTTGTGGGCCAAGTGCACAGTTATCATTAGCATCTTTCAGAACCACAGGGGGGGGGGACTGGGCCGTTTTGAATAGGCTAAAATATAGGTTTCATTTGTTTTCTTTAGTGTCTTGCATTATGTATCTTGTATTTTAGGTCATTACTTGGCCTTTTTTTGCTCATGTTTATATGTGCCCTTTTTGTTTTTGTTACAGATTATTTAGCATCCTTGCTAAATCTGACATATTTACATTGCATTTGCAGTGTTTCATTAATAATGTGCTGTCCAGTCGAAATAAACGTATACAAACGCAATCTGCAATTTTTGGGAAAATCTTTTAAAGTGGAAGTGAAAGATGTCTTTGTCTGTGTGTTTTATAAATATTGAACAATAAAGTATTAAGAAGGTCTTGTGACTAAATTATATCAACTATTGGATCCATTGGAACAAAGGTTAAATTTTCCATGTTCTAAAAAGGTTTTGAACATACAAGGTTTCCATCCAACAGCTACAGTATACTTTGCAGTAGACTTACTGTGCACTGAGGTGGTGAGAACAGTCTACCAGTAATCTCATACAGTGAATGGCGACAATTCCCATACACAATAGACTGATCGGACCCAGCTGGATGGAGGGAGACAGAGAAAATATTAAGTCATCTTCAGCCTTGGATGATTGTATAAAAACATGGACGTTTGGCAGAAATATACAACTGAATTCACAGACATCAGGAAAGCTGCAAATATGGCATAAGGCTTTGTATCATGAAGAATGGAGAAGTAGGAGAAGTTAGACGAGAAGATATACTGCATGTTCAATAATGTGGGGCAGTACTGGGATTCCAATTCATAGATATTCACACCAACCATCCCAGTTAGATCAATGCCAAATTTCAGATTATAATTTGATTTGAGTTGTTCCTGGCTCATTCTCCAGCCCTGGATGATTTCATTTAAGATATACTGAGAGGAAAAGTACCATGAATATTAATGTAGGTTCTTACCACAAGACCTGCATTTTTTACAGCCAAGGGCAGCCCTAGTAGCCCTGTACCAATGTTTCCCTTCAACAGGTGGATTAGAGTCTGGAAGAACCTATAGAGTGGGAGGAAACGTATGTTTTTGATAAGCAGAAGATCAGTTTTATCTTGTGATTGCCAATAGACTGCACCTTATTAGTCTAATTAAAATATTAAGTTGGTCAGTTACACAAAGATTGTCTCTCTCTACTGGTTACATTTTAGTTTGAGGAAGGGGTTGAAAAGCATTATACTTGACTATTAAAATGGTGCAAGAACCCTGTGTAAAAAGAATACTGCTCAGACACTCTCCACGATCTTCTGCACTAGGAATAACTCAATTAAACTAGATTCATATATTTGCAAAATAAGCTTAGCAGCAATATAGCAGGTACAGTGTTGACTGAGTCCATTTGTTTCTTGCCGTCACTGTTGCACTCAAAATGTGTGTGATCTAATATATGGGAAGTTGGGAACATGCTTACGTGGTTCCACTTTCTCCACCAATCCTCTCATACTGATTCTGGCTCCTGGAAGGGCCAGGAGGAGGAACAGGTGAGGGACACAATATGTCCCCTTCGGATGGACTGGGGGACATGATGGGGACAGAACCACCTGGAGAAGAAAGGGAGTAGAAGGGAGCAGGCAGCAGTGAACACACTTTTTGACTGCAGTGAAACTGAAATCAGGCAAAACTAGAAAAAGTGCCCTTCCGGGCACAGGTCTCCACCAGGTTATCCACAGATCCGTGCAGTTAGAGGTAAAAACACTTTTCGGCCAGTTATAGCGCCACCTTGAGGCTGAGTTGAAATTGTTCATGTGGCATTTCGTCCTCGGCCTAGTGGGAATGTGGGTGCACAATTTCACGGAAATCACGCGATGTGTTCATGATTTGCAGCATTTTGTTTGAAACTGAGCACTTCTGTGAACTTTGGAAGCCAATCTTAACCAATCAGGATGGAGTCTGATAAATCTGAAAGACCCGTTTCTTTGAATGGCTCTAGAGAGACTGTGTACCAATTTGCGTGATGTTTGGACAAAATCTGTAGGTGTACTGTGCAAAAACTTGTTTTGCACAAAGCGGCCTCCTGGTGGCGCTATAACAGGCCGTTCTGGAAAGTTTGGGGCAGAGGTTCATGGTTGGCATCCAGGGAGTGTGTGTGCAAAATATGGCATCGACCGGGTTAACGGTGGCCGAGATTAGCTGTTCACGGACACACGGACGGACGGACACACAAACGGACGGACGGAGTGCAAAACATACTCTCCCCACATGCCTTCGGCCTGGTGGAGACAACAAAGTCTTGTGCCTTATAACTTTCATGTGTTTCAACTGGTGACATATTATTCAATTCACAATGTTGAATCACATGTCTCAACAATCGCAAGCCAATCGTTGATTTAGGTTATTTAATTAGATGTTGATGATTACCGTCATGACTCATGACTTACATTTTAAGATATCCTTGCTATGCTACTTAATTTGACTACTTACTATTTTATGACTATGAAGCACTTTTTCTTCTGCATTAAAAGTGAAACAAATCTGCTACTTTTGGCAAAAGTCCCCCCAGAAGAGATGGAGATGCTGGGGTTAAAGTGTTTAACAAACCCCCTGTGCATTTAACCTAATTCTATTTTACCTATTCAGTTCTACTAATCTGTATGAATTAAATATATAGCATTTAGTACATACACAACATAACCACAGAATACAATCAAAACTCAGGTCACGATTCTATTCTATATAAGTCATAGATATATTTTGGACATGAGGCACCAGAGCTCCACTAGGGTGACAGCCACAGCACAACCCTCATCTAAAGGGGAAAGAGTTTCCCTTCACACCTCTTCATGCTTTTTACCATCACATTTCTACACTAAAGCGGTGCCATGTGGGGTACCCAGCTAAATGATTGATAGTTAGGAGCCAAATGGACCCATAAGCTAAATTCCAATACCCAAAATCTCGGACACTCGCTCACTCCCACTCGGTCACTCGGGGTCATTCCAGCGTGACCCGGAAATTGTTAACGTTCCGATTGTTAAAGCGCTCCATCGAGGAGGAGAGGAGAGTCGAGTGGAGGAGCCGAGTGAGCTCTCCGAGACCGCATAGAGCGAGTGTACATCAGGTGCAGGCTCGGTGGGGTATTTTGTCTCCTCGCAGCGGATTTCCGCATCACGTGTACATGTTTTTTTTCCTTCTCCAGTGACGTAAGTCCGCCTCCTCCACATGTGGAACAGAAAACACTGATGAAACCCGATACTGTGCACCCCCCCCCCCCCCCCCCATCCACTAGCTGCCGACCGGCTGACTGGCTGAAGTCGCCGACCCAACGGCCAACACACACATGCACGCACTGTTCAACTGTTTGTTGAAGAGACACATTTTCGCTGAATGAATAGAGCTTCAGAATGATAAAGTAGCCTATCTAGCCTACTTATGTGAAAGTGAAAGGACCACAACAAGCCACTGGCTTTATTGCGTTGTGTGAAGCATAATAAAAGTAGGATATATAAATTAGGCCGGCTATATTGTGCGCACCTCAAAAGCTATAGTTAATTTATCTCTGTGCATGCCTGAATGCACAGACTGCTATGAATGACGGTGACAAAAATGGAAAAAAATAATATTTATATGTGGACTAAACTGAATATGTAAGTCAGAGAGACTATACCTAATTCCTGTTATAGTGTCCGTTATTTGCAAAGACCGCGGAGGAGGACTGACTGTCGGAGGAGGGGGGGGGGGGGTGATTTATACGTGTGCGCATCCTGGCGCTTATTCACTATTTCAGGAATAAATAGCCTTGCCTTGCACATGTTACCAATACATACACATTGGCCTCGGACCCTCGGTTACATGTACAAAATGATGAATTGTCTATTCTGCACTGTACGGCTCTGTTCGGACTTCGGAGTTCCAGTGATCCAGCTGTGTGACAGTGACACCACTTTTGCTTTGGCAACGTATGTTTTCCCATGCCAATAAAGCCCTTTGAATTGAATTGAATTGATACACGTCATTAGTGATCGCGGATTGTGCCGTCGCTTTGAAATGACAGCGTAGTACATTCCGATTCCAGAGGAAAATTCGACCACCACTCTGTCCTCGCATAGAATCCTCTCCTCCTCCTCTCCTCCTCGCTGGGGGCGGAGCAAAGGAGCGAGTGGAGGACGCGAGGAGAGTGAGCGAGTGTGAAAGTTGCGGTATTGGAATTTAGCTATAGATGTGTGATGGCCAGAGTCACAAGTTCACAGCTGACTCTAATTAACAAGCCTGTTGCCACAGGTGTGTGACTCAGAATGTGAGAATCAGTTAGTATGCTGGTAGCCGCACTCAAGGACAGTTGCCCACCAAGTTTATTTTATTTGAAGTGGCTCAAGTTGGAGAAAGTGAACAAAAACAAACATACAGTTCACTAACTGTGTAAGCAGGCCTGCAGATATTCGTAAGGGGTGTAGAATTGGAATTGAGGAGCTGAATTGTTTGGAGAATATCGAGTTCTTCAGGAGTTTGGAGTTGACCTGTTGTTCAGCAACACACAGGTAACACAACACACACCATATGGAATATACTTGACCGACATTGAAATTGAACTAAATAAACCCTTACTGGTCTTTTTGGTTAAACTTTTAATCTCTCAATAGTTAAATTTACATGAGGGTTTTACAGTGTAGATTGGGTTAACGGGGATAAAAAACAAAAACAAATGGGGGTCCAAGGCCTAATAATATTGCATATCAAACTGGCGGTCTTGAAATTAAGAAGTTTGAGAATCTGTGTCCACCAAGAGCAGGGGTGACCACAATTTTTGGACAAAAATGACGAGCTGGAATTGGTAGTTGTTTTTGTGTGGTGCAACCACTCCAAGGAACAGCAATGTCCGTGTTGTTCACCTATGTATGTGATGTTCACCTATGGATGTGTTAATGAGCACCAGTAGGGGCGCTGTAGAGAGAGAGAGAGAGAGAGAGAGAGAGAGAGATGCACCACTCGGTTCATTTGATTTTTTTTTATATATATATAACTTTATAATGCTATACTGATGTCTGTACTCTTGCATTGTGGGTTTGAGCTGACAGGCCCTTTCATCCACGACGTTAAACTCACCAACATTGCAGCTCTAGGCCAAGCTTGAATTATCCCCTTTCGATCTGCCGAGCTTTTGTTTCATAAATATCCACCGTAGACATGTTATGAGCTACTTTCTGTCAAGACATTTCTGTGCAGTGTTGGAGTTTGGAAGCACTCGTCAAAGTCACTGAACGGCCCTGCGTACCACCCATAGAGTATTAAAAGGATAGTCTGAACCGGCGCTATAGCCCGCCCCCCTGCTATTAATTTCAGTGGAAGTTGCTCAGTGGCGTTTTGAAGCACCCGGAAGAACGGTCTACTTCTGCATTTTTTCGATTTAGACACCAACATTTGGTGTCCAAAATGCGGAAGTGCAAACGAGCGCTCAATGTTAAACCCCAGCTGCACGGGGTTTCCTCGTCATAACTCCACGGGTCCGCCTGCAGTCCCACCTCTTACCACTAGGGCCCAGTGCTTCAACTTTGGAGAGCCTCACTGGGGGCTTGGTACCACCTGTTTCGAATTTGCACATAATGCAATAAGACACTGATGAAGGCTGGATAGCCGAAACGTTTGTCCCTGTTCAAAAATGCAATAAATATTTTGAACTGAAGTCTTGGTGTGTGCGACCCACTACCGTAACTCTAGATTCATCCCATTATAAAAAATCTAGAGTTGCAAATTGCGGCTAGGCGTGTGATTGATTTCAATACCTTCGCTGTGGGGGTCTCCATTATTAGTGGTGCCGGTGGCCATGGCAGGTGGATGAATGGTTGTCCTCAGGTTCCGTCTCTAATCCAACCGTTGGTATATCGTTGTATTCCACATTAACAGCAGAGTGCCACTATTAGGGAGACAATTATGCATGCATTCATTACATTGTAAAAAAATTATTATAACATTATTCAGTAACACCTGTTTTGATCAGCACCTCTACAGTACAGTAGGTGTGCACTCTCCTCCTCTGTGTTTGCCTGTCAAATGAGAAGCAAGCGATGTTCAAATATCCGGTAGCCAGAGGTGTGTCCTATCCCCATGACTTCATTTTTATCATGCTTTCTACAGTCTCCAAGCACTAAGAAGAGATTAAGTTGGGAACAACAGGTATATTTGCAGTAGAATTAAGTTAACACTGCCACTACAGCCGAGTATCAATTCAATTAATTAGAATGGTGCGCATGGGCGCATGCCCCACTCAGTTCTGCAGCACCACTCTCAGAGTACCCATTATACCCATCTGTCTGTTGGATCGGCTGTTCTGGACCACCTGACAGATATTTTGCGTATTTATAGTAGGAGGTACTGACTTAACAACTTGCACTATTTATTATTTTAAAGAAGACATGCCTCTTGCATTGCTTTCTCACATTTGCCATGCTAGACGTGGTTGAATGCCCAGGCGTTTGTTTGTCCTCCAGGATGTTTGTCTACCATACAGACCCTTTTAACAGCAGGCATTTGATGTGTATACACGGCTGAACGTAAACGATGTTCATTGTGTGAGTGCGTTTCATTTAGGTGTTTGTGTGCCAACTGCCAACATGCATGAAGTAATAAGTAGTAAGGACCTGCTGGCACACAGCAGCACCTAAATGAAACACACCCACAAACACAAATACACTATGTTTGGAGAATGGAAATAATAGTGAGATTTAGACAGTTAGCCCCTTTCAGGACCCTTGTTTACCTTTTCTCTATTTGGAGACGTCTCCCCAAATACAGAAAAGGTAAACAAGGGTCCGTCCTGAAGGTAACAAGACAACTCACCCCGTTTCTGTTTTCCTCCCAGAATTTTCCCCAATGAGGGGTGGGAGAGGCTGGACAGCAGACGGCTGGACTTTGAATTTCTCTAACTATAAACTTTCATGACAGCAGACTGCCTATGTACAAATATAATTTATTAAAAGCTACTACAGTGAAGTCTGTTCACAGAAGTTGTTGTAGGATATGTGGGGATTATCTGACGAGGTACCATTTGAGTGGGCAAAACCTTACATATACTAAATAATAAATTGTTTATAGGGTCAAAAAGTAAAATAATATAGCCTTTCCAAAAAGAATACAAACAGCCAATAGCATATTACAAAGTTATCCCCCTCACTGGTAAATTCCGGGAGGAAAACGGTAAAGCACCGGGGTGAGTTGTCCAGTATTCGTCCTGAAGGGGCTAGCATTTAGTTAAATTCAATGGTGGGTAGAGCATTACACTAATGACTAATGGATCATTTATACCTTGTTGCACAGCACAACTATTTTATTGTCTGACTTCTGTCTATTGTGTCTATTTTTCTTGTTATACAGTACATTTCCGTCCTCTCACTGTCCCTGTATTTTATCTGTATTCTAATGCATGTTCAATACAGTATGATTGTTTTTTTCTTTAAACAAATAAAAACAACTATGAATGTATAAACATGCCTGGAGAAGCCACTTAATTGCAAGCCCCTTGCAAGTTTTTAGGCTTTCTCCTTCACATTTTTATTGACCTTGTGTATAATTTCCGAAATATTTTTGTATGTGAAAATAAACAAACAAACAAACTATGTCACACAATGCAGATTTAACAAAGTATAGGCCTATCAGACTTAATCCTCTTGGCGTCTGGCATTTTGTTTTATAATGCAATTTTGGGTCATGGCTGACTATATTATTTTTAAACTGCTATGACTAAGGGTTCTGCTACCTGTGTAGCTGTAGCTCAATGGGAAGATCATAACAAACACTCTGATCTAACTCCAGACCCAGTGTAAAGAAACATCTTTCTGAGTCAGTGTAATCGGACTCCAGAACAGCTCTTCATTCTCATATTCAGTTGAACGTTCATATGCTCAGTGCTGATGTGTTAATAGACTGTGCATACACTACACTGTACACATAGACTGTACATCCATTATATATCCAAGACATACTGTGTGACGTGTCAGTGTCATGTCAGCACATTGACACTGAAACAGTACTGAAGCAATGACATTAAACTCATTGTTTTTTATGAAAAATAAATTAATCAGGATAATGTCGTCACCATACAGTGTACTTAGCTCTGGTCCATAGCCCTAATGGCCTAAGGCCAATAAGGCTATGGACCAGAGCTACACTGTACTCTCACTACTCAGTGTTATATATATATATATATATATGGGAGGATATATTGCATTTCCTTGTAATACATATATATATATATAGGCTATATATATATATATATATATATATATATATATATATATATATATATATATTCACGGGTGATAGATCTACATTGATGCATGTATATTAATTCATATTATACATTTATTGTATGTTTATAGATAGACTATACACTATATATACTCATGCAGAGATCCAAAGCAGGCCAGTAGCTCAGTATGTATTTTACCATACCATCAAACACTAAGTATACAACGAACTAGGATAATTATGTGAGCAATTGCACTGTTGTTTTTGTTGGCGGTGTGGACTCTGCCATTCAAATGGGTTAGAATAATCTTTAAAATGATTTACTATTGCATCCTGTGTTTGATTCTCAATGCTGTTGATTAGTTTCCAGGACGTCCCTTCGCCGATGGTCAATTTAGTTTAGCCTGTAACTTATCTTATCTAAAAGGAGTTCATTTGGAATTGGACTGCTGTCACCGAGACGAGTTTGAAGGTGTCAAAGACAACGAACCAAGAAAAGTGGATCATAATGTGATCAGCGCAGCCTGCGCAAGAACCGATTTGCAGAAGCATATTGCCAAAGGCAAAGCAAAGGTATAGAATGCATTCAATCAGTCAAACCTGTTTTATCCGTGGATTTCTAAATTACATACAGTATAGCCTTTTTTAATTCTGTCTATAATATTGTGGCTTGCCACTTCTATGCGTCTGTGAGTGAGACTGTGGAACCTTCAGTGGAAGGAATGACACATCAATGACAGAACATACCTGGGCAAAATCGCGTTCTCTCTCTCTCTTCAAATGGAATCTGTTTGATTGCCAGATTATCCTCACGACGGAGATATTACTGTCATATCAATCACGATCCTGCCCGAGGCGAGCGCGACATTATAGTTGTTAATAGCTGTGTGATTGTGGCTTTATGCAAAGTAAAGATGATTCCGGTTCATCCACTGCCAGCCAGGCAGTCACATGACGACGCGGACCCGTCAGCTGACTGCATGCTGACATAACAAACCCAAACTACCAGCAGCGGCTGCTTAGATTTGTGTACGGTTAGGGCTACACTATAAAAAACGTGTTTGAACCACACACTTGCTCGAGTGGTGTAATAAGCACGGTCCCGATCATGAATCTGACTTCATAGGGATTATAATAATTTCGCCCGTGATGAAGCTCCGCGCGGTGTGTTTTCTCTTCCGTGCGATAATGACAAAGAAATATATTTTATTTTGAAAACAAACGCTGCTCTGTTCCGGTGGAAACTGCGTGGGATGCGCTTGATTTGGCTCAGTCTGTCTCTGGTCTGGTGTCTGGTCTCCTAACCTAACCAAGTCTATGAACCAAGTAGAAAGTAAGCTCCGCCCGTCTATAGCAAGAAATGCCGGAATTTATTTAAACCGACTGAACCCCCCTGGTCTGCGTGTTCTCATCCTTCTCATTCAGGACAAGCATACATTGGTGCGCAAAGCTTTTGGTCTTGGAGTCTCTCTCGACGCCGGTGACAATCCGCTGTGCCACAACAACACCTGAAACATGACGGTGAGTTCAGTCCACGATTCATCTTTCATTAGAAATGAAGTGAAACATTGCACGTTAGAAAACTACTAGAGCTTTCGCTTTCTGGACTCCACTGTGGCCAGTTGTGGCGACCATGAGAACATCTAAGCTAATAAAGCGACAGCATCGTACGTGCGACGGAGTATAAATACATGAATTTATAAGCTTAAATGCATTTTTATTTCCCTACAGAAGCACGAATTTGAGGTGGCCATGACGTGTGAGGGCTGCTCTGGAGCCGTCACCAGGATCCTCACTAAGCTTGGTGATGGTGAGTTGGACCTCGGATCATCATTTAGTCTTTGTCGGACTTGGACACATATTATGTTCCCCATTTCTGTCTTGACCTGGGAGAAATGCGACCTGTGGTGGTTATTGGTGTGTAATTGGTGTATAGTGTGTACGTTTCTTGCTTAACTATTCTACCAACAGCATTTGAACATGCTGTTCTTTCAATGTGGGAGAGCATCAAACACCATGGTGAAATCTTGCATCTTCTTTGGACCTATAGTTCTGACTTTGGACCTCAACCCCAACTGTCTCCCCCCCACACTATATTTACACTAGTTAGAGTGGTGTGTGTGTGTGTGTGTGTGTGTGTGTGTGTGTGTGTGTGTGTGTGTGTTCATGTTAGGAAAGCTAACATGCAATTTGTTAGTTGTATGTGTGTAGCCTAAAGTGGCTTAAATAAAGCCTTTCTGTCATCAACAACTCATGACTTCCTGGCAGGGTGTGGCATGTTATTAACATACAAGTAACCTGTTTCAAAATGTGCTGTTGTGTCTTCTTTATTTAATGACTTAATTTGGGCCTCTCTGGGAGTAGTGTCACATACAAGATCTCCTGTAGCCAGACAACTATCCTGTAAGGCTAAGCTGATGATAGGAAGTTTTGAAAGTGAACATTTCTGCTAAGCAGCAAACTATCACTATCAGGCCTATAACATTATACACTACTAACTACACTAAGGGTTTCCCACTTGCCCCTGGTACAGGTAAATGCAACTTCCGGGCAGGCAGAGTTTGCTTTCTAGTTTCTGGAAGAGTAATCGTAAGAGAGTGATGACACTAGCGTTGACTCCCATTGTAACAATGGAATGCGGAAGTGCTCATTCTATCTCAATGGGATAGTTCCAGCCATAGGAGCAATGTTTGGAACTATAACCCATAGGCACCTGCTTTGCGGCGAGATCAAAGTGTGTTGCTACTCGTGTTAAAAGTCTTAAGTTAAACGGTAATTCAAATGTTACCTATCTATACTATAATAGAGCGAATGTCTGAGTGTGTGAGTGAGTGTGTGTCCGACCGCATTATCTCCTCATTATCTCCTCATTGCCTGCACCAATCGCTCCCACTTTTCACACAGGCATTGACCATATGAATATGGAGGGCGTAACGGAGCCCTTTTTTCGATTTGACACATTAATGATTATTAATTAATTTATTAGTGAATTAAAAACGCATGCAGTACCCCCCGCAGCCACAGGGCGGCAAAACTCCTCTCCCCAGAAATCACGTGTCACCAGTGAATTTTGGGACGGTCACTGATTAATACTGGGACACAGTTTTCCGCGTAACTTGAGTTGTTTCGCCTGCTGTCAATTTTGCTCGCGAGTTTTCCGCCTAACTTCAGTTGTTTCGCCCGCTGTTAATTTTGCTCGCAATAGACAGCGGGCGAGCGATCGGGATATTTCCAACCCCCTTACGCATCGACACAATTACTACATACAACAAACAACATGCCACGAAGAACAGCCTCAAGGACCCTAGCGCATTCTTCCACGCACCTATACCCTTTTTCACACCGCCCCCAGCCAACACGGAGGTTGTGTGTGTGTGTGTGTGCAGACTACTTTCGCTGTGAGCATGTGTGTGTGTAAACTACTTAAGCTGTGAGTGCGCACGTTCGTATGTGTGCGCGTGCGTCATCGCGTGGCCGTTTTCACTTTTCAGTTAGCTATAAACACAACACGAGATACAACTGTCTTAATAAGCATAAGCCACACACACACAGCGTGAAGTGGCTACAGCGCACGCTCTGGTGAAAACAGCTAATCTACAAGCTCACAACATCACAGGTTGCAAAAGCCATGAGTTCTCTCAAGCCAAAGCTCACAATTGAGACCGTTTTGGACGCAAATCCACCTGCAAATTGGATCTGTGCGACTGTCCAAAGTGTCCATATATAGCTGCATGTCAAACTGGGGGTCCTTGATACTTTTCAAATGGGGCTCTGTGGGCTAATAAGTGTAAATGCTGCGGTCCTTGCTCTTGCCATGAAAACGTTTCCCTACCATGCATTTGGAAGAATACTTTAATGTTATACTGCTGTTTTTATTCATAAAAAACCACACACACACACACACACAAATATATTATACAAGTTGAAATATATCAGAACGGGTAAGGACTAGTCATTTTATAATGGACGATTTACTTTTCAGTCAAGTTGGCATGACCTTTGGGCAAGTAGAACAAATCATTTTCAGATCTTCTGTTTGCACAGACTGTTTGCACAGACTGTGTGACAGAAGCATACAAGACTACATTCAAGATATAGTTTAAGTTACTTACTTATACAATTACATAAACGCTCGATGCGATCTAAAAACCATTCCGATGTCACTGGCCGGATTACTCCGATGTTCAATGCGATTGAAAGAAAATTGGACTCATGTATACACTGCTTCGGATGTAAATTCATTCTGGTCTTTCTGAGCATGCTCATTTCCATTGCGCTCCAACTCCAAGGCGCTCATAAGCCTCATATCCAAGGCGCGCCGAGGAGTTTGCACATAGAGCGCGTTATTTCGTGCATTTTGTGTGTGTGTGTGTGTGTGTGTCTGTGTGTGTTCAACGGTCTCTCTCTCTCACACTCTCTCTCTCTCTCTCTCAAAAATAACGAGCGACCCGATACAATAATAATCAGTGTGTTGCGTGCCCTGGCCGTGCTGTAGATAATAAAGTAGGCTACACATAAAAACGAGATGATCACCTTCCCAGTGGAGAAGGGGAGTTGCAGCAGCCGCAGGTGGGGAAAAAAAGACGGTAAACATAATATGTCCGTCCCTATCCAAGCAGCAGCCTCAAAACTACTGCGGAATGAAATGATGGGATTTCAAAGTGTCGTCTTTCGTCTGAAAGTCACAATGAATGAACTGCCTATATTTTATGTGTCCAACAGATGGCGTAGTTTCACGTGAATTAACATGTATCATAGCCTGACCTAAGCAGAGACATTTCTGGCCTAGATGGGAGGGTCGCGCCTCAGAAAAGCGCGCACCCTGATTGGATCTCATCGATCTGTCCGTCACCCCCGGCCCCTCCTCTCCCCCCTAGTGCAGCGCTACGTCACATCATTTAGAGCGACGCCCACCCGGAAGGGTTGACTCCCACTTTTAGACTGGTTCTGCCCACGGCTTTTTCCAGGCTTTCATCTTTCGCGCAGACGAAACTGGGTCTGTAATGGCTCGGTGTTTAGCTGAGTCACCAGAATGTCTCAGAATACTGTTATTTGGACTGAGTGTTTGACTATACTGTTTATACGTTCTGTCTAATAAACCTTTCAATCAATTTGACTGAACGCTGCTCTCTTTTAACAACCCTTGACCTCAACAAAACAGTGGTGATAAGCTTTGCTGTTTGCTCTTTCAGATGTTAAGTTCGAGATCGACTTGCCCAAGAAGTTGGTGTGGATTGAGTCTGAAAAGGATGTGAATTTTCTCACAGAGACTCTGAAGAAATGTGGAAAGGAAGTCAAGTACAATGGTACCAAATGAAGGCACCTGCTGCAGATCATGTAGAACAGGTAAACTTTAAGTGTAAAGTTATGTTAACACTCATGGCTCTGTTCTTTTTATTTATTTAGATATTGCGGAAGACTGCAGATCACACTCATAAATGGTGTTTGTTTATGTTTTGCAGGGGGGTAATTGCTGCTGAGATGAAGTGACAATTGACTGGATTGTATAGTCCTTCTCTGTGCATTCAGATTCAACTTTGATTAGAATTCAAGGATCCATAATAATGGACACATGTCAACATTCCAATAGCGGCCTTTCAGAGTGGCTACCAATGATTACTAGGGTCACACTACCCTAATGAAGGACTGACTATACTAAAGATGTTCATGGTATTGCATTTTACTCACTGTTAAAACGAAGATCTGTTCTTCTGCTTGACATTCTATTAAAGTCAACCCAGTTTACAGTATTATTTGATACTTGTGATATATCCCTTGTAACACTAAACATTCTGTAACAGGCTTCCATTCAGTTTCATTCAAAATTATGATTGCATGAGAAATAATTGAGAGGAAATTCTTTCACTTTATTCCAAAGCATGTCCTTCTCACACCTCCACAGGAAACGCAGGTTTATTTGATTTATATTTATACAAGGCAATTAACAGTGCTTTACATAAAACATTAAGCATTCAGACATCAAGATGGCATTACGAGTACAAAATAAACTCCTTTAGAATCACATTTTTTCCCCTCCATAACAGAGTGGTGGCAAATACTAAGGTGGTTATATACTAATATAAGGTGGTTGGTCTAAATTGGCTAAAGGCTTTTTGTACAATGGACATCTTTATCTAAATGTTTGACTTGCCATATCATTGTTAACCTTGAGCCAATCTTGCTACTAATACCCATAAAGCATTGTTAGCTGTGTGTATTCTGGAAACTTCACTCAGTCTGCCTGTGTATTCTTGGAGCACTGAAGTGGTCAAGTTTTGTAAAACCGTCCACTTTGCTTTGTCTTAATAACTTTAAGCATTTAATGTAATTCACTCTGATAGGAATTTGTAAGGAAAATGCAAAGAACCCGTTTATTTAAGCTTCTGTTTCTGTAGGTTTTTAACTCATGTGAAATAAAATCAACTTTAGAATCTGCCTAAATGTTATCACATTTGTATTGATTCACTTTAATACAATTTCCTCAAGTGATCCTACAAGTACTGACGTGGGCTGATCTGGAGGACCATCAATCCAGGCAGTCCTAAATGTTCCTCAGTCAATGAAATTGCAGATAAATTCAGCTTGAGGTCAAATCTGACAGGATAAAAATATGGATTTCATATTATGTGTTAGCACAGTGACTTTGGCTATTATTCCAAATCTGATTAATTAGTATATCCAAATATCACATCCAACTACAACTAGGGCTGCATGATAAATTAAGAAAGTCATCCCAATTTGGCTTAATGCAATCTTGATTATAAATCACAATTATTGTTGATTATAATGCTGTATGGAAGAAAACAAGTTTTTATGCCTTTATTGCTGTGCTTGCTAATGGTATGCAATGGCATATCTTTTATTATGGGTTGTGAAATGTTATGGCTATATTCAAATTTTGTGAGGAGACAGCAAGGTGCAACCAAAATTATTTGGTTTTGTGATTACTTAATTGTGAACAATAAAAAACGATTTACTATTATTCTTGATCAATTATACATGGCAAGGAGAAACACTCAAGATGGTCTGGAAGAAATACTGGAGAGACTTGAGTATTCTGCCACTGGGTGGTGCTGTTTGATAAAGATCTATTTGTTTTCTCCAGTGTTTTTATAACAAAGAAATAAATCATTTACACACAGATCTAACAGGTGTTATACAATGATTATGGTCATTTATAAAATGCCTGATTGTAATGATTGTAATTTAAATGATCGCTTGAATGAAAATGTGTCGGGCACAAAAATAAAGGCTTAACCACTGAACTTGCCATCCCTATTTGGGCATGTCATATGCTAAAATTGTCCAAATTTAATTTAAAATCGTGAAAATAATACTATATGGGTAGATCGTGATGTGGGTTGTAGAAACTATATATAGTTGCTATAAACTTCTATTTGGGGCTTATGTTGTTGAGGTCTGTGTCAGACAGAGGAGACAGCTGAAATATTTAAAAAGGAAACTCAATGTGCCAGAAGATAATTTGTGAATAAACCTTTGCCCACCCTCAGGCTGCTACCACTGGCAGATCCACCTCCAGTCCAGCTGTGCTTGGTTCAACCCGTGAGTTGTCACCCTGCACCACGCCCAGTGCCACGGACACTAACGAGCCATAGAAGAGGTTGGCACAGCAGATGTAGAAGGTCCAACCCAGGTAATTCAGCAACTCTGACATCTTCTCCATAGACATCACGAAGGCAATCAACCCACTGATACAGAAAGCAACTAGAGAAGAATGAAAATTAATATAAATGTCTAGCCTACATTTACAGTTACACTGTAAAAGCCTGTGTTAACTTAACACTTTCTGAGCTAGACACAGTAAAATAGTGCTAATTTCATCGTTAAATTGGCACTCTTTTACTGTGTATATTGTTTCACAACCAGTATAGTCCATTTAAGTTAGTTTTTAACCTCTTTTACCCCAATCTTTGAGAAAGCTTTCTCATAAAGAAAATATTTATGCTTGTCAGTTTGGAGAGCATCATTGTATATTGGGAGTTCATATAGAAAATGTGGCATCTTGATCTTTGAAGCACTGAGAAAACTGTTGCGCCTTTCTTCGTCCTTTTTTTCCAAACTTGACTACGGTAGCGGTGGTCTCAAAAACATAAGGGAAACTTTGACAGAAAAAGACCCGCTCACCGTATACAAAATAGAAGTAAAACTCCTTAGACTGAGACTTAAGAAAATATTTTTTATTTATTTTATCATACTCATAAAGTGCTCTGTGCTCAAAGTGCAATTAAAAAGCAAACGTTTCGGTCCTAAGATAGCACTGACGAAGGTCTTAGGACCCAAACGTTATAAAAAACGTTATAAAAAAACGTTATACAAAACCGCTATAAAAAAGCGTTGGAAAAAAAGCGTTAAACGTAAATTATTTTATTTTATTTCCAACCCCTGGTATAATTGCATGGAAAAATCATAACATACTGTAATCACAGCAGGTCATTAATCATATTATGATCATTCTAGTTCCTGTAGCAAATACCTGTATATTAAATATGTATAGTTTAGTATATTATTAATATTAATAGTAATGCTTATGTTATACTTCATGCAATTACTTTATACAAAATGAAAAATCACATGTGAACATTTGAAGCAAAGCTGCAATGAGTTCAGTGAATGAAATCTTTAGAAGTGCCTTAACCATCTATTCTGTTGTAAGGCAGAGAAAAATGACAGGCCATAAGGTAAACAATGTGTCTTGGTCTTTTCATTGAAATGCCACACCGTTAAAGAGCAATATGACGCTTGCATCAGAAGGCATCAGCTTGTTACTGGAATTTAAAGTAGGAGAAAGTGTATTATTAACATTGAATTTCACCCTCAGCAGCTATTTGTGTGCTTGACCTCAAAGTAAAAACTCTTCTATAGTATGTTGAACTTTGAACCTTGAACCTAGTAGAGCCACTCAATGTCCAAGTCCAGTAAGAAGCCTGAGGGAAGGGTCAACATATGGAATGTCAGAACAGGTCAGCTCCCCACTCTGCCTAGTCCCACTGCTCTGTCTGATAAACGAGAAATATCCTGAAAACAATAATAAATATCTATAGTTATATACCTGAGCAGATGTTAAGGACTAGGGCAGCCATGGCTCTCCTTCCTCTACATATAGCAGGCTTGATGCTGAAGAGAGCAGCTAAGGAGAGAGCACAAGATGCAGCCAGGAACATCCATGATAAACTGTATGTACCTGTATGTAAAAGTTAAAAAAAATAAAAAGTAATAAGTAAAAGTAATGTGTGCACAGCTTTAATCATAATCACAGCTAACAGAATTGATTTACTTGGTAGGTATACCATTTACATGGCCTATTCCTGTTACATTGGACTCTGGCACTCAGATATTACCTCTACCTACACATTGCTACATCACTGTTGATTGACCAATGAGCATTTCAAGGTTCAAGGTTGTCTTTATTTGTTTCCCTTGGGGGGAGAAATTTGTCTTGGAGACAGAGTCACAGCTGCATACAAATAACATACACGTTCACATAAGAAAAACACCATTTAACATACAAAATAGAGATATTGCACACATTCCCTTGATAAAGTGCAGTTTAGTCAATAAAGTGCATTCGGCAATCTCTGAGCACTTTGATTGACAGGGGAGCAAATGAGTGTTTAAATCTATTATACATATACCGTGGAGTTCTATATCTCCTACCGGATGGCATTAGCTCGTACTCTTGGTACAACACATGCAAAGGGTCGGATACAATATTCCCATGATCTTCCCAGCCATATTTGCTAGCCTACATATTTGAGATTTGTACTTCACAGTTAGATTGCCAAACCAGCTGGACATACCGTATCTTAAGATTGACTCTATACTAGCTCTGTAAAAGGTCAACATAATATTTACACTGACTCCGAAGAGCCTAAGTCTTCTGAGAAAGTGTAGACGCTGGTGTATCTTAGAACACAGTGTTGTAACATGTGTGTGCCAGCTCAGGTCCTCATCGATCTGCACTCCCAGGTATTTATACGAGGGGACATATTGTACACTTCTCTAAAAAAACGACACATAGGGGTTGCTTACCCACCCAGGCTGGAAATGTTGTGCAGCTGGAGAAGCCCTCGTAGACATTGCAGATGGTAAAGAGACCCTCTCTAAGCCCTTCCGTCTGTACCAGCCACTCTGGGGCACAGAGAGACAAGGTGTAGAGCCCAAACTCCACAGACACCAGGGTCACCAGCACTGTGACAGGATTCCTCATACCCTTCAACACACTTCACTGGCTTTGATCCTTGTTACCCTGATTAGTTTTGTGGTAGGCCTATCTAATCCTGAGCGCCCTCTAAAAGTTTGGTAAATGCATGTAGAAGAGGAAGTAGTTTCTTCTCTGGGCTTTAACTCAGGTGGGTAGCTGGATCAAATCCCTTTTACTTTCCAGAAACATCTCAGTGAAAGATCTGAATGTATAATTCTTATCCCTGCATGGCCCTTAACGTCCACCACTGAACAGCTGTGTAGGGTGGTGAAATGCTCTGCTGCAGTACACCTGTTTGTTGACGCCTGGTTAATGTAGTGGGGAGCTCCCAGGTGTGTATGCGCATGAACTTGCAGGACATTACTGAAACAGAGCATCCTTGCAGAGCCTACTCCCCTGCATAAAAAACATTTGAACTTGTCCTCTCCTTGACTACTGCTGAATACGCTTGATAGGATGTATTATGAAGATTTTTAATATAGATATTGGTGTGTACCCATGTCACATGGAACAATTAAGCTTGTTTGCCAGGACAAACACATTCAAACTGACTGTTTTTGTCATTGGAGCAAACATTGATAAGCTGTTTCTATATTAAAGCCGTGCTGTGGTTACCAGTCTGCTGCTGTTGTGAAAACGGTCTTGATTTAGACACATGAATCTTATCATGGGGCTTCAATTTAACGCTTCACCAATATCCTCCATACAAATACACAATGGTCTCCATCTCCAATGAAAACACACTGAGACAAAATAGACCTGAGCACCCAATCAGCATGTGTTGACTTCTTGATTTACCAAAGAAATGTTAACTGAGGGGTTTGGAACACCTTGTATCACATTTACAGTTGTGAGCAGGGCAGCATATTATGTTAGTGCTCTTTTGTTGACTTCTGTGAAGCAATAGGTTATTTTATGTAACCTTTGCTGATAGTAGTTGTTGAAGGAACTGAGTGTTTCTCTCTTACTTTGCCCCCCCCCCCACCACCAAACCAATTAATTACCGGCCACTAGCCCACTGGTTTGGCTAGTCCCACCCTAAAGGCCTATCTGCTCTCTGGGCAGCAATGGCTCAGGAGGTAGAATAGTTGTCTGGGAGTAAGAAAGTTCCCTGTTCAATAGAATAGAATAGAATACTTTATTGGCAGTAAATTAAATCTACCGGTGCACAAACTTGGACACATCATCAGTGTTGTAAACCTGGAATCGTTGGGTGTTTCTGGGTCTTACAACATACACCCTCCTCCAGGAGACCCGACCAAGGCTGATCAGACCCCGGCCTGTGTCGAGTGTGTCCAAGTGGCATGCTACAGTACAACCCTCACTGTCTCTTGCGAGAGAGACCGTCAATAGGGAAGATAGCTGAGGAGATGTTGGTGGCGCTAAGAGGCCTGCTCCAGGTGCTGTGGGTGTCCGGGCCTGGCTCTTCCTCCATCTGACCATGAGTGCAGAAGCCTTCTGTGCGTTGCATTGTCGTTGCCGCTGAACAGCACACATCTCAGCCTCGGCACCACACTTTTAAACCCTCCTTGCATGTTTTACTGCAGTCTGTAGATTTTGGTTCCTTCTCACGGAGGAAGTGGTCACTTTGGGCTGCCAAGTACCAACCCTCAACATTGACTGTACTCTGTTGCAGTTTTGACATTTAAGTCTAATACACTATTCAATCAAACTACCCTAGCCTCCAGATTGCCGTCCTCTGTCTCTCCAGATGCCACCACACTCTTCGTGGTCGTCACGTCACCCAGTCTGTTCCTGGTTGTCACTGGTCCTGCAGTAAAGTATCTGGCACGTTCTATCTCCGATTCTCGTGGCATCATGCCAAAGTGCCCTTGAGCAAGCGCTAAGTCCCTGTCAAAATATAAATGTCATATACGGTACACTGTAAAGAAGTTTGGAAAAAGGCATTATATGAATACAGTAAAGCAGGAAAACGATATGCACATCCCAGCCCCAGAACACGGTGCTGGACCCAAAAAATTACTGAACGAAGTGGAATGTCCGCACACAATATAATTCTGCTCCCCGTCTTTTTTATTTCAACCTATAAATACAACAACGTTTCGCCCCTCCAGGCTTTCTCAAGTTACATGTGTAAATTGTGTATGGCCTTGAAATCCTTAAATAGGTGGAACATAACTGGGTGTCGTCATTCAATCAATTGATAAGCCAATATCATGTATGTGAAGATCCACTCCAGAGCAATACAAATAATTGATGTATTTGTATTGCTCTGGAGTGGATCTTCACATACAGCCTAAGGATTTCAAGGCCATACCAAATACGTAACTTGAGAAAGCCCGGCGGGGCGAAACGTTGAATAGGTAAAATAGGTAATTGAATAGGTTGAAATAAAAAAGACGGGGAACAGAATTATATCGTGTGCGGACATTCCACTTTTTTCTTCGTACTATATGAATACAGACCACTTAACAGGTTGATGTTGGTTATATGAGTTTGGGGGATTAGATCGTGTATACATCCGATGGCTCACTTCTCAGAATAGCAGTACACAGATTAATGATGGGTTACATTAGTCTGAGATGAAATGGTTTGTAAATGAAACAGAATGGTGACTCGGAGGGCTGAAAAATGGTTTCTTGTGATAATGACAGACTGTAATTTCACCAACAAACTTTCTGGCATTATAAGTGCATTATAATGCAATAGGATGCTTTGTAAATGTGATTATAATGCAACATAGACCAGACCTCTGAATAAAGTGTTACCTGGTAGTTATAATGATTTTTAATGCATTACATCTGATGTATACTGTATATCATTGCATCCCTAATCCAAACATAAAAGCTCACAAGTGCTCATCTGTGTGGTGTGTGATGGAGTGGTGTTCTTACTGTTTCTGTCTGTTTCTCTACCTCTCTGTCGTTGTCTGCCCGTCAGAGGTAAATAAATCATGTGAAAAGGACATAGGCCTACAGTATATTGAGTGCTGGCATTTCTTCATTTTATCATGTATCATCGAGCCTTGCCTGCTGGAAGCATTGCTTCTCTAACCTTGAGTGTTGCGGGTTGTCTGCTTCGACAGTGCTCTCTTCATGCCTATGCCTCTACCTGTCTATTTCCAATATGTCTCTCCCACCCCTCAATGTGAACATACGCATCAACACACGGAGCGGGGATCAGTTAGTTCTGGGCTCAGTGGGCTGACCAACAGCAATTACTGTGTGTGTGTGTGTGTGTGTGTGTGTGTGTGTGTGTGTGTGTGTGTGTGTGTGTGTGTGTGTGTGTGTGTGTGTGTGTGTGTGTGTGTGTGTGTGTGTGTGTGTGTGTGTGTGTGTGTGTGTCAGTGCTGCTGTTAGATCCTGTACAGTGTGCCAAATAAAACACAGCTCAGCAGGGGGGGTCAGCCAGCCAGTCAATGCGCAAATTGAGTGATGAAAGCAAACATGGACACCACAGCTTCTCCCCTCGGTTCAACATCATTATC